>NC_047085.1:389004364-389305046 GCF_902459505.1 Geotrypetes seraphini
GAGTTTATGAGGTTATTATTTAATTTCTTTTTTTTAAATCTTTATTGATTTTCAAACTTTGATAGTGCAATATATTTGATTAATCATGAATACTACATGAAACGCACTATTAACTATACAATTGATGCATTAAACAATCATTTTCTCCCATCCTCAACTTAATTACTAATACAATAATACATATAATGTACTTGCAATATTATAATTAAATAATTTAACTCTTTAAAGTATATTTCCCTCCCCCCACCCTCCCTGGATGTGTAAAGAAATCTAATGAAAAGGGAAGAAACATGACCCTTACTGTAATGCAACAAAAGTAGTCAATGGACTCCATCCATCATTAAAGGACTTACTAGTCCCCAAACGTTCTGCCATCATTCTTTTAAACTTATATGTGGTACACACATTTACCCACCAAAAATTATAATTAATCCTGTCATGGTTCTTCCAATTATGTGTGATCAGTTGAACACCTATTCCTGTCATGATCAGGAAAAGACGACTTTTATACTTGTCTAAAGTAGGCTTAATATGAAGTAACGTACCACAAATTACAGCTTCATAGGATAAGGGGATAGATGACCCAAGAATGAGATTTATTTGTCCCCAAATTGACTTCCAGAAACTAAGTATCAGTGGACAAAAATATAACAGATGATCCAAAGTCCCTATATTAATATGACAATGCCAGCATCTATTAGATTTAGAATTATCTATTTTTGTAAACGAACTGGGGTCTAAAAAATCCTATGTAATAAAAATAACCATGTTTGTCTCATAGATGCTGACACTGTACATTTCAACCTCCAAATCCAGATTCGTGGCCAATGGATTTATTATTGAATTTGAATGTGTGACTATTGCACTTGCACTTTTCCTGGATGTTTGTACTCATTGGGACCTGGATGCACATAAACTTTTGAATTTAAGTACTCTTTAGATGGTTAAGAATGGATAGACATTCTACTTATCAACACGTTGTTGGACAATAGCAGCACAGCCTGAATTTCATCTTGACTGCTAAGTGACTATTTATTTGCTTATTAGCCATTTATGATTGTTCGAATGTAGAGCTGTTTAGGCTGTTGAACATTATAAAATTTGATGAAGTGCTTCTGTTCCTTCTTCTGAATTGTCTTTCTTCTCTTTATTGTTTTTATTCTATTCATGATGACATTAAATTAACTTATTTATTAAATATTTGTTTGTATTAAATGATATGAGTATATTTGATTAGTGGATTCTCTTTTGTTGACTTATACTTTGTCAAGATAAACATCTGAAGAATTTAGAGATTTTATTATGTTCCACCTTTAGGGAATTGACTAATCGAAACTGTTCCCATTTCTGTTTCATCCTTGTGATCAAGAATGGATATCTCCTCTGTGGGGCTGAAGACTGCTGTTGTGTTTGGGGGCACACTAAACAGATTGATCACCTTGTTATTGAAATAGGTCACAAAGCCTTCAGTGGACAAAGCTTTACTCATCCAAGATAATTTGTTGTGGAGTTTGTGAACTCAAAAGAGTTTCAACAAAGTTGAGATGCTGGTTGGACGATCTAAACAGTTGAATGAAGAAGTGAGAGTTTGAATGATGTTTGTTATTTTAGAGTCTGATGTATTCTCTCTGATTCTGTTCACCTTGATAGGGCTAGATGGAAAGTTGTCTTTCTTTATCTTGACTTGACCAGATTTGCAGAGAATAAAGAGCAGATTCGCAGAGAATAAAGAAATGGTCTGACCAACTGACTGGGGTAACTTCTTTGATCTTCCATTTTTGAGATACGGTTTTTGATATGAATACAATATCGAGGATGTATCCTTGCACAGGCGTTGGGACTGAGACAAGCTGGCTAAAACCTAGATCTTGCATTGATTAAAGCTGATTGTAGAATCAACTCCAATAAGAAATTTATAGATGAACAGCTTGCACTGGGGGGGGGGGGGGCAAACTAAAAGAAATGTGTGCAGAATGTCTGAGGTAATTAGTACATATTCGATAGGATGGACATTCATATCTTGTCTTTTATAAAACTTGTAATGGCTTTTAAAAATAAAAACTAGACCCCCCCCACCTCATTTCATATCTCTGGTTTTTTGAGATGTAATGGTAGCCTGAGGGGCCAATCTGCAGTGGGGAGACAGTATCGCCTCCCTGTAACCAAGTTTCAGTCAGGGAAAGGCAATCGAGATTCCGATCATGAAGATGCCAGAACTTATTGCTCTAGTGTTTAGAAGACCTATTTGCTGATGAAAGCACGAGAGAGAGAGAGTTAATTGTGTTAACAGTGGGCAGGTTGAATATAAGAGAGAAAGCAATGGTTGTTATAAGAAAGTTTGACGTTAGCAAAATCCTTTCTTCGGCCCCATAGCACTTGAATTGCACTCATTCTGGAAGGACTCACTGGAGAAAGGGTAATCCTGCCTAAATTTATGCCCAACAAATCAAACAGCAGTACTTGGAGGAACAGGAAAGCTCAGATGGAATGTTTCTCATATGCACTGCTGTTGCGCTGGAGAGGGGAGCAGGGCTTTGAATCATCCGCAGTAGTTGATGCAGGAAGAGAATATCTCAGATGGAAGATTTCTCACTAGCACTGATGCTGCACTAGAGAGGGGGCAGGCCTGCTTCAATATCTGCCCTAAAAGAACAAAGAGATCATAGGTCCGGCATCAGGGTGCAGGGCTTTGAGCTGATATAACCAATCTTATCAATGAAAGGCTTCCATTTTTATCTCAGCTCCTTTGAATAAGGGATGGGCCCGCTAAGATATATGTCCTCTTAAAAAAAAAAAAGTCCTGCATCAGGAAGGAGGGTTTTGGGGCTATGAAGCCGCTCTACCGGTGCGAAAGGGAGGAGTCAGGTGGAAGGTTTTACCTCTTGCATTGCTGCTCCGAAGAAGGATGGGTGGACTCACACAGACCAATGCCCCAAAGGTTCCTACATGATGGAATTCCATCTTAGCCTGTTCATATCTGAAAGATATATAGTCTGCAAACAAATTGGATCAAATTTGATTGCACACTGAAGAACCCAAAGATTGTCCACTAAATGAGAGTTGCAAAAAACAAAAACAAAAACAAAAACAAAACAACAACCCCAAAACCTGAGTTTGGAGAGTAAAATGTTAGTCTCTCATGTTAAGATTGGGGCAACAATGCTGTCTGTACCTGGCGCCAAGCTCTGGAATGCACTGCCTGGTATTCTGCGATTCTGTGATGGGAGACTGAACTTTAAGAAGATGTTGAAAACACAATTATTTGTCAATTCCTTCCTGTGCTAATGCTGTTCTCTGTTCATGCCTTACTGTCCTGTAAATGATTTTATGGGATTTTGTGTTTCCATCTTGTAGAATGAATTTAAAAGAAGATTTTAATAATGCTACAGTTAGTCTTTTTGTGTTTATCTTGTTGAAACATGTTTAGCCATTTCTTAAATATGTATGCATGTAATTTTGTAAACTGCATAGTTTTTATGTGGTATATAATTTTTAAATAAATAAATAATGAAGCAGTGTTTGACAACATTCTATTGCAATTTTTGCTGTGATGCACAAGAGTGAGGTTTTGGAAAAATACTGGGTATGAGGCACAGCTTTAGAAGGAAAGATGTTAGTATATGGAGTGTAATGGACTACTGCTTGAATTTTCATGTCATGTATTTGATATACCACCTCTTTGTGGTCCAATCAAAGCGGTTTACATATATTATATGCAGGTATTTTGCCTGTCCCTAGCGGGCTTATTTTTCTTGCAGATGTTATGGTTACTAGAAAGAGGTATTGCCCTATATGTTCAGGAAGGAATAGAATCTGTTGGAGAGGCTACGACGGAAAAAAATGAGAAGCTAGAGTCCCTCTGGATCAAGATTCCCAGTCACAATGGCACAGACACAAAAATTGGCCTTTACTATCGACCCCCAGGACAGACAGAGGAAACTGACTCGGAAATGATAGAGGAAATCAAACAAGAATGTAAGACAGGCAATGTAATAATCTTGGGAGACTTCAATTTCCCGGGGATAGACTGGAACCTGGGAACCTCCAACTGCGGCAAGGAGGCCAAGTTCCTGGAGGCGCTAGGGTATTGCTTCCTGGAACAAATGGTAAAAGAGCCGACAAAAGGCAACACCATCTTGGACTTGGTCCTAAATGGCCTCAAGGGACCAACAAAAGAAGTAGAAGTCACGATCCCACTGGGAACGAGTGATCACAACATGATCAACTTTAAAGTTGACATCGGGAAAGGGAAACGTACCAAAACCTTAACCACGACCTTAAACTTTAAAAAGGGTAAATACGATCGCATGAGAGCCATGGTAGAACAACGGCTCAGGAAAAAGGTGGACAAACTTAAAACGGTAGATCAGGCTTGGTCCCTACTGAAAAATGCTATCACAAAAGCACAAAATCTCTGCATTCCACAGATTTCCAAGGAAAGGAGAACTAAAGGCAAAGGAGAACCGGCATGGCTTACCAAACAGGTGAAGGAAGCCATAAAAGAAAAGAAGGACTCTTTCAAAAAATGGAAACGCATGAAAACAACCGAAGCTTGGAACAAACATAAAGATGACCAGAAGAAATGTCACAAGGCGGTAAGGGATGCCAAAAAGGACTATGAGGAGAAAATAACGCAAGAGGCCAAAAACTTCAAGCCCTTCTTTAGATACATAAAAGGGAAAAACCCCGCAAAAGAGGTGGTGGGACCCCTGGACGACCAGGAAAAAAAGGGTGCATCAAGGAAGACAAACAAATTGCAGATAGACTTAATTCCTTCTTTGCGTCCGTCTTTACAAAGGAGGACACCGCAACAATACCAGAAGCAGTGGAAGTATTTAAAGGAGTAATAGAAGACAGCCTCACCACAGTAGAAGTGGACTTGGACCAGATATACTACCAGATCGACAAAATTAAAAGTGATAAATCCCCTGGACCGGATGGAATTCACCCGAGAATCTTAAAATAATTGAAGGTTGAAATCGGAAAGTTATTGCAAAAACTTGCCAACCTGACAATTAGAACTGGACCGATACTGGACGACTGGAAGATAGCGAACGTCACGCCAATTTTCAAAAAATGATCGAGAGGTGAACCGGGCAACTACAGACCTGTGAGCCTCACGTTTGTCCCTGGAAAGATGGTTGAAACACTGATCAAGGATAGCATAGCCCAGCATTTGGATACACACGACCTGATGAAAGCCAGTCAACATGGCTTCAGGAAAGGAAAATCATGTTTAACGAATTTACTTCAATTTTTTGAGACCATGAACGAACAAATTGATAGTGGAGAACCAGTGGACATAAAATACTTAGACTTCCAGAAAGCGTTCGACAAAGTTCCGCAGAAAAGACTTCTCAGGAAACTACAAAGCCATGGAATAGAGGGAGATATACTAAGATGGATAGGCAAATGGCTGGAGAACAGAAAGCAGAGAGTGGGCATAAATGGGAAGTTCTCCGACTGGGAGATAGTGACTAGTGGTGTACTCCAGGGCTCGGTACTTGGGCCGATCCTATTTAATATTTATATCAATGGCCTCGAAGAAGGAACATCCAGTGAGATCATCAAGTTCGCAGACGACACAAAGCTATGCCGGGCAATCAGATCACAGGAGGATAGCGAGGAACTCCAGAGCGACTTGTGTCAGTTAGAAAAATGGGCAGAGAAATGGCAGATGAAGTTCAATGTGGAGAAATGCAAAGTAATGCATTTAGGCAGTAAGAATAAGGAATACGAGTACAGAATGTTAGGTGCAAATCTAGGTAAGAGCGAACAAGAAAAGGACCCGGATGTACTGATAGATAGGACCCTGAAACCATCAGCACAATGTGCGGCGGCGGCAAAGAAAGCAAATAGAATGTTGGGCATGATAAAGAAGGGAATCACGAGTAGATCAGAGAGGGTCATAATGTCGCTTTATAGAGCAATGGTCAGACCCCACTTGGAATACTGCGTCCCAACATTGGTCTCCCAACCTACAGAAGGATAAAAAACTGCTGGAGAGAGTGCAGAGACGAGCAACGCTGCTAGTAAAGGGTATGGAGAAACTGGAATACGAGGATCGACTGAAGAGACTGGGATTGTTCTCCCTTGAGAAAAGGAGACTACGAGGGGATATGATCGAGATCTTCAAAATATTGAAAGGAATCGACAAAATAGAGCAGAAAAAATTATTTACATTGTCCAACTTGACACGGACAAGAGGACACGAAATGAAGCTAAGGGGGTACAGGTTCAGGACAAATATCATGAAATTCTGCTTCACGCAGAGAGTGGTTGACACTTGGAATGCCCTCCCAGAGGAGGTTATTGCGGAATCGACCGTCCTAGGATTCAAAAGCAAACTAGATGCACATCTCCTTACGAGAGGCATAGAGGGATATGGGTGACTAAAATTATCTAAGGTATACACCGGGCAGGGCCTCCGCGTGTGCAGATCGCTGGACTTGATGGACCGAAGGTCTGATCCGGAGATGGCGTTTCTTATGTTCTTAGATACTTTAAGTTCACTGAAGTCATGGGTTCATATGAAGAAGACATGAGAGATTAAAGAACAAAATCAAGGTCTCATTCGGGGGGGGGAGGGTCAAATTGGTGATTTTTTAGGATTATTGCCATGAAGATTGTGAAAGGCTGAGATCGTTGCCAACTGTACTCTGTTGAAGTCTTAACACCATTTTCGGAAAGATGTATCAAATATTGAAGAGTAGAGACAGAACATGAAAAGGAGGCGTGTGAATGAAGCTCACACCAAGCACCGAAAGATTTCCACTTCAAAGTACAGGATTTTGTTTCCTGGATGCCTTTATGATTTGTATGGAAAAGGGAATGGGATTGAAAGCTGACCCTCGAGACTCAGGCTATGAGGGCAAGAGGCTTGAGATTGGGGTAACGTTTCATTTTGTTGAGAGAACAATGTCAGCTGAGAACCGAACAGAAGTGGTAAGTCTATCACTAGAGTACAGAGCCATGGATACTAGCACTGATATGGCCGGTTAGGTACCACTAGTATTATATCTGGTCTATCCTAAATAATCTTGTGGCTGAGTGGAATTAGAGGAAATAAATACAGGAGTTTGTGGTTCCATGAAATAGTGAAAGCATCTGTGGAAATGGAGTTTTTGCAGGGAATCCTGAACAAGATTAAACACGCTTCATATTACCTTCTGAGAGAAAAAGACCTAAATCAGGTCTGAAACAGATTTCTCTATCTCTTTGGAGAAAGACTACTTGTATGGATGTAGAACTCTGTTGAAATGAACTGCTGGAATGTTTTGTGATCTCAGAATGTATGTGGCATAAAGGTGAATTTTTAAATGAATGGCGATTTGCTAGATGTGATGAGTCTTTTTGCAGAAATGCAAGGAACCCATCCCATCGTGCTCATTTATGTAGTACACTGCTATTTGGTTGTCTGTTCTTAAAATAATTGATCTTCTTGCTAGAAAGTGATGAAAAGTGAATTCCTTAGTATATTACATATAGCTCCAGCTCCATATGAAGAGTTATTTCTTCTTTGGACCAAAGCCCTTGAGTATTCATTTCTGCAAGATGGGTGCCCCATCCCACAAAAGATACATATGTGGTGAAGACTCGGCTGCTATTAAGTCTCCATCAATGAACTCACGACAACTCAGTTTGATGTATAAGTAATATATATTTATTAATATTCAATAGCAGCTTACAGAATAAATATTCAGCCAATTGAGTTAACAGAGCAGATACATAAAGCCAGCTTTAAGTATACCTGGTGTCTGTCCTAAGTAGGCTATCCGTGAGCTGGTTTTTATACATTATTAACAACCTAAGACTACGTTAGTACAAGTTACGTTCTTAAGTTCTAGTGGATATTCATAATTGTCATTGATTGTCAACATTTGTACTTTTCTGAGTTATATTGAGGGTGATGTACTGATTACCAAATGGTATATCTAATTTCCCGACATATGTCCTTTTAATATCAAGAATCATCAATTTCCGAGCAAGGCCCACCCATTCCAGCAGCATTCAATTTTATATCCTTATTTCTGGTATAGAGATGTGGTAATCTTCTGATGCTGGTAATTTCCAGTCTCACAGATAAACTTCTTTGTTTTATGATACTCAGATGTTTGATAGTTTCTGTGTGAAAGATGAGTTTCGCATGAAACTTGATTATTTTAGCAGAGAGAGAAATCATGTGAGAGCTGACAGTTTGTTCAGGGTGTTTTCTGGCCTGTAAATGTATTGTCATATTTCTGTTAATTTGGGGTTCTCAGGGGTCTCTATCTTCACCTCCAGTTTCATGGAGGTCTTAGGATCTTCACCTGTACCTGTATACCTGTATACCTGTACAGGTCTTTCTCCTCCCCCTTCCTCAGTGGTGAGGTTGAGTTCTGGAGTGAAGTCTTAAAGTGGGTGATCTGTTAACTTATTTAGGAGCAATGTCCACCAATGAAGAGCAGATTGTATTTGATGGTGTTGTTCAAATCCAGATTTAAAACCCACTTTTTTGAAACTGCATTTATATCTGACCCTACCAACTTTAAAAGCACCCATATATATCTGTTGCCATTCCTCTTTACTCCCCTACCTTTAAGTCCATTGTGGGCCCACCTGAGTTGCATGTATAAATCACTTTTGTCCTGTATGTCTGTCATATTTAGATTGTATGTTCTTTAGCAGGGACTGTCTCATGCATGTTTGTTATACAGCGTTACAGGCATCTGGTAGCAATTTAGAAATAATAATTAGTAGTAGTAGAGTAGCCAGGATCTTGCATGGCAGGGATTGAGAACACCAAATCTACTGAAACTTGAGACCACACTGAATAAGTCTCATTTAGAGCTTAGCCAATGGGAGGACTGCAGTTGTTTCTGAAACATAACTAATGAATTTGAGAAAATGATCTCAATGTGAACTTTTGAGATGCTTGAAAATGAAGAGCCAAGGTTTGGATTGCTTCTGCTCGGACTACAGGAAGAAATGCTTGACTCAGCACTGTGTCTAACTGAGCCCCTATAAAAAGAATGTAGGTTTAAGATCTGAATTTTCCATATTGATTATAAAACCAGGCTCCGAAAGATGGTCAGAATTACCCATAGAGATGCTAACAAGGTCTGCTTCGATTGCACAGTAATAAGGTAACTGTCCAGGTATGGAAAACCAAATATTCCAGATGTCCTAAGGAATGCCATTATTACTCCAAGGCACTTTGTGAATATCCTCAGAACAGTGAAGAGGCCAAAGAGTAATATCCTGTACTGGTAATGAGTCTGAATGAACTGGAATTGTAGAAACTTTCAGAAATTTCAGAACCAATAAAGTGAGCCAACTGTTGGGGGTGATCAACGGAAGGATTGTTTGAAGTGAGTACATTCAAAATTTATCTTTATTTAATGCACTGAGATTGAGAATTGAGTGAAGACCTCCTGATTTCTTTGGAATTATGGGATTATTTATTTATTTATTTAAAATAATTTGTATCCCACATATCAAACATCTATGCAGGTAACAGCAGCACATAGTTAAAACAGACATAACAGTGCATAAAAAGACAGCATATAACCTACTATCCAAAACCTATGCTTAAAACAGTTAAGGCAGTAAACTACCAATTTAAACTTTATTCATGTTTGGAAAAGCCAAGCAAAAAATATATGTTCAGGCTTTTCTGAAAAACCAAGAAGTCAGGAATTAGACGAATGGAATCTGGAATTGAATTCCATAACATCGGTCCAGCCACTTGAAACATTCAGGATCGATTCACAACTTTAGTGACCAGATGTAAGCGAGGGACAACCAGAAGCTTCCTAGCTTGTGATCTTAAAGGATGACATGGTATGTATGTCTGCAGCAAGGAGGTAATCACCCTTGGTAACAGGCCACGAATAGATTTAAAAACCAAAATCAATATCTTAAATTGTATTTTCCTTGTAACAATTTAAGATATTGATCTTGTCCTCGACCTTTTCTGAAACCAGCCTGAACTTCGGGTACTTCTTGCTCAACATATGATTGGAGCCTTTGTTGTATTATTTTCAGCAATATTTTGCTGAAATGAGGAATTAATGCAATTGTTCTGTAGTTGTTACAGTCCTTGGTGTCACCTTTCTTTGGTATAAGTATGAACAGTGATCTTCTCCATTCGGTTGGCCATATTTTTCCCTTCCAAATCTATTGAAACAGTCAAGTGATGGCCATGATAGCACCTTCTGAGCCTTATATTAATTCTGCTGGAATACCGTCAATACCAGGTGACTTGTTTTTCAATAAAGCTTTAATTGCCGCTATGACTTCTTTTAAAATATCTGGTTCTTCTTTGGCTTCAGTTTCCAGTTCAATTTCCCCAATGTTATCCTCATTGCCTTGTCTGCAAAAATTTTCTGTATATTCTTTCCATCTCTTTTTTTTTTTTATGTTTTCTGGATCATTCAATATCATTCCATTGGTGTCTTTAAGCATCTCCAGTGGAGGTTGGAATTTCTGCCACAATCTCTTAATCTCCTGATACACTAATATGGTTTTTTTTATTTATATGTTCTGACAATATCCTAGAGATATCATTCTTTGTCTTGCAGAACTTGACGTTGAAACACTCGGTTCATTTGTGATACATTTTCTATATCACCGATCACAATAAACTATGGAGAACTCTAATGCAAATGGGAATACCTAAACATATAACTCAGCTGATAAAGAGACTATGTGAAATTCAAGAAGCTGCAGTGAGAACTGAATATGGCAACACTGATTGGTTTCCAATAAAACGTAGCATAAGGCAAGGATGCATCTTGTCACAGACAATGACACTATAAACCACTTAGAAACTTAGGGTCTGAAGGGACGATAAAACTGTCATTGACAGATTTTTCAAAAGTACATTATGAAAGTATAAGAAAATCTGCTATTTCCTTAGCCGGGGTAACTTTATGGAACAATTTAACTGGACCACTGAAAGGTCTTTTGGATCTCTAAAAATTTAAGAAGACATTGAAAACCACCTTATTTATGAAAGCATTTAATTTATTGCCAACGATATGTAACTGTTTACTTTATGTAACTGTTCTCTGAAAGTAATTGATGTTTTTTTATGTCTTTATAAACTTATTGTTATGTGCCTGTACTTTATAATTGTATTTTTGTAAACTGCCTAGGAACCAGGCGAAGAGGGCGACTTGCAATCAGATGGCTGGACACACTGAAAACACCCATGGGGATGGCACTGGAGGACCTTTCCGGACTAGCACAAAATCAATTTCTTTTTAGATCTGCAATTTATCAAGTCACTAGGACTCGAACACGAGTCGATGGTACCTAACAAAAAGATAGGTTAAGAGGCTGCTGCAGTTTTCTGTATTGGGGAAGAGGGGAATCTGTAAGTATTTTGCAAAAATGTATTTTCTATTCCTATTCAATTATCCAGAGCACCCACTGCCTGCAATTACTGAGGCTCATACTTCTTGGAAAAACTGAATGCTTCCCCCTACTGGATAACTGTCAAAAATAAGAGGCAGCCTTGGACAGAGTAGTGGTAGTGTTTATTTGTAGTTTCCTGTATCTTGCTTCCTGACATTGCTAGATTCACAGAAGTATAATAATTTCCAATGTGCTTTACCCATGTTAATCTGGTTTTCATGCTGCTCATAGCACAAAAACAATTATGACTGCACTACTGAAATTCACACTGTATTCAACAATAACAATATTGTTCTAGCTGTTTCACTAGATCTGACAGCAGCTATTGATCTCATTGATCACCCGTCTTTTGATTAGACTTTCTAACAAGCTGCAGATATTTCAGCAAAACTTGTTCATCCACTCCTACCCTAAAGCACCTTTCTGGTCTCATATGCAACTCTCTTTAGATATCTTACTTTCTTACTCCTGTTACTCTCTCTTATCTGTTCCATCTTTTCTTATACTCTATGCTGTCTATTAAAATGTTTTATTGCGCATTTTGTTGACATTGTAATATAGTATACTTTGTCATAATTTGTATTTGAATATTTTCACTGGTGAATTGTTTACTGCCTATACTTGGACTTATTCTTACTGTACACTGCTTTGAGCAAATTCCTTCAAAAAGGGAAAAAATCCTAATAAAAGTGCTGTTTTTCACAGTTTTTCTTTCTTTCTACAAGACCGAACTTTCCCACTGTGATGTGATCTCTTAAACCTAAAAAAACATCTTTTATCATGTGGGCTTTTCCAGGGTTCCATCTTGTCACCACTACTGTTTTAATATTTACCTTAACCCATTGTGTCTTCTGATCTAGATGTGGACTCAATGCTTATTATTATTATAGATACTTTAATATTCTATTAATATATCAAGTGGATCCTCTTTCCCCAGATCTTTCTAAACTTAATATAGTTTGTTAAATCTACTTGGTTTCAGGAAATCATTTAGTTCTCAACCCTACCAAGTCAATTGCAAAGTGGCTGACTAGGAAATCCTCCACACCATCTTTCTCACCTACGCATTTAGATACTTGGAATTATCCTAAATAACCAACTTTCCTTCAAACAACATCTCTTTCTCATAGTTAGAAGCTGGTTTTATGTGATCCTTCAATTAAGAGCTATATGTGATCTTCTAAATACATCAGCCCATGAAACTATTCTCCATGCTACTGTCACCTCACATCTGGACTAGTGAGATCTCTCATAGTCTTCTTTAAAACACCTCCAATCAGTTCAGAACATGGCTATTTGGTTTCTCTCTGGGGTAAAGAAATACGATCATGTGTCACCTTTGCTTTATCAACACCACTAGCTTCCATCAAAAATTACAAAGACTAGGGGGACACTCAAAGTTACAAAGAAATACTTTTAAAACCAACCAATATTTTTTTCACTCAGAAAATAGTTAAGTTCTGGAATGAGCTGCCAGACGATGTGGTAACAGCAGTTAACGTAGATGAGTTCAAAAAAGGTTTGGACAAGTTCCTGGAGGAAAAGTCCATAATCTGCTATTGAAACAGACATGGAGTAAGTTAGTGTTTGCCATGGGATTGATAGCATGGAATGCTTCTGCTATTTGGGTTTTTGCCGGGTACTTGTGACCTGGATAGGCCACTGTGAAAACAGAGGGTCTTCTCTAAGACAATTCATTGCAGCCATTTCAGTGCTGAATCGTTCCATAAAATGTGCTGCGATAAATTCCTCACACACATTCAGGGACCGATCTTCCCCTCTGGACGATGCAACATTTGGTGGGGGCAATGCTCCCCTATATTTTCCCCAAATTCTACCCTCCCCCTCTCCTCCTTGCCCATAAGTGTAAAGTGATGCATGTTGGTAACAAAAATCTCATGCACGAATACAGAATGTTTGGGGCGGTACTTGGAGAGACCTCCCAGGAAAGGGACTTGGGAGTTCAGATCGACAAGTCGATGAAACCGTCCGCGCAATGTGCGGCGGCAGCAAAAAGGGCGAACAGAATGTTAGAAATGATAAAAAAGGGGATCATGAACAGATCGGAGAAGGTTATCATGCCGCTGTACTGCCATGGTGTGCCCTCACCTTTAGTACTGCGTACAGCACTGGTTGCCGTACATAAAGAAGGACACGGTACTACTCGAAAGGGTCCAGAGAAGAGCGACTAAGATGGTTAAGGGGTTGGAGGAGCTGCCGTACAGCGAAAGATTAGAGAAACTGGGCCTCTTCTCCCTCGAACAGAGGAGATTGAGAGGGGACATGATCAAAACATTCAAGGTACAGAAGGGGATAGACTTAGTAGATAAGGACAGGTTGTTCACCATCTCCAAGGAAGAGAGAACGAGAGGGCACTCTCTAAAGTTGAAAGGGGATAGATTCCGTACGAATGAAGGAAGTTCTTCTTCACCCAGAGAGTGGTAGAAAACTGGAACGCTCTTCCGGAGTCTGGCATAGGGGAAGGCACCTTCCAGGGATTCAAGACAGGTTCCTGCTGAACAGGAATGTGCGCTGGAAGGGCTAATCTCAGTTAGGTCATTGGTCTTTGACCAGAGGGCTGCTAAGTGAGCAGACTGCTGGGCATGATGGACCACTGGTCTGACCCAGCAGCGGCAATTCTTATGCTCTTATGATACAGGAGCCAGATTTCAGGGGTGCTTGTCACCAAGGAGGGCAGGAATGGGGTCAAGCTCTGTTGCCTTCTCAGTTAGCATCGATCCTCAGCATCCTGATTCCAAAGATTAGGAGGAGCGTGAGAGGCCAGTGCTGTGCCAGATCTGGTAAGTGGATCCTGGCAGCAGGGCCTCACTAGCTCGATTGCAGTAAATAGTCCGCATCTACTTTGGTAGGGCAGGGATCAGGATGCTTTCTTCAGGGCTGAAACAAACCTCTAGGAAAGTGCGAAGAATCTGAAATAGGTGGGGGGAAACACATTATAGCAAGGAAAGTAAAAGCAACTCGATTCCCTCTTGTGTTTGCTGTGCCTCTCAAGGAAAACCTTTCACAGTTGTGTTTTTGTAAGGTGGTATAGAAGATTTATATAGAATAGAAAGACTGCTGGAATGGGACGATTCAGCATGGGCGTTTCAGCACAGCTACAATGAAAATTCCTGCAATGTAACGTCCTGAGATCAACTGGCCGCCATGAATCATCCCATTCTGGGAAACAGGATACTATGTAGATGAACCATTGTTTGACCTAGTATGACTAATTCTTATGTTACTCGTATGTTATGTTCAGTCCAATATAGATTTAAATATAAGATTCTTTTACTCACTTAGAAAGCACTCCACACTGGCTCTCCTCCAGTCTTGGCTTCAGTCTTAGTCCTATATCACCCAACTTGCTATCTTCATTCCTCATCCAAACTCCTCCTCACCCTTCCACTATTGTCTAAGGTGCATCTAGATTCCACTAGGCTTACGGCCTTCTTTTACCTAGCAACGGCTTTATGGAACTATTTAGTCTTAGCACTTAACAGTTGAATTTTCTTTTGTGAAATTCAAAATCGATTGAAAACTCATTATCCTATCTGTACACAGTGAGAAACCATTATGGAAAGCAGATTGCTTCATATATTATATAGATGACTTATCTTTATACGTAGAGGCACGACTAGTTTAGCATGAAACTGCACAGATATAGCTATATTTTCAGCTCACCCTTACAGTAGCCTCTCAAACTGCTCAAGCATGGTTTGTTAAGAACAGGTAGGGCAATTTAGATATTTATGTAATGGCCCCAAAAGCTTTTTCCTCCCCCAGTTGTAGGAAAGGACCTGGAGATAGATATTGATGATCGGTGGATATATAAGTGATCTGCACAACAGAATGAAAGTCTCTATGATAAAACCCAGTTTTATGCACTGAATAAACAAAATGATCACAGTGCTGTATGGATAAATCATTGACTGTACAGAAACTTCAGCACAAACTGTGTTACCACTGGTATGTGATGGGACCTCATAGGTCACTATGCTGAGAGGTATGTGAACAATCCAGAAAAGAGGAGGTCAGTTGAATATCAGCATTAAGTGATCTCTGTGCATTTGTGAGTACTTCTCTGGGTTTATCTTAATGCTTCAGAGTCCAACAAGATGCTTCCAATGAAGGTAAAAGGAATGGTGATACAAATGATGGCAGCCCAGGCTGTGGCAGATAGTCAGAAAAGATGAGTATCTGCATTCTGAAAGTTTCTTCCACACTGTAGGCATGAATGAACTGCAAACTCTTTTGATATTGATTAGAGAAAACAAAGGAAGACAATCAAGAACATGAGATGCAGAAACATTTCAAATAATGGGAAAACTTTGTTTTTGTATCCATTCAACAGAACTGAGCAGCTGAGCCAGTGGGTATTGGGGGGGGGGCACAGATGCTCAATACAGCACAGTTACTTACCTTAACAGGTGTTATCCAGGGACAGCAGGCAGATATTCTCACTGATGGGTGACGTCACCGACGGAGCCCCGGTACAGACGCTTGAAGAACTTGGAAAGTTCTTGATGGCCCACACCGCGCATGCGCGAGTGCCTTCCCGCCCAAAGGAGGTGCGCAGTCCCTCAGTTAAGATAAGCCAACTAAGAAGCCAACCTGGGGAGGAGGGTGGGTTGTGAGAATATCTGCCTGCTGTCCCTGGATAACACCTGTTACGGTAAGTAAATGTGCTTTATCCAAGGACAAGCAGGCAGCATATTCTCACTGATGGGTGACCTCCAAGCTAACAGAATGGGATGGTGGGAAGGTTGGCCATCCCACCTGGAGAAAGACTCCAGACAGTCGTGAGAAGTGAAGGTATGAACTGAGGACCAGGTGGCAGCTTTACAGATTTCCTCAATAGGAGTAGATCTGAGGAAAGCCACAGAAGCTGCCATAGCTCTTACTTTATGAGCTTTGTCCTGTCAATGTAATAGGCCAAAGCACGCTTACAGTCCAAAGTATGTAAAGCCGTTTCCCCAGGATGAGAATGAGGCTTAGGAAAAAAATAATGGTAGAACAATGGACTGATTGAGGTGAAAGTCAGAGACAACTTTAGGAAGAAACTTTGGATGAGTACGGAGAACCACCTTATCATGATGAAAAACTGTAAAGGGTGGATCTGCAACCAGTGCATGTAACTCACTGTCCCTCCTGGCAGAGGTGAGAGCAATAAGAAATACCACTTTCCAGGTAAGAAACTTGAGATGAGTTGTGGCCATTGATTCAAATGGTGGCTTCATCAAACTGGAAAGAATTACATTAAGGTCCCAGACTACAGGTGGAGACTTGAAAGGTGGTTTCACATGGAAAAGCTCCTTCATGAATCTGGATACCAAGGGATGAGCAGTCAGAGGTTTCCCCTGTACTGGTTCATGATAAGCAGTAATAGCACTGAGATGGACCCTAATGGATGTAGATTTAAGTCTAGAGTCAGACAGAAAAAGGAGATAATCCAACATCAGCTCCATTGCTAAGGAAGTTGGATCATGATGATGAAGATGACACCAGGAAGAAAACCGAGTCCACTTCTGTTGGTAACACTTCTGCGTGGCCGTTTTCCTGGAGGCATCAATAATTTGACGGACAGGCTAAGAGAGGATAATCTGAGAGGAACTCAGCCCGAGAGAAACCAGGCTGTCAGGTGTAAAGACTGCAGATTGGGATGTAGAAGTGATTCCTGATTCTGAGTAAGCAGAGTAGGAAACATTGGCAGCAGGATGGGTTCCCTGGAACTGAGTTGAAGTAGCAGAGAGAACCAATGTTGTCTGGGCCACCGTGGAGCGATGAGAATAATGGTGGCTGCTTCTCTCTTGAGCTTGAACAGAGTTCTTAACATGAGAGGAAAAGGAGGGAAGGCATATAGAAACCGACCCGTCCAATCCAGAAGAAATGCATCTGTTGCCAGACGGAGAGGAGAGTAAAGTCTGGAGCAAAATTGGGGCAACTGGTGATTGTGATGGGCTGCAAATAAGTCCACCTGTGGAATGCCCCATTGAGCAAATACGGACTGGAGAGCTACAGGGTCGAGAGTCCATTTGTGAGATTGAAGAATTCTGCTGAGGTTGTCCGCTAGTAAATTCTTCTCTCCTTGAATGTAGACAGCCTTCAGGAACAGATTGCGAGCAGATGCCCAAGTCCAAATTTTCTGGGCTTCCTGACACAACAGGAGAGCGCACGTGCCACCTTGCTTGTTTATGTAGTACATAGCTACTTGATTGTCAGTGCAAAGGAGGAGGACTTGAGGGCAGAGAAGACGTTGAAACGCCTTGAGGGCATAAATCATCTCTCCGAGTTCCAAGAAATCGATGTGAAACTTTCTTTCCATGGCAGTCCAAAGACCTTGAGTCTGCAGATCATCTGTGTGCTCCCCATGCATAAGGAGACGCGTCTGTCGTGATGATCTTGTGATGAGGAGGCAAGTGAAAAAGAAGACCTCTGGAAAGATTGGAGGAGGTCAACCACCATTGAAGCAAGTGCAGAAGAGACGATGTCACAGATCCGTCGCCTGAGACCACTGAGAAGCCAGAGTCCACTGAGGAGTCCGCAGATGGAGTCTTGCCAATGGTGTGACATGAACAGTGGAAGCCATGTGACCCAGAAGAACCATCATGTGCCTGGCAGAGATGGTTTGAAGTGGAAGCACTTGCTGACAGAGCGTCTGAAGGAACGCTCCAATGAATTGAAGGCGCTGAGTCGGAATGAGATGAGATTTGGGAAAGTTGACTTCAAATCCTAGAAGCTGAAGGAAAGAAACCGATTTACCTGATCTGACCGACATCGAGTCAGGAGAGGTATGGGCAGAAGAACGGTGTCGAACTGGCTCTAACATCAACTCTGGAGCACGCAGCACCGAAAAAGCCCTCTGAGGAGGGACGGCAGCAGACACCGGTTCCATAAACATCGGTGTCAGGACCGGAGTAGAAAGGGTCTGGATTGACATCACAGAGGTAGAGGTAATCGATACAGCAAAGGGTCGCTGCCAACAACACGGGCTCAGACCGGACTGGCACCGGGGGAGCCAGTGGCAGCAAGGCAGGTCGAATAAGCTGCAAATGCTCTTTAAGTCGGACTTGCATTATCGCTGCAATTTTATCATCCAAAGATTGCACCAGTACCGCTTGCTTTTTCACCGGTACCTTCGGTGCTGCTCTGCGCTCCAGAGATGAGGAGGCGATGATGAGGCACTCACCTCAATTGGAGCAGCGCGTTTTTTAGGGCGCCTCGAAGTTGGCAGGACTTGGCTCACTGCATGAGAGACCTGAGGACCCATAGGAGTAGGGGAAGGCTTCTTAGCTGGCTTACCTATGGAGTGTGACACCAAGGAAGAATCTTGCGGTGTTCAAGGATGTGGCACCGATTTCGGCGTGGACGCCAACGTCAGGGCCAATGTCGAATCACCCTCCATACCGGTGCCGAAGAGTAACTGCTGCTGAATTTGTCGATTTTTGAGGGTCCTCTTCTGCAGAGACGAACAGCAGATGCAGGAATCAGCCCTATGATCTGGCCCCAAGCACTGAAGGCACCAGCGGTGTGGATCCGTGAGGGAAATAGGGCGAGCACACTGTTGGCACTTCTTGAAACCCAATTGTGGACGGGATATGAAGGGAAACATGGCCTCAGCAAAATTGAAGGTCGAAGCCTGAATCGTGGCAAAAGGCCCCGCTGGGCTGGAGCTGCGAAAAAGTAAAAAAGATAAAAGTTTTTGGGTATTTTTTTTTATTTTTTATTACCAGACCAAAATGAAAAAGAATGAAATAAAATGAAGAAAACTGAAGAAAAAAATTCCACGCGAGCAGGAAGGCAGCGAAAAATGTTCAACAGCCTTTGAAACGCGACTTCTTAGCTGAGAAGGCACTCGCGCATGTGCAGTGCGGGCCATCAAGAACTTTCCAAGTTTTTAAAGCGTCCGTACCGGGGCTCCGTCGGTGACGTCACCCATCAGTGAGAATATGCTGCCTGCTTGTCCTGGGATAATTTACATTATGTTTTGAGCTCTGGCAGGTCTATTCCATCCCAGTGAAGTTTGATGAATTCATCCACTTGTATGCCAGCTTGTCAAAAGAAAATATGTTTTACACTTAATGGTCGGTGGCTTCTCACAGTCAAGCTGTTAAATTTATTGATCTTAACATAGATAATCAAATAGATGGATCCAAGATGGCTGACTAGTGTGAGAGCTGGCCCGGACTCCACACTAGAACGGAGCAACTTGGTGAGATGTTCCGTTAAGTAACGATCTCCTCATTGCCTCTGGAGCGGGATTTTGCAGTGGCATTTTAGCCGCGGGCGCCTGGGCATTTGGAGAGGGTGCTTCCTTGTTGGCGGATGCCACGGTGGAGGCGCAGCTTGGGCGCTGTGAGCGGTGCTCGCCGCAGAAGCATGGATTGTGGGCGGGGCTGTCGGCCCTGCTGAAGAGGACGGGACTCTCTGCCCGACGGTGCTCCTGCTGCCCGAGCACTGGCTACAGTGCGCTTTTCCTGGGAAGAGCGCAGGACAGGAGAGTGGCCTGAACATCTGGAGCTTGCTACGGGGGAAGTGGAGCTCTGGGAGGGCCGTGCCTGCTGGGACCGAACGGATGGTGGAGAGAGCCGACAGCGGTCTTGCAGTGTGGCAGCAGGCGGGCCCTGTTGAAGGTGTGTGGACACTGAGGTCCTCTTCTGTGGTGGGAGTTGGGGAATGAATTGGTGCCAAAAGGAGAACAGGAGGGGAGGCATCACTTTAGCCTTGGATAAGTGAAAATACAAAACTGGGGCTTGGGCTCTGAAGGTAAGAGTGGTCTGAAGAGACAAGCAGTTGAGTTGGGCAAGGACTGTGGCTGAGGAATTGTAACAGGATCCCTGATGGCTTGCTGGTAGTGAGTTGGAGATAAAATAATAGATTTTGCACTTCTCTGATATCATGTTGGCCTAAAAAGAAAGAAAAAGAAAGAATTAAAATAACTTGAATAAGTAAGTGATTTTAGTGGTACTATTTAGAGACTTGGATTGACTGAATTCCTGAAAAATGGCTAATAAAAAAAATAGACCTGATCTCAAAATGTTTGCTTACCATGCAGAAGATGTATCAGAAAGCCAGTTCTGGAACAAAAGTTAACACAGGAAGAAGAGGAGATAACTATACTAGGAAAAGAAATGTTAGAAACTTTAGAATCCCCTTCAGCTGATTTAGCTTTGGCTAGTAAGGGAGATTTACAACAATGGATGGCTGACATTAAACTTTCATTAGCAGTGTTTACCTCAGATATCAACATTAATATCGATAGCTTACATAAAAAAACGGATGATATGAGTCAGTCTCCAAGAATTTGAAGAACGGGTTATTTCGCATGAACAGGAGATAACGGAAATTCAACAACATTGTAAACAAATAGACCTATCAATAGAAGAGCTACTCCTTAAAGTTGAAGATGGAGAAAATAGGGCAAGGCGAAATAATCTGAAATTTCGTGGGATCCCAGAATCAGAAGAGCTTAAAGATCCGATAGCCTTTATACAGTCTATTTGTCATAAATTTCAAAAACAGAAAATCCAGAGGTAGACCTTCCAGTTATGGAATTTGAACGGATACACTGAGCTTTGGGATTGCGTAAATCAGAGAGGCCAAGGGGCATAATACATTACATTATATTAGCGAGTTTTATTCCGCCATTACCTTGCGGTTCAAGGTGGGTTACAAAAGAGATTAAAAAACGGAGGGTTACAATGGAAGAACATTTTTCCTTTCTAGAGAGGTAAAGAGTAGGTTATTTAGGTTCTGTGTGGTGGGAAGAGGGAGGGGGGAAGTACGGTAAGCTTGAAGTTAGGGCTGTTTCAGGAATTTCTTGAAGATTGTAGTTTTTATTTATTTTCTGAAGTTATGGCTATTTCTTAAGATATCCTCAGAAGGAGAAAAGTGTTACAAGCAGCTCGGAAAATTGGCCATTTGATGTGGAACAATGCAAAAGTGGAACTGTTTGCAGATATCTTTTCAGCAACTTTGAAACATCACGAGAATGCCGTGAAATAACCAGATGTTTGCAACAAAATAATATTTGTTATAAATTGCATTATCCATTTGGGATTTCTTTTATGCTAGAAGGCAAATAACATAAAGTTGCATCCGCATTAGAAGCCCACCAACTACTTATACAAGCCAAACTCTGGATTACAGAGGAAGAAATACAGCAAAAGGAGCCGTCATAGCCTCCACCTATGGGACCACCAAACCAGAGATGGCATAGAGTGGAACAAAAAAAGAGACTACAGAGACAATGAGAAGAATTGATGATTTTAATAACTTTATTTAATAATTCTTAGATAAAATAAAGATAAGATGTTGTAAAGGGGCAGACAATAGGAAAATTTGTGGAGAGCCAGGCCAGGGTTAACTTTCTTTGATGCTGTTATCTGGAAGCAGCTATGGCACCCGGTCTTTCCCACTGGTGGCTGGATCTGAATCCAGATATACACGACAAGAGAGGTTTGGAAGGGTGAGGGAATTTGGGGGAGAAGAGGGAAGGGGAGGAGGGTGAATTAGTTTTTTTCTAGGAATGATTGATTGTGATTGGGGTGAGAGGGGTAGTGGAGGAGATAAGGAGACCTGGGAAAAAATTATACGATTTGGAAGGTTAGGAAAGTTAGGAAAAATTGAAACGGTGTTTGAAGAATGTATGACAATAAGATAAGACTAGGAAGTTTAAATGAGAATGGTCTTAATATACCCTGAAAACGTCAACTGCTTTTAAATGAGATGAAAAAGTTGAAATTTGATATATGTTATGTACAAGAAACGCATTTACAAAAATCGGGAGAAAAGATGGTCCATGAGAGTTTGGGCTTCTAATAAAAAAGAAAACAGGGGTGGGGATACTATTTGGAAAAAAACCTGAAAGTCCTGACAAAGGCTGAATGGAGGGATGATGAAGGGAGATGAATCATTTGGGTGGGGGAATTGAATGAGAAAAAGGTGACTTTGGTGAATCTCTATGCTCCTAATCTCAATCAAGGGAAATTTTTTTGAAGACCTTTTGAGTGTAATTTTAAAAAACCAGGAAGAATTATTATTAATAGGAGGGGACTTTAATTTGATCTCAGACCCTCGTTGGGACACTACGAGCACTAAAATTGATAGAACCAAAAAAGATAGGAAACAACTAAAAAGATTCCTGGAAGTATTAAACTTATTGGATGGATGGCGGAGCATGCATATGTTAAATAGAGATTATACCTATTATTCTCCACATAAAGTGTATTCCCATATTGATATGATCTGGTTGGATAAATCTCTAGGAGGTAAATTAATAGATGCAAAAGCTGAGGAAACCAGTTGGGCAGATCATGCATCATTATGGGTGGATTTAACATGGGGATATACGATATTGGAAATTAAATGATACCTTATTAAAAGATCCTAAGTTAGTTCAGAAAATAGAACAGTCTATCAGGAATTTTTTGGATAATAACAATACTGATCATTACTTACCCATAACAATTTGGGAATCCTTAAAAACTGTCTTAAGGGGAGAGTTGATCTCTATAGCCTCTTATAAGAAAAGATCCGAGGAAAAAAGATTAAGAGAAAAATTGATGGGATTAATTATACAATTTAAGAAGGGATTAGAGGGGGAATAGATTAGGATGCAAATAAAAGAGATACGTATGACCCTAGGAAAAATGGAAGACGAAGCTATTCAATTTAATCTAGATCGCCTTAGACTTAAACATTATGGATCTGGGAATCGGGCAGGGAAGCTATTAGCACACTATATTAAAGTACAACACTTATAAGGAAATATTTTGTGCATACGATCTGAATACGGTGATTTCCTATCAAAAAAGAAGGAGATTCATGATAGGTTTGTGGAATTTTATAAGAAACTATATACATCAGAATATCAGGGACAGGAAGCTTCCTTGTCACAATACTTGTCTCAGTTGAAATTAAATAATTAGAGGTCTAGAGACTAGGTGAAGATATAACAGAGGACGAGATACGAGGAGTAATACACCATATTAAGCTAGGTAAATCCCCAGGGATGGATGGGTTCACAGGACTGTTTTATAAAAAGTTTATATCTTATGTAACTCCTCTTTTAGAAAAAAAAACTATTCAATAATTTAAAAGATAGAGAACTGCCAGATTTTATGAGATTAGCAGGTATTACAATATTACCTAAAGTAGGAAAAGATAATACATTTTGTGCTAGCTATAGACCTATTTCCTTGTTAAGAATAGATACAAAAATCATAGCTAGAGTCCTCGCTAACAGATTGTCATCCTATATGCCATCACTTATCCACCCAGATCAGGTAGGTTTTATTGCTGGGGGCAGGCATCAGATGGGATTCGAAAGGTGTTAGATTTGATATGGAGGGCTAAAAAGGACAGAACAGGGTGAGTGGCAGTCTCAGTCGATGCTAAAAAAGCATTTGACCGAGTTGAATAGAGGTTTATGGATGCAGTCTTGGGGCATATAGGTCTTGGGAAAAGGTTTAGGGATTGGATATTTACTCTATATAATAGCCCATTAGCATGCGTCAAAATAAATGGATCTTATTCTAATACATTCAAACTTCAAAGAGGGACAAGGCAGGGATGCCCGTTGTCCCCCCTGATTTTTGCATTAGTAATTGAGCCCTTAGCACAGAAAATTAGACAATCTCAACAGGTAAAAGGTCTGTGGGTGGCGGGTGAAGAACAAAAGCTATCTCTGTTCGCAGATGATATATTAGCCATTGTTGAGGCATCTGAGAAGACTTTAACTACCCTTAAGGATATTATGGGTGAATATGGCCAATTATCGGGGTTTAAAGCTAACTTAAATAAGACTGAAGTGATGAATATATCAAGTGATGTTTTCAAGACTATGTATGGATCTATATTGTACACTTGTTGAAAGATTAAAAATGAATAAAGAATTAAAAAAAAAAAAAAACATCGAAGGAGCGGATTACGGAATTACAGAGATCAGTGACCCTGAGATGGGTAAAGGGCTCTATTCGTTATCTGGGAATAACTTTGGGAGCAGACTGGACACTTTTGTTCTGGCAAAATTATATACCATTAGCAATGGATATCCAGATAGACTTAGAAAGGTGGAATAAGTTGTTCATCTAATGGTTAGGCCGTATGGAAGTGGTAAAGATGATGATTCTTCCTAAAGTTTTTTTATTTATTTCAAGTACTACCGATAGAAATCCCAAAACAGTTTTTCCTAAAATGGAACAACATGATATTGAGATTTATATGGGGAGGTAAGCGTCCAAGGGTTGGAAGACAGGCAATGTTTAAGTCTAAGGTGGAAGGAGGACTAGGTTTACCTTCTTTGGAGAATTATTATAAAGCTGCACAGCTGAGAGCAATAGTTGAATGGCATTCATCCCCACCTAAGCTTTGGATAAGGGTAGAATAAGCAATGCTAGATGGGAGAGAAAGAATGAGAGATTTGAAATATCTACCATGGGTGGGAGAAAAAGATTTAATAAATCTAAGTAATCCCTTTAGCAAATGTTCTCTGGATACATGGAAAAGTGTTAGGAAAAAACTTATAGGTAGAGAAAAAGGTATTTTTTTCCCCCTATATTATATGTACAAGATTTTATACCAGGTAGGGAGAGATAGGGAGACAAAATGGAGCAGGGAAAGCAGTTATTTACATTGTCCAATGTGACATGGATAAGAGGACATAGACTGAAGCTGAGGGGGGACAGGTCCAGGACCAATATCAGGAAGTTCTGTTTCACACAGCGAATGGTGGACAACCTGGAATGCTCTCCCAGAGGAAGTAATTGCAGAATCCACCATTCTAGGATTTAAGGGTAAACTAGATGCACATCTCCTTAAGAGTGGCATAGAGTGATACGGGTAAGGGTAAATTAGATGCACATCTCCCTTAAGAAGCATACAGTGATATGGGGACTAAAACTATGCCAGGGTAGACCTAGCGGGGCCTCCACGTGTGCAGATCACTGGACTTGATGGACCCAGGGTCTGATCCGGAGATGGCAATTCTTATGTCTTATGAGGCAAAAGGGTTAAGATGTTTTAGCCAACTAATTGAGGAAGGGGAGGTAAAAGCTTTTATAGACATTCAAGGTCAATATCAACTAGAAGCGAAAGATCTTTTCCCTTATCGACAGATAAAAAAATACATATTGACATACAAGGGGAAGAGTAATGGAGTTTAAAAAAATCTGAATTTGAAAAAGGGCTAGGGGAACCAGTGGTAAAAGAGTGTATTTCCTGGTTATATAAAATTATAAATGAAGATAAAGCAACTAAAACTTCATACATGAAAGTATGGGAAAAAGACTGGGGAAGGCATGGTCTATAGATGAAGGGGGGGCAATTGTATCACATCTGTTTCAGACAGCTAGAGCTGCCACTTTGGTGGAAAATGCTATTCAACTCTTAACACGTTGGTATACTACTCCAGTTTTAATTAATAAATATAACAAGCAGAGTGATGCTACTTGCTGGAAAGGATGTGTCAGAACAGGTACATTCTATCACATGTGGTGGGAATGTCAAAAGGTACAGAGGTTTTGGGAACAAGTATTTGACTATGTGAGCAGATTAATTCAGATTCCACTCAAGTTGAATGCCGAAAAGGGCACTGCTGGGAATAAGAGCAGGAGGACTAACATCCTCTCAATCTAAACTTTTGGACTTGGCATTCATATCTGCCAGACTGACATTAGCTCAGCAATGGCGTATGCTAGAAATACCCACATTAAGAGATATGAGGGAACGTTTAGGAAAAGTCTGCGAGAAATATAGACAAATCGGCCCTCTTAACAAATCAATGGGCAAAATTTAATGATATATGGGAGACTTATATTCAAATGGAAAAAGAAGTTTTATGAAAGAATTGAAAGATATATTATCCTATTCTTATAGATTGGGGATCCAGGTCTCCTGGGAAGGGGGGTGGGGGAGGTAGGGGATGGGATTGTTTTAATAGTAAGATAGATAAGCTGCATTATCTTTATTAGTTTATTCACTATAATTAATGATGATTTCGTGTTGTAGTGAGATTGTACCAATTATAATTACTAAAAAAAGAAAGAAAAAAAAAAAAGATAACCAAATAGATGATATCTAGTAACAGCAGACATACTTTATACTGGTCTTCTTCAGCAGTTTGTTGTAGTTTCACATTCTCACTGACTTTCAGCTGCTCCTTCCACTTGAGCTCTACCTTGGCCAACTCCTCAGCATAAATGCTGCATTTTGCTTTCTCATCCTAGAACACAAGGATATAAATAAATTTAGAACATGTAGGCACCAGACACAGTTGCGTAGCGAGGGGCGGCGGTACGCCCCGCCCCTTCCTCTTCACTCCCCTCCCCCGCTGCTCATGCTGGATTTCCCTCTGATGTCACTTCCTGACCCTGGGACCCGGAAGTAATATCAGAGGGAGTCAAGCTGGTGTGAGCAGTAAGCTAGAGTAGTTGCTCAAGCTAGTGAATATTTTAAAGAGATATGGGGAGGGGGGGAGAGGGAAGGGAGGGTGCAAGCATGACATGGGGGGCAGAAATTTGTTACAAGTTCAAGTTTTATTTAGACATCAACTATATGCATAAATAAATGAACATAGCAGATGACAATCATCAGAAAACCTATCAATTAGCGACACAAAATTATATTTGCGAGCAGTGGCCCGAGAACAAAGGGAAACAGGTTTAATTCCCACTATAGCTTCTTGTGACCCTGGGCAAGTCATTAACCCTCCACTTCCCCAAGTTTAATCCCTTCTCCCCCCCCAAAAAATGTTTTAAATTAAAACACAGAAAACCTTAGATTGTGAGTCCACTAGGAACTAAAACATTTGCCTATATACAGAGCAGCAGGAGACCAAGCTCTGCCACCAACTCCACACATGCTTCACACCCAACTCCAGCATTTATCCCACTTTCCCTTATCTACCATCCCATAGCTACCCCTTCCCATGGCATCCAGAATCTATCCTTCCCTACTTTGAACCCTTAATCATAGCTCCTTCCCTAATCTTCCCCCATGGTCTTCAGCATTTCTCTCAACCTCCCCATGAAATATTTAGTGCCTTACCATCCTTCCCTGGGGTAGCAATACTCCAACCAGCACAGCAGCAAAAACAGATAGGCTGGCAGGCACAGAGCTTTGAGCAACTATGCATACTCAAAGCCTGCCTGTTCCCTCCCCCATTTAAACTCCTACTTCAGAGGGGGCAGAAGCTGGCAAGCCCTAAGCATGCACAGATGTTCAAAGCCTCCACCCCACCTCGCCTGCCAGCCTTAATTCTTTTAGTGCTGTGCCAGTTGGTTTATCGCCACCCTGGAAGAGAGAGATAAGGTACTAGATTTGTTGTGTGTATTGGGGGGGGGTTTATTGGAGCAATATTCCATCTAAGAACTGAAGTTGACATGAGCAAAAATTTTCCATTTCATTACACGGTGATCACTTCTTACAGGTAATGCACAAAAACACTCATAGGGAGGCTGGAAAGAATGCAACAAAAACCAAGACAGTATAAGGATTGTCTATGTCAAAACCAACAACAAAACAAAAAGTAGGGTTTTAACAATGTATTTAAATCAAAAGCTTGAGCATAAATGATACATGGACTCGACACAGAACCTTGTTTTGGAGGACAACCATCTGCATCAGGAGTCACAATGTTTCCAAAAAACACATATAAACTATAAGATAATGAAGTACCATAATACATAATCAAGAAATGTACATATAAGAATTCCATAAACCATGCTTTCCATGTTTTTCCTCTTTGTCTGCCTGTAGTTAAACTAGATTCATAGCTCTTCTGAATTTTACTCATCTGTTGGATGTATAGTGCAGTTTAGAGTGAACACTGCTCTCCCTGTAAAAGCACCATTCTTATCCCCCCCAAAAAAAAAATTAAAAAAAGGCCAGAAGGGGCACATTTGAATATAGCAGGAAAATACATTTTCACTGTCTACCAGCTGCTTCCCCCAGTATCTCTGTTACTGGTGGTATTATGCACACTGTAATATACTTGAAGGAATTATGTGCCAAAAAAATCAAAAAGAAAATACGTACAGTAAGTCATGAAGTGTGCATTCAGTTATGGGGAAAGTCTTGTATTGGGAGCAAGGGAATACAAAATGATTTTAATAAAAAGCAGATGAGGGCTCAGCTTGATTAATGTCAAAAACAGGGGTGGCCTATGGGGGCTACCATGGCACCCTCAATAGCGAGCCTGTATATGCTTTCTTTTGAACAGAACTGAATTACGACTACTTCATTTTTGCCACACATTAAACTTTTAGGTATATTGATGATGTGTTTTGTTTGTGCTCTTATGAGTCACTTCAAGATTTCTATGTTTGGTTGACTGCTCATCATCCGTGTATTCAATTCACTATGACAATGGATTTGATTCAGATATCCTTTTTGGATGTGATGATCATTAAACATGACCATTCTTTCCACTACTACTTCTATTTTTTATTTCTATAGCACTGAAAAGGCAGCGCTGTACATTTTAACATACAATAGTCCCTGCTCAGAAGAGCTTACAATCTAATTTAGACAGGACATTTCAGGGTTGAGGAGATTATGGTAGAGGAAATGATACAGAGGGTATAGGTATCTGACAGCAGTGAGTGGGAGATAAGAGTTGAAAGCAGAAAGCGGAAAAGTGGGTTTTTAGCTTGGATTTGAACAATGCCAGGGATGGAGCATGACGTATTGATTCAGGCAGTCTGTTCCAGGAATACAGTGCCGCAAGAAAGAAGGGAACGGAGTCGTCAGTGGAAGAGAAGGGTACAGATAAGAGGGGCTTGCCCGATGAGCGGAGATCATAGGGGAGGGGAGCATAGGGGGAGTTAAGTAAAGAGAGATATCGGGGGCTTCAGAGTAAATTTACTTGTAAGTCAGTAAGAAGAGTTTAAACTGTATTCGGAAATGGACAGGGAGCCAATGAAGTGACTTGAGGAGAGAGGTAATGTGACAATAGCGGCTCTCATGGAATATGCGTCGTGCAGCAGAATTTTGAATGGATTAAAGAGGCTAGAGACAGGTGTGCGGGAGGCCCGAGAGAAGTACGTTGTAGTAGTTTAACCGTGAGGTGATGAGAGGGTGGACAAGGGTTTAGATCCTGTGTTCAAAGAGAAGAGGACAGATTTTGGTAATATTATAGAGGAGGAAGCTTCAGGATTTTGTGGTTTGTTGGATCTGAGCACAGGAGGAGAGAGAGGAGTCAAAGATCACCCCGAGGTTGCGAGCTGACGAGACAGGGAGGAGAATAGTGTTATTCACAGAAATAGAGAACGGCGAGAGGGGGAAGGTGAGTTTAGGTGGAAAGATAAGGAGTTTAGTTTTAGCTATATTCATTTTGCAATGGCATCTAAGTGGCAATGTCGGACAGGAGGCTGAAATTTTGGCCTAAGCTCCTGTAGAGATATCCGGCGTGGAGAGGTAGACCTGGGAGTCATCAGCATAGAGGTGATATTGAAAACCATGACAGTGTACCAAGAAAGTGGGTATATATGGAAAAGAAGAGAGGGCCCAGGATAGAGCCTTGGGGTACGCCAGTAGACAGTGGGATGGCGGCGGAGGAGGATCCACCGTAACATACGCTGAAGGTACAAGAGAGATAGGAAGAAAACCAGGAGAGAGCAGAACCCTGGAATCCCAGTGAGGACAGCATATCTAGGAGATGGTGATCAACAGCGTAAAAGGCAGCAGACAGATCGAGAAGAATGAGGATAGAGTAGAGTCCATTGGATTTGGCTAGGAATAGGTCATTAGAGACTTTTGCAAGGGCAATTTCTGTGGAGTGGAGAGGATGAAAGCCCGATTGAAGCGGGTCAAGAATATTAGGAGAAAAAAGGAAGTCCAGGCAATGGTGGTGAACAGAAAAAGTACTGATATGAACGCTTTTTTAGATTTTAGTAACTGTCATCCATACGCCTTGAAAAGGGTCTTCCTTTTTCTCAATTTTTGAGGTATAGGAAGATAAGATCAGAAATTAGTGATTACAAATATCAAGCCCGCTCTTTAAAGACTAGGCTGTTAAAGCATGGGTATCCTGACACATTTGTGCACACTGCAAAAAAGCGTGCATAGTATTTGAACAGAGACCTTTTGTTTAAACACATGGGAAAGTCCAACGATGATTGGGTCCCCACCTGCATTTTGAAATGTAGTGGGATCAACAAGGTTGCCCGACAGCTAAACCTTTACAGATAGCCTATACTCGTCTGTAAAATTTGAAGGAGTTTTTATGTCCTTCAGATTTTAACAGGTCAACAGGGGCACTTGAGACAGATGGATACCATCGGAAATGTGCACAATGTAAGACTTGTGATTTCACATTTGAGGTGAAAAGTTTTTTCATGCATCTACCCACATACAAAAGATATAGATTACACCATGCCACTGACTGTAGCCCAGATCATGTAGTGTATGTAATTGTTTGTCCTTGCCCAAAGATACATGTAGGGCAGACTTCTCGTCGTCTGAGAATTCAAATAGGGAGCATCGTAGCAGCATTACTTATCTTAAATCAGACAAACCTCTTGTGGATCACTGGCTGAAATCAAATCACACTTTGGACCAATTAAAATGTGCAGCCATTGATCATGTCCCTCCTCTCTCTTGAAGAGGTGACAGGAGACTTTTACTATTACAAAGTGAAGAAGGAGTGGATCTACAGTCTGAGATCTGAAGAACCAGTGGGATTAAATACCAAAATTGAGTGGTGCTGCTTTTTGAGATAAGTAGATAGTTTTGCTGTATATATGAACTTAATACACACCTCTACTGTTTAATTTAAATTTAAAGGAATCTGTTAATTTAATTTTAAAGGGATCTGCAAATAGGAAAATCCCTTTATGGTCTAACACCGTGTTTACAGTGACGTACTCCTGATTATGCACTTTTCTAACAGATTTTTCAACAGTGATTCTTTAACCCTTTCAGGACCAAGGGACATATTTGTCCCATAACTTTAAAATCCTATAAATTTTGATTGGGATAGTCTACAGTTCTAAATTTGATATGTACGGATTCCATATGATACTGCCTTTATGTAAACAAACTGGTTCCGACATTCATTCATTAGCGTCGTTGCCAGATTGACGAGAAGATTCACTTGCCAGTGTTCCCTCTAAGGATTGATGAGGTGTGTGCAAAAAAAAATATGCATGAGCGACAAATTACATACTCCACAAATTTATGAGCAGGCGCAGAGGACGCATTTTTAAACAAATGTAGTTTATCCTTGTACTCCTTATGTAATTTTAATCATCTATGGATATGTTTGTATGTTTATTGTTCAAATGGTTTTATTTATTTCCCAAAATTTATTTTTGTTATACACATTGAAAATATTTGATATTGCGTTTAAATCAAAATCTCAATAAACTTGAAACTTGAAACGAGTGCCCATGAGATTGTGGGAGGGTTAAATACTCAAAACTTAGAAGAATAACAATTTACTTAAAGTTTTTGCTTCGCCAGCTTTCTGGTATCTTTACATAATGCAGTGGTGTACCTAGCATATGTAACACCCGGGGCCCATCATTTTTTGGCACCCCCCCCCATCTGTACGAAAAACGTGATTTTTAGTAACAAGCCACACGTCACACATGAGTACCTAGGAAAAGGCAGCATCTTACATATTGCAGTGAACAGTACATCAATACACCCATTGTAAAACTAAACAAGCCAGACCAGCACAGATCAATCCTACACCGTCAATCCTAACAGAAAACCATGTCTTTCGAACACACTGAACACAGAAAACACCTTCGCCTAGTAAGGAATATGTAATCACAAACTAACCCCTCCCTCTTTTACAAAACTGTAGTGTGGATTTTAGCTACGGAGGTAACAGCTCTGATGCTCATAAAATTCTGAGCATCAGAGCTGCTACCACCAAGGCTGGTGCTAAAAACGCTTCACAGTTTTGTAAAAGGGGGGATAAAATAAAAATACATAGACAAAGGTTAAATTGAACCAGCAAGAAGCTGGACTCTGCATACAATGCTTCACAGAAACAGTGACACATGTCTCCTAAAGCAATAAATAAATAGAAATTTTTTTCTACCTTTGTCTTCTGTGGTTTCTCCTTTCCTCATCTTCTTGTAACTCTCTTCCTTCCATCCACTGTCTGCCGTCTCTCTTCCCCTATATGGCATCTTCTCTCCTTCTATGCCCCTTCCAGAAACTGTATGCCTCCCCCTTCCATCTCTCCTTTCACCCCATTGGTCTGGCATCTCTCTCCTCGCCTTCCCTCTCCCACACCTCTCCTCATAGTCTGGTATCTCCCCTTCCCTGATTCTCTGGCATCTCTCTCCTTTCCTTTTCTTCCATCTTTCGCTCCCCCTCCATGCTCTCACATCTCCCCCTTCCTTTTCCCTTAGACTGGCATACCTTCCTCCTACGCTCCAAGCCCTGGCATCTCCTTTAATTCCCTCCCTCATCTTCCTTCTCCCTCCAGCTGGGTACCGCAACACTCTTCCCTGCAGCTCTGCACTTCCCCACAATTGCCATGCTTCGGTTCCTCTTCTTCCTTCCTTCCTCCCCCCCCCCCCGCGGGACCCTGCGGCACCATCAACTCTTACTCCCTCTAATGTCGGCCCTGCAGCTCCAGACTTCCTCGCACCTTCTCCCCTCCCCCTTTGGATCGCTATTATTTTAAATGTTATAGCCGCGGAGCTGTATCCATCAGTGGAGATGTCTAACCTCGGCCTGCCCCGGAACTCTTACTGCAGCAGCCGCCCGTCTAGGCAGGAACAGGAAGTCACTGTTGCAGTAAGAGTTCCGGGGCAGGCCGAGGTTAGACATCTCCACTGATGGATACAGCTCCGCGGCTATAACATTTAAAATAATAGCGATCCAAAGGGGGAGGGGAGAAGGTGCGAGGAAGTCTGGAGCTGCAGGGCCGACATTAGAGGGAGTAAGAGTTGATGGTGCCGCAGGGTCCCGCGGGGGGGGGGGGGGAGGAAGGAAGGAAGAAGAGGAACCGAAGCATGGCAATTGTGGGGAAGTGCAATCCCCCCAATGCGTCCCCTTACCTTACCTCCCCTTACCTTTGCGACGCGTGTGTGCGCTGTGAAGAGAAACTTGTGCGCTGCGATGTAATATTTTGTGCGCGAGCGCAGGCCAGCACAGCTTAGCGGGAACACTGCTTGCCACACTGTCCATAAGCCAGAAGTGTGATTTTTTTTAAAAAAAATAATGATATTTCACAAAAAAAATCAATTTTTTGGCATCTGCAAGCCCTTTTTACCATAAAAATGTCGTCAAAACCACAAAAATTGGCCTACGATCCTTATGGTCCTGAAAGGGTTAATGATGTTTTTCTTTTACAGTGCTGTTAGTTTGTTCTTGCAAAGTCAAACATACATCGTCATCCAGTTTTGGAGGCCATATTACCAAAAGGATGTGAAGAGAATTGAGTCAGTTCAGAGAATGGCCACAAGGATGGTCTCAGGACTTAAAGATCATTAATATGAAGACCGTCTAAGCAGTCTGCGCTTATACTCGCTCGAGGAGCGCAGAGAAAGGGGGGACGTGATAGAAACTTTCAAGTACATAACGGGCCGCATCGAGGAGGAGGAGGAAATCTTCACTCTTATGGGTCCCACGGTGACAAGAGGACATCCGCTAAAACTTAGGGGAGGAAGATTTCATGGGGATACCAGGAAATACTTCTTTACCGAGAGGGTGATTGATAGATGGAATGGTCTTCCACATCAGGTAGTCGAGGCTAGTAGCACGCTCGACTTCAAGAGACGATGGGACAAACATGTGGGGTCGCTACAGAGGTATGATAGGGGATAATTTCTCGAGGGTGGAAGGGATCATGATTGGGCAGACTTGTTGGGCCGTCGGCCCTTTTCTGCCGTCATATTCTGTTTCTATGTCATATCATAACACAACAAAAATCATAAGCACAAAAATGTGGAGAAAAACAGACCTCATTTATAAACTGCCTAAGCAGTCTTTATCATCATAATTCTGAAAAAACTCCACACATGAATAGGATGTAGATCTCTTATATATTCATAACTTTCAATTTCAGATAATGTGTTTTCAGTACCCTTATGATTTGCTCTACATTGGGCAAACATCCAGAGCCTTGACTATTAGATTGATGGAACACAAAAGTTGTGTGAATACAAAAAAAAAAAATGGCTGCACATTGTGTGGAACAATCTCATGCCTTTGGCAGTTTGAAGTGTTGGGTGACTGACAAAATTACATCATCCTTAAGAAGAGGAGATGTTAAAAAACAACTCTGGCAAAGGGAACAGCAATGGATTCATCGTCTCCATGCTTTACATCTGTATGAACTTAATACCTCGATGGAGTGGCAACCGTTCTACTGATTACTGGTTTGTGAAGTTGGTGCTCTGTCGAGTTGGGTGATGTTACTTTGCAGTGGATTTCTGGCTGTGCAGCATGTCATCCATATTATGATACTATAAATCTCTCACGTTTTTTGGATGTCTTTTTTATTTTTATTGTTGTTTATGGCTACTGAGAATGAAACATTGGATGTGAATGAAGGGATTTCAACTAGTTATGTTCTATTTTGTTATGACATCATGACAAATATGACGTTTGTGAATGAAAGGAGTTTAACAAATCAAGTCTCACATTAGTGAGGACATCATGATGCCCGGCTCTTCTAATTGAGCTGGGCTAGTCTCGAGGATCCGTGGCCATTTCTGTTCTGCCTGGCCTCCTTTTCAGTGGCGTGGAAGTTTTTGGGATACTCACCAATTTGTGAAAGATTGGTTTATTCTTCCCCTGATGTAGCAGCGTGAGCATGTGAAACAGAAGTACTTGCTGTCGAGAGAAAGCAGTCTGTGGCACGTCAAGAATAAAGACTTGCGTTGCCACTGACTCAGATAAGTTTTTTTTCACGCTTTTTTAATTGTGTTGAAAAAGCACAGTTATTTAGCGTAACAGGTGTTATCCAGGGACAGCAGGCAGCTATTCTCACATATGGGTGACATCATCCGACGGAGCACCGATGCAGACGCCTCACAAGCAGACTTGCTTGAAGAAACTAGAAGCTTCGAGTCGCCCGCACCGCGCATACGCGAGTGCCTTCCCGCCCAGCACAGGGCGCGTCTCCTCAGTTCAGATAGCTAGCAGAGAAGCCAACCAGGGGAGGTGGGTGGGTTGTGAGAATAGCTGCCTGCTGTCCCTGGATAACACCTGTTATGGTAAGTAACTGTGCTTTATCCCAGGACAAGCAGGCAGGTATTCTCACATATTGGTGACCTCCGAGCTAACCAGAATGGGATGGTGGGAGTGTTGGCAACTTAGGAGAATAAATTTTGTAATACTGTTAGGCAAAACTGTCCATCCCATCTGGAGAAAGTATCCAGACAATAGTGAGAAGTGAAGGTATGAACCGAGGACCAAGTAGCAGCCTTGCAAATTTCCTCAATAGGTGTAGATCTGAGGAAAGCTACTGAAGCTGCCATTGCTCTGACTTTATGGGCTGTGACTTTACTGTGAAGGAGTAATCCAGCCTGGGCATAGCAGAACGAGATATAAGCCGCCATCCAGTTGGAAATGGTATGCTTAGAAATAGGATGTCCCGATTTATTTGGATCGAAGGAGACAAAAAGTTGAGGAGCAGATCTGTGTGGTTTGGTGCGTTCCAAGTAGAAGGCCAAAGCACGTTTACAGTCCAGAGAATGAAGAGCTGATCCTCCAGGGTAAGAATGAGGCTTTGGAAAAAAGACTAGAAGTACGATGGATTGATTGAGATGAAATTCTGAGACCACTTTAGGTAGGAATTTCGGATGAGTACGAAGAACACAGTGATGGAACACAGTGAATGGTGGGTCAATAACTAAAGCTTGTAGCTCACTGACTCGTCGAGCAGAAGTGAAGACAATGAGAAACACCACTTTCCAAGTGAGATACTTCAGATGAGCCTTATCAATTGGTTCAAATGGAGGCTTCATGAGTTGAGAAAGAACAACATTGAGGTCCCAAACCACAGGAGGCGGTTTCAGAGGAGGTTTGACATTGAAAAATCATTTCATTAATCTGGAAACCACTGGATATGCAGAAAGGGGTTTCCCTTCAATAGGCTGATGAAAAGCCGCAATTGCACTGAGATGGACTTGTATAGTTGTAGACTTGAGGCCAGAATTGGATAAGTGCAAAAGATAGTCCAAAACAGAAGATAAGGAGGAATGCTGAGGCTCCTTATTATGAGTAAAACACTATGTAGAAAATCTAGTCCATTTTTGGTGATAGCATTGTCGAGTTGTAAGCTTTCTAGAAGCTTCTAAATGTCTCTTACAGATTGAGAAAACTGAAGAGGGGTTATGTTGAGAGGTACCAGGCTGTCAGGTGTAGAGACTGCAGGTTGGGATGAAGTAGAGATCCCTGACTCTGTGTAAGCAGAGAAGGCAAAACTGGTAGAAGGTATGGCTCCCTGCTGCTGAGTTGAAGTAAAAGGGAGTACCAGGGTTGTCTCGGCCACCAAGGAATGATTAGAATCATGGTGGCATGATCGTTCTTCAACTTGACCAGAGTCTTGAGAATGAGAGGGAATGGAGGAAATGTGTAGAGGAAAAGATTTGTCCATTCCAGAAGAAAAGCATCTGCCTCGAGGCGGTGAGGAGAGTATATCCTGGAGCAGAACTGAAGCAGTTTGTGGTTGTGGGGGTTTGCAAAGAGGTCTCTCTGAGGCGTTCCCCACTGTGAGAAAATGTGATGAAGAGGCGAGGAATGGAGAGCCCATTTGTGAGGTTGCAAGAGACGATTCAAGTTGTCCGCCAAGCAATTCTGTGCCCCTTGAATGTAGACAGCTTTGAGGAAGGTGTTGTGACGGATTGCTCAGTCCCAAAATCCAGAGCTTCCTGACAAAGGGAGGCAGAACCTGTCCCTCGCTGTTTGTTGACATAATACATGGCGACTTGGTTGTCCGTGCGAATGAGGACTACTGTGTCGTGAAGGAGATGTTGAAAAGCACGGAGAGGATCGCTCTGAGTTCCAACTGATTGATATGACACTGACGATCCGTACTGGTCCAGAGGCCTTGTGTACGGAGACCATCGAGATGAGCGCCCCAAGCGTAGGTAGAATAGTCTGTCGTGAGGACCTTCTGATGAGGGGGCGTTTGAAAAAGCAAGCCTCTGGAAAGATTGGAAGAGAGCATCCACCAACGGAGAGACTTCTTCAAAGAAGGAGTGACTGTGATGTGTCGAGAAAAGAGGATCGCAAACCTGCGACCATTGAGATGCTAGGGTCCACTGAGGAATTCTGAGGTGAAGTCTGGCAAAAGGAGTCATGTGTACTGTGAAGGCCATGTGACCCAGAAGTACCATCATGTGTCTTGCGGAGATGTAAGAACGAGAAGACACTGTGTGACAGAGGTGAAGAAGAGCTTCCAGATGTTGTGGAAGGAATGCTCTGAGTTGGACAGTGTCCAGAACAGCTCCAATGAATTGCAGATTCTGAGAGGGCTGAAGTTGAGATTTGGGAAAGTTGATTTCGAATCCTAAACTTTGTAGGAACCAGGTAGTCCGTTGGGTTGTTACAATAGCCCCTTGAGATGTGGAATCTTTGATGAGCCAGTCGTCTAGGTAGGGAAATACCTGAAGACCATGATTCCGTAGAACTGCTGCTACCACTACCAGGCACTTCGTGAACACTCTGGCAGATGAGGCCAGGCCGAAGGGTAGAACTCTGTATTGGTAATGCAGATTCCCCACCCGAAATCTGAGGTATTGACTGGAGGCCAGATGGATGGGAATATGAGTATAGACCTCCTTGAGATCCAGAGAGCATAACCAGATGTTCTGCTTGAGAAGGGGATAAAGAGATGCCAGGGACAACATTTGAAATTTTTCTTTGACTAGAAATTTGTTGAGAGCCCTGAGATCCAAAATGGGTCACAGATCGCCCATCTTCTTCGGAACAAGGAAGTAACGGGAGTAAAACCCCTTGTTCTGCTGTTCCAAAGGAACTGGTTCGACGGCATGGAGATGAAGCAGAGCTTGAGCTTCCTGAAGAAGAACGGCGGTCTGGGATGGATTGGAAGGATACTCTCTTGGAGAAAGGTCTGGAGGAACCTGAGTGAAATGAAGAGAGTATCCTTCCCTGATGATGGAAAGCACCCAGAGGTCGGATGTAATTATTGTCCACCTATTGTAAAAATGATGGAGACGATCTCCTATAGGAGGAAAAGGAGACAGAGACAGAACGGTGGAGGTTATGCTCTGTTGTAAACAGTCAAAAAGGCTGAGAAGCCTTAGGTGCAGCAGTAGGTTGGGATTTCTGTTGCTTCTGAGGTGGCTGTTTTTTCAGAGGAGGGCGAGTATAAGGAACCGGCTTTGGAGCAAAACTCCTTTGATAGATAACAGCAGGATGTGCAGGCTTAGCAGGAACTGGCTTCGGTTTAGGTCCGAAGATGGAAGCAAATGATTTTTCATGGTCAGATAATTTTTTAGTGGCTGCTTCGATTGACTCGTCAAAGAGGTCACTGCCTTGACAAGGAATGTTAGCCAGGCGGTCTTGAAGGTTAGGGTCCATGTCAATCGTACGAAGCCATGCAAGACGATGCATAGCCACAGAGCAAGCAGCCGCTCGGGCAGCTAATTCAAAGACATCGTAAGATGATTGCAGGAGATGGAGACGTAACTGAGAGAAAGAAGCAATGACTTCTTGAAGCTCAAAATGCATGTGGTTATCCATATAGGTCAAAAACTTCGGTAGAAGAGAAAGAAGAAATTCAAAATAAGTGATGAAATAAAAATTAAAATTGAGGACTTTAGAGGACATCATAGCATTCTGGTAAATGCGACGTCCAAATTTGTCCATAGTTTTCCCTTCCCTTCCAGGAGGGACTGTAGCATAGACCTTGGAAGGGTGGGATCTCTTCAAGGAAGATTCAACTAGCAGGGATTGGTGAGATAACTGTGAATTGTCAAATCCCTTGTGATACACCATCTTATACCTCGAGTCCACTTTTCCTGGAACTGCTGGTATGGAAAAGGGAGTCTCCATGCATCGAGCAAAAGTCTGATTCAAAAGCTTATGAAGCGGAAGCTTGAGACACTCTGCCAGAGGCTGAGAAGACGCATGACTTCAAGATATTCCTTAGAATATTTGGAGCCAGTATCCAACAGCCATCTGTCGGAGGAAAGACGAGAAAGATAGATGATCTGGCGATGCCTTGTCTTGAGAAGGACTCGAAGACGTCAAGGCAGCCTGTGTCGAAGAAGAAGCTTCGGCATGGAAAAAAGTCTCATAGGAACCAGGTGACTTGGACGAGGCAATCCTCGAGGTCCGGCATCGGAGACCTCGAATGAGGAGTCGGTGGTCTGGTTGAGGTTGGAATAGAGCGAGGCTTCGAGGAAGATGGTTTATCCTGCGAAGAATGATGCCTGGAAGAATGCCTCGATGAAGGCCTCAAACGATGGTAAGAACTGTGTCTAGAACCAGATCTCAAGGATCGAGATTTCACCTCGGAGACGGAAGCAGCTGATGCGAATGTATGAATAGGACTAGAGGCTGTAGATCGAAGCTCCAGAGGCTTGAAGGAGGAACCTCGATGCACTTGCAAAGACTCTCCTCCTTGCTGAGAGTGTGAGGATTCCTGTCGATGCACTCGCAAAGAATCTACTCTCTGCTTTTCGTGCTTGGATGGGAGTTTCCAAGTTTATTAGTTTTTAATATCCCGACCATCAAGCAAATGTCTGGCCGGTTAACAATGTTTTGTAAAGGCTAAAAGACCAGACACTCGAAGAGACTCTGCTCCCTGCAAAGAGTGTGACTGTGACTGGGACATAGGAAGCAGCTCGACCTCGCGGGAGTCTGCTGAATGCCCAGGCAGGATAATAGGAAGCAGTTTAGGACCCATAATAGTAAGGTACTGAAGAAACTGCTTCTCCAATATGGTCTGGAAAGAAGCAAGGTGGGATCCGCATCTGAAACTGGGCCACCTGTCTTGGCTGGAGGTTCCTTCGAGGCAGTGTTTCGACTTAGTAGTCTTAGACACTTTAATCACCACTGGTGGAACCGACTGCTGAGCTATCTGACCTGAGAAAACAGGGGAAGATACAGCAGATGACGTTGAAGCAAGAGCCGCTGCAAACGATGAAGGTTTGATGAGGCTCGAAGTGGAAGCAGGAGGCGCAAAAGGAGGCTCGAGGGAAGTCGAGGCCAAAGACACCTTCGAAGTCGAGGGATCAGTCGAAGACTCCATCTCGAAGAGCTTGTCCACCAGAACGCAACGACGCTTAAAAGCACAAGGCTGAAGTGTTTGGCAAGGCAGGCACGATGTGGGATGATGTTTAGGCCCAAGGCACTTGAGGCAGCATCTGTGAGGGTCCGTGATAGAGATCGCGCGCCGACACTTGCTACACTTTTTAAAACCTGTAGCAGGCCAGGACATAGGCCAAAAAATAGCCGCTGCAAAGTCGAAGCTCGCGGGCTGCGGCCGAGCAGCCCGTCCCGGAGAATGGACGGAAGACAAAAAAAATTTTATTTATTTTTTTTAAACTAAACAAAATAAAACAGCGATTTGTGAAGAAAAAACACCAACCGCGGTTGTAGAGAAGGCAAAAAGTGAACAAAGTTGAACACAGAGTCAAAGACAGACTTCTCGGCTCCGCGAAAAACTAAGAACTGAGGAGACACACCCTGTGCTGGGCGCGAAGGCACTCGCGCATGCACGGTGCGAACGACTCGAAACTTCCAGTTTCTTCAAGCAAGTCTGCTTGTGAGGCGTCCACATCACCCATATGTGAGAATACCTGCCTGCTTGTCCTGGGATAACAGTATATTTCAAAAGGAACTGTGAATTTCCCAGCTGTAGCTATTTTGTTTATTGTTTTTGAAATTTTTTTGAAGTTTGATACAACTAATTATCCAGCCTGGAATCACATTATCTGTAATTGAAAATGATGAATGTATAAGAGATCTACATCCTATATATGTCCCTATGATGATATAGACTACTTAGGCAGTCTGTGTATGAGGTCTGCTTTTCTCCATGTTTTTGTGCTTATGATTTTTGTTGTGTTATGATATGACTGGATGTATGTTTGACTCTGCAAGAACAAACCAACAGCGAGTTTATTTAATTAATCTTTTGTGAGGAGTCTATATTGCTGTATTTTGACTGGTTGATTTCTTTTACAGTGACCATTTTCCAACAGTGACGTTTTTGTCATCACTGTTTTCTTCATTGACTTTTTTCAACTATGATTTTTCAGCTTGGAATTTTCATCGCATTTACTTTTTCAATTGAAAAGGTTTTTTGCTATGGTAATTTTTAAACTTTGCTACAGAGATATAAATTTAAATTCAAAGAAAGTAACATTACCATACTACATTGTATATTGATGTCTAATTCCTGGCAGTCTAGTAGTTTCATAGGCTGTGTGATGACTAACATCAGAGAGAGGGCGGGTTAAAAGCACACACCAGACGCCAGGTGGCCTCTTTGGTATGGGCATTGTGAGCACATTAGTGTCGAAGTGAAGTGCGTGGAAATCAGAGGTGTTTATGTGCTTTAAGCTGTTTTCTTTCTACATTTGGCATGCCACTAACAATACTTTTGTTTTTTACAGCCTTTACCCGCTCTATCCCTGAGGCAGCTGCAAGGAGAAACACTTTGGCCATCATCAGTGGAGGTGGGGATTTTTGCCTGGATTTGCCACAGATAAGTTTTTTCTGAGAAATGTTTTTGAAATATTAAGTACCAATTACTAATATGGTATGCCAGCCAAATTTTTCTTGACTGCTAATGTTTAATATATATTGCTAACTGCACTAATATTGGCAATTTAAAGTTACTTTAAAATATCAGCTATAACAAACTTAACAAGGTTTTTATGCCGATGATGTTATTACCCTCTCTAGTTAGAAGAGGGTTCTTTCCCTAACAGGGTTCTGAGGTTTTTCTTCCTTACTTGCTGCTATTTTGTTTCCATCAACTAGTTCACAGCATTTTTTATATTAGTGTTGTTTTTTGGCTGTGTTGGGTTGTTTATAGCGATTAATAAAAAGTGGGATTGCCCAGGGCTCTGTGCTGGGACTGCTGCTTTTTAATATATTTATCAATGAACTAGAAAGGGAAATAACTAGTGAGATAATTAAATTTGTTGATGACAGAAAGTTGTTCAAAGTTGTTAAATCACAAGAGGACTGTGAAAAATTTCAAGAGGACCTTGCAAGATTGGGCTCCTGTTTCTCACATGCATTACTTTGCACTTTCTGACATTAAACATCATGATTTACAGGTAAAAGGGTTGAATTTCTAACAGCTATAGCCAAAATTGCTTTGGAAAATAATTATTTTTTGTTTGATCAAATCTTTTTTTCTACAAGTGAAAGGGGTGGCAATGGGGGACACTATGGCCCCTACTGTGGCTTGTTTATACATATGTGCGTTTGAAGAGAAATGTTTATATCCATTTACTTTTTTTCCAACATATTTTCTTATGGAAAAGATTTATTGATGACATAGTCATGGTATGGACAGGTTCACTTATTTAATAACTTTTTGACATGGCTGAATACCTGTGATGCTAATCTACAGTTTACATCCAGCATAGATCTACATACAATATCATGATAGGGAGATTTACTACTATATTTCAAAAACCCACCGATAGAAATAATTTGCTGCGGTGGCCTAAGGAAGATGGTTGCGGGAGTCTGGAGCTAGACGCCACGGATGTTCCCTGACTGCTGTTTCTTTTTCTAAAGTGGAGAAATGGTGAAACGAAAATCCAAGATTCGGATTTTCCCTGACGAATCCTTACCAGCAGCAACAGGCCCGATGGACGCCTTCCTTCAGCGAGGGACGCCAACACAGCCGGAGGCTTTCTCGGCTGGGAGAGACACGCTGGCTGAAGCGTCGCAGCTCTCCTTCGAGGCAACATCTCTGACCCCGGAAGAGCGGAGTCCTCCGAGTCGCCCGGGGGCGTTTGTCCGATTGACTGAAGATCAAAGTCCTCCAAGTCCTCCGAGTTGCTCAGGGGCGTTTGGCCAGTCGACGGTGGAGGAAATGCACCAGGGTGTTTGCTTTCCAGGCATGCTGAGTTCGGAAGTCGGCTCAGTAGGAGGAGGAGTGAAGCCACTATTATCTGTGCATTCGGAGGAGCTGGGACAGAAACTTCCTCAGGATTTCCTGACATTAACTTCATCACCTGCTGAAGTTCCAGGTACTTTTTCACCAGAGGTTCTGGGTGCTGAACTGACACCAATGCAGAGGCCCAAGGTTTTCAATATGGAGACAATTTGGGAAGCAATATCTAGTTTGCAAATCTCTTTGGGAACTCAAATGCAGCAACTTACTACACGTTATACCTCTGTTGTGTCTGAAAATTTGGAAATGAAAAATAGGATATCCAGCGTTGAAAATAAAGTGGATGGACATGAAACTAGATTAAAAACAGTGGAGTCCCAGGCTTCGGTCTGGGTAAAAGACAGTGGAAACCTTAATTTTAAGGTGGAAATGTTGGAAAATATGACTAGAAGAAGTAATCTTCGGATTATTAACTTCCCAAAATTACCACTTATTTCAGCGCAGGATACATTTAAAAAATATTTGAAAGAAGTTTTGAAAGTTTCCGAAACCTCCTATCCGCCTCTCACTAAAATTTATTATTTACCAACCAGAGCATCTGTTCAAAAACCAAACCAGCAGAATTTGTCTGCTGATAGTTTGGATTTGACAAATTTCCTGGAGAGGTCAGGTGAAGAGATACCGGCAACCAGTGTTCCCTCTAAGCGGGCGGGTGTTGTGAGCAAACTTTTTTCACCGTGAGCCAAAAATATCGGGCGCCAGCAAGTTATGAGCCAACTCGCCCGATTCTCCTCTCGCCGCCCTGCCATCTGCCGTACGCCTCTTCCGATCGTGCGCTGTGACGAGAAACGTGTGCGCTGCGATGTAATATTTTGTGCGCCAGCGCACGCCAGCGCAGCTTAGCGGGAACACTGGTTCAAATGGTTTTATTTATTTCCCCAAATTTATTTTTGTTATACGCATTGAAAATATTTGATATTGCGTTTAAATCAAAATCTCAATAAACTTGAAACGAGTGCCCGTGAGATTGTGGGAGGGTTAAATACTCAAAACTTAGAAGTTTTTGCTACGCCAGCTTTCTGGTATCTTTACATACAGTGGCGTACCTAGCATATGTAACATCCGGGGCCCATCATTTTTTGGCACCCCCCCCCCATCTGTAAGAAAAACATGATTTTTAGTAACAAACCACACGTCACACATGAGTACCTAGGAAAAGGCAGCATCTTACATATTGCAGTGAGCAGTACATCAATACACCCATTGTAAAACTAAACAAGCCAGACCAGCACAGATCAATCCTACACCGTCAATCCTAACAGAAAACCATGTCTTTCGAACACACAGAACACAGAAAACACCTTCGCCTAGTAAGGAATATGTAATCACAAACTAACCCCTCCCTCTTTTACAAAACTGTAGTGTGGATTTTAGCTACGGAGGTAACAGCTCTCATGCTCATAAAATTCTGAGCATCAGAGCTGCTACCACCAAGGCTGGTGCTAAAAACGCTTCACAGTTTTGTAAAAGGGGGGATAAAATAAAAATACATAGACAAAGGTTAAATTGAACCAGCAAGAAGCTGGACTCTGCATACAATGCTTCACAGAAACAGTGACACATGTCTCCTAAAGCAATAAATAAATAGAAATTTTTTTCTACCTTTGTCTTCTGTGGTTTCTCCTTTCCTCATCTTCTTGTAACTCTCTTCCTTCCATTCACTGTCTGCCGTCTCTCTTCCCCTATATGGCATCTTCTCTCCTTCTATGCCCCTTCCAGAAACTGTATGCCTCCCCCTTCCATCTCTCCTTTCACCCCATTGGTCTGGCATCTCTCTCCTCGCCTTCCCTCTCCCACACCTCTCCTCATAGTCTGGTATCTCCCCTTCCCTGATTCTCTGGCATCTCTCTCCTTTCCTTTTCTTCCATCTTTCGCTCCCCCTCCATGCTCTCACATCTCCCCCTTCCTTTTCCCTTAGACTGGCATACCTTCCTCCTACGCTCCAAGCCCTGGCATCTCCTTTAATTCCCTCCCTCATCTTCCTTCTCCCTCCAGCTGGGTACCGCAACACTCTTCCCTGCAGCTCTGCACTTCCCCACAATTGCCATGCTTCGGTTCCTCTTCTTCCTTCCTTCCTCCCCCCCCCCCGCGGGACCCTACGGCACCATCAACTCTTACTCCCTCTAATGTCGGCCCTGCAGCTCCAGACTTCCTCGCACCTTCTCCCCTCCCCCTTTGGATCGCTATTATTTTAAATGTTATAGCCGCGGAGCTGTATCCATCAGTGGAGATGTCTAACCTCGGCCTGCCCCGGAACTCTTACTGCAACAGTGACTTCCTGTTCCTGCCTAGACGGGCGGCTGCTGCAGTAAGAGTTCCGGGGCAGGCCGAGGTTAGACATCTCCACTGATGGATACAGCTCCGCGGCTATAACATTTAAAATAATAGCGATCCAAAGGGGGAGGGGAGAAGGTGCGAGGAAGTCTGGAGCTGCAGGGCCGACATTAGAGGGAGTAAGAGTTGAAGGTGCCGCAGGGTCCCGCGGGGGGGGGGGGGGAGGAAGGAAGGAAGAAGAGGAACCGAAGCATGGCAATTGTGGGGAAGTGCAATCCCCCCAGTGCGTCCCCTTACCTTACCGACGCGTGTGTGCGCTGTGAAGAGAAACTTTGCGCTGCGATGTAATATTTTGTGCGTGAGCGCAGGCCAACGCAGCTTAGCGGGAACACTGCCGGCAACTGCTACGCTATTTGTACAATTTGCTATAGATGCTGACAGGGAATGGATGCTTAAATTGTTTTTCAAGTTTAAAGATGTTCCATTTATGACTAAAATAGTGAGAATGTATCCAGACGTGTCACGAATGACCCAAAAGAGAAGAAAACAATTTCTTATTTTGAGACCAAGGGTTCTGCAGTTAGGTGCGACGTTTGTACTCAGATTCCCCTGTAAATGTGTAATGACCTATCAAGGGAACAGATTTATTTTCTTTGAACCTCAGCAGTTGACAAAATTTATTTCTGCTAAAGAGCAAACTTAAATTCTTGAGAGAAGTTCAGTCTCAACCTGCTCAAGTATAAGGTTTTTGGTTATGTTCTCTCCCGCTACCATTTTCATTTTTCTTTGTACTATTTGATTAAGATTTCAGCAATTTTAAAGCTTTCTCCCCCATGGATTGAGGTCTAACGATACAAACCAGTAAAAATTTATTTTGTGTTTAATGTTATGCCGTATGAGAAAGGGAAAAATTTTGCCTTGATTCCTTTATTTCAATTGTAAATGTTTATTATTACCTATTGTCTCATTTTAATCTTTGAACTGACTTGTATTATTTTCTTGTTTTGACTAATATTATGTCAATACTATAAAATGAAAATAAAGATTTAAAAAAAAGAAAGAAATAATTTGCTGCAGTATGAATCATTTTATCCACGACATTTGAAGACTAATTTACCAAGGTTTCTGTAGCTGGCATTGTGCTTGTTGCGGGTTTTCGGGTCTCGCTGCGTCTTTGTCAGGTAGAAATAGACGTTTCAGCCATCAAGCTGTGGCTTTCCTTAGGGTATGCTCTGAAGTCTGCAGTGTGACTTTGGAAATAGTGGGTTCACTGACATGATTGGGAACAGGGTAGTCCACCAATTTGAATTTTGGTGGGAAAGTCAGTTGGTCAGAAATTTGAATTTTGTTGTGACCAACTGACCAATTTTCCAGCCAAAATTCAAACTGGTGGACTGCCCTGTTCCCAATCAGGTCAGTGAACCCACTATTTCCAAATATCCTAGGATTTCACCTTGATACCCCCTTATCTTTTGATAGTGAGGTTAATTCTCTGGTCCGATCAATTTTTTTTTTACACTTCAATGGTGAAGGATTTGCTTTTTATTTTCAGATTTTAATCAGGATACTGGTCTTAATTTTAACTACTGTAATAGTTTACTACTTCCTTTTTATAAAATTATTTTCTAGGCTACATATTCTTCAAAACAATGCTGCCAAACTAATCTTCTAGTGCAATAGGCACATCATTCTAGAACACTTGAGTTGTGTATCTAGGATCTTTGAGAACTAGACCACCCAGTAAAATAAATTGATCAGTTAAGTTAGACAAATTATGTTGAAGCCAAAGAACCTTAATCTTATCCTTATTTAAACTCATGTATACTGCTCAACAGCGTTAACACAATGCAAATCTCTTGCTAGCCATGGTCATAATTAAATAGGCAGAGAATGCAGAATCAAATGAGGACATATGTGGAAGGAGGAAAACCCATTTAGACTATCAGATAATGCAGAACATAAATTTTGCAAATAATGGGGTCCTTTTATTAAGATGCGCTAACTGATTTAGCACACGCTAAATGCTAAGATGCCCATAGGAATATAATGGATGTCTTAGCATTTAGCGCGCACGCTAAATCGGTAAGCGCACCTTAATAAAAGGACCCCAAAGTAAATAATTGATGGAACACTGATATCCAGGGTACAAATTGTATTGCAATGAGAGTGGAACAAATTAGAGGGAGTTACCACACTAGGGAGAAATATTTTGTGAAAACAGATCACTTATTCTTTTTAGAGTAATTATTTACTTACTGTCAACATCTGCTTGCACTTTTTGTACTTCTCAGTTTTTTCCGAAATTTCTTTATTCATTTCACGCATTTGTTCTTTTATCATCACCTCGGAAACTGCAATAGATAAAAACATAACTATAAATTCTAAAGATAAGCTATATAAATCAAATTGCTTTCTTGTGCATGATCCAAAGTCAGGGAAAACAGTTGGGCCCATACAAATGAAATGGTGGTGGAGTGGGGGGGGGGAGGGGGAAACCCTCTTTAGAAAAGAATGATCTTAGGTTTAATTCTTGGCAATTTCCTGTTCATGCTGACAGGAATAGTTTTACAAACCCTGCCGCAGGCATTCTAATATTATATTGCAAAGACTAAGGCCTTAAAGTATCTGCTGCAAAAGGAAGGCAGGTTTATTTTTGTTTAGCAAATTGCATGAATACTGCAGTGAAAAATTTGATGTTTTGTGGCAATTTTATAGCATCTCTTTTCTATAAAACACATCTATATACAAAAGCCTCTAGAATAGTTATAAAATCAATACATAAGAAAAAAGGTTTGCTATGTTGTTTAGATACTGAAAGCTACAGATCGTTCCCCAACAACTCAGACAAGGTAATTAAAACTTGAACTGGGAACCTAACTCACTTTGAAAGTGTCTCCCATGATAACATCGCCAAGACACTAGATCAGTGGTCTCAAACTCAAACCCTTTGCAGGGCCATATTTTGGATTTGTAGGTACTTGGAGGGCCTCAGAAAAATTAGTTAATGTATTATTAAAGAAATGACAATTTTGCATGAGGTAAAACTCTTTACAGTTTATAAATCTTTCCTGTTTGCTAAATCTTAATAATAATATTGTAATTTATAGCTAAAGAGACATAATATCAAGAAACTATTTTATTTTACTTTTCTGATTATGACAAACATACCTAGGGCCTCAAAATAGTACCTGGCGGGCCATGTTTGGCCCCCGGGCCGGAGTTTGAGACCACTGCACTAGATGCTATTCGCCCTTCTGGCTCCAACCTAGACCCCTGCCCACCACACCTCCTAGTGGCTGTGAAAGATGCCTTTATAGACTCCATCCTTCCTCATCAACACCTCTCTACAAACAGGCGTAGTGCCCATAAACTGAAAGTCATCAGTCATCAGACCGATCTTGAAAAAACCCACACTCGATACAAATGTGCCTGACAACTTTAGACTCGTCTCCAACCTACACTTCATCTCAAAGATCCTGGAAAAAATAGTGTTAAACCAACTGAACTCCTTCCTTCATCGATGAACGAAGAGCCCGTATGAGGAAAGACTAAGGGTTCCTTTTACTAAGGTGCGCTAGCGTTTTTAGCATATCCACAAAATTACCGCACGGTTCTAGAATTAACGCCAGTTCAATGCTGACGTTAAGATCTAGCGCGTGGGGCAATTTAGTGCACGCTATTCCGCGCATTAAGGCCCTAATGCACCTTAGTAAAAGGAGCCCTAAAACTTTTCAGCTTGGAAAAGAGATAGCTGAGGGGAGATATGATTGAAGACTACAAAATCCTAAATGGAGTAGAACGGGTACAAGTAGATTGATTTTTCACTCCGTGGAAAATTACAAAGAGTAGGGGAAACTTGAAGTTACATGGAAATACTTTTAAAACCAATATGAGATAATATTTTTTCATTCAGAGAATAGTTAAACTCTGGAATGCATTGCAAGAGGTTGTGGTAAGAGCAGATAGCGTAGCTGGTATTAAGAAAGGTTTGGACAATATCCTCAAGGAAAAGTCCATAGTCTGTTATTGAGAAAGACATGGGGAAAGCCACTGCTTGCCATGGATTGTAGCATGGAATGTTGTTACTCCTTGGGTTTTGGTCAGGTACTAGAGACGTGGAATGGCCACCGTGAGAACAGGCTCCTGGGCTTGATGGACCATTGGTATGACCCAGTACGGCTATTCTTATGTTCTTATCCGCCTTCCAATAATTGAGATTCAGGAAATTCCACAGTACTGTTACTGAAACTGTCCTTCTCGACATCATTGATGACCGCTGGAAACTCATGGATAAGAGTAACTATGTCATGTCCTTCTGGTGCTGCTGGATCTTAATGCAGTGTTTTTCGTCAGCCGTAAACCTGAAGTCATAATGCCACTGTACAGAACCATGGTGAGACCTCATCTGGAGTACTGTGTGCAATTCTGGAGGCCACATTACCGTAAAGATGTACTTCGAGCTGAGTCGGTCCAGCGAATGGCCACTAGGATGGTCTCTGGACTCAAGGGTCTCTCATACGAGGAAAGACTGGGCAAGTTGCAGCTCTACTCTCTAGAGGAGCGCAGGGAGAGGGGTGACATGATTGAGACATTTAAGTACGTCACAGGTCGTGTCGAGGTGGAAAACGACATATTCTTTTCTAAGGGACCTTCAGTCACAAGGGGGTACCCGCTCAAACTCAGAGGAGGGAGATTTGGTGATGACACCAGGAAGTATTTCTTTACAGAAAGGGTGGTGGATCACTGGAACAAACTACCGGTGCAGGTGATCAAAGCCACTAGCGTGCTCGACTTTAAGACTAAATGGGACATCCACGTGGGATCTCTACGTGGGTCGAGCAGCACTCTGACTTAATGGGGTGGGACAGTGGAGTGGGCAGACTTGATGGGCTATAGCCCTTTTCTGCCGTCATCTTTCTATGTTTCTATGACACTACTGATCATCTTTTCTTCACTGTGCGGCTCTCTGAAATTGGAATCCAAGACACTGCAATACAATGGTTCGCCTCCTTCCTAAATAATAGATCCCAAAGCGTACTGCTCAACAATCCGCTATCAAAACCGATCAAATACGGTGTTCCACATGGGGCTCTCCCTCCATAATATTTAATCGCTACATTAGACCAGTCCTAGACATAGCCCACAATACAAAATACAGGTTCACTTTTTCGCTGATGACATCTAATTGTACCTACCCCTAGGAGAAACCTGCAACACCCAGATCACAAAACTCCTAAACTGCCTCTCGGAAATCAAAAACTGGATGTCTGTCAACAAACTGCAACTAAACGCCTCCAAAATGGAACTCTTTTGGATCCACAAAGAACTGCAACTGTCCCTTTCTACTATGGGACTCAATTACCATAACTACGAAGACCAAGCACGCAGACTAGGAATACTCCTCGACTCCAACATGTCGCTTTTTAACCATCTCTCTTAGGTGGTATTTTCCTCATTTTACTACCTACATCAACTCCCAAAAAATAAGGAACTACTTTTCTGAGTTCATCCAATTACTCTATGCCCTAGTCCTCTCTTGCATGGACTACTGCAATGCCCTCTTCAACGGTCTCACAGTGAAAAACATATATCCTCAGCGACAAAACCTGGCAATCAGACTTCTAAAAAAAACCTTGTGCCCATGACCCTCTCTCCCAGACTCCACTGTCGGCTCACTGGTTGCCCTTAGCAAAATGTTGTGTCTTCAAGGGCCTGCATGACATGGTGCCAAGCTACATGATAACTAAGTTTCCCCCTTGAAGGCCTGCCCGCCCCCCCCTTAAAGGCCTGCCCCTCCCTTAACAGCCTACATCCCAGCCCTGAAGGCATGTCCCCCCCTTAAAGGCCTGCATCCCACCCCTGAAGGCCTGTCCCCCCCCCTTGAAGGCATGTCCCCCCTTGAAGGCTTGTCCCCCCCCTTAAAGGCCTGCATTCCTCCCCTGAAGGCCTGTCCCACCCCCACCCCAAAGGACTTCTCCCCCCTCCCCCCCCCCGGAAGGCCTGCGTGTTACCCCTGGTGTCCGGCTTCCCCCCTGGCCTCCCCGCACCGTTTACCTTCAAGGAACAGCCTGCAGATAAGATCATGATGCTAGCGATCTTTGCACTGCGTCTGAGCTGTTTCCTATGCCACGGTCCCGCCCCTCCTCTGATGTCAGAGGCAGGATCGCGGCAGAGGAAACAGCTCAGAAGCAGTGCAAAGATCGCTAGCATCGCGATCTTGCCTGCTCCTCAAAAGTAAACGGTGCGGGGAGGCCAGGGGGAGCGGGAGTGGGAGGCCAGGGGGGGAGCCGAACGCCAGGGGGGAAACGGACACCAGGGGGGGAAGCCAGACAGCAGCACTTCCCAACTGACCCTCCCCCCTCACCCTCAAAAGCAGATTTGGCAGCGGCCGGCCAACAAGAGCAGCGCAGCCACTCCTGCTTTAGGGGGCGAGGGGGGAGGGTTAGCCGAATCAGGAACCGATTTTTTTTTTGTTTTGAATTGATTTGAATCGATTCACCCGAAGCGAATCGGTGAACCGATTCGAATAGTGAATCCGGCAGCACTACTCTCCACCACTCTCTCATCCCTCCCTTCTACTATTATGTCACACAAGTCTGTCAGTGAAGCCATCCTTTCCTATACCATTCTCTCATCTGCTCTAGATACTCTCACTCCTCCCATTTCACATCCTCAGGCTGACCCCCAACATCCATTACCTGTTTCTTGATTCCACGTTATTCCCTTCTTGGTTGGGCTAAGAACTTTTCAGCTCCCATTGTATATATGGAATTTTAAAAAGTTTTAAACCATTGTATAATTGTAGACACTATCTCCAAGATTCCAGACAGAATAAAACGGAATTGATTAAGTGTCAAATTAAATAAAATGTCCATTAGAACTCCTAAAATCAAAGAGTAAGCAAAAAAAAAAAAAAGTTTCCAAGCTTTTACTATTCTGCTCCTAAAAAGGTTGTCCCAACAGAGATAAGTAGTCTATAGAATTTAGGGAAATCTTGAAACATGTCACAATCACCTATAAATAAGGCTCTCAAATATGATGAGAGCCTTTGATTTCTCCCATGTTCCAGTGAAGAGCACCATTCAAATGAAAAATATAAGTTTTAACTGCTTACTGGAACTTTGCAAATAACTTACTAATGTCAGTGGAAATCTCTATAGTGCAGGGATCTCAAAGTCCCTCCTTGAGGGCCGCAATCCAGTCGGGTTTTCAGGATTTCCCAAGTGAATATGCATTGAAAGCAGTGCATGCACATAGATCTCATGCATATTCATTGGGGAAATCCTGAAAACCCGACTGGATTGTGGCCCTCAAGGAGGGACTTTGAGACCCCTGCTATAGTGGTATGCCTCTATTAATCTGCTTTTCTCTTGTCAACATATATTGACTTCTCCATCATGAAATTTTTTATGTATGTTTGAAAATTCAAAGAAGTAATTTCTTTAAAAAGATGTTTGCTCTAACCTTGTACTTCATTTAGTCATAAATTTCTAAGAAATTTACTAAAAATGTGTGGCAGTTTTACAGCCTCACCTATATTATCTGCAGTACATTACAAGAATTATTTGCTGAAATCTAGACCAGATACAACAAAATTGGACAAAGCTGAAACTAACAGGTTAATACCTGGAGATTTTTGTGTATCAGCAACCACTGATGGATTGAAGTCGCCGTTTGCTGAGGGGTCAGCCATTTTCTGAATAAGAAAACAAATATATTAGGGATTCTAATTAAAATCATATGCACCCTAAATCAACATATCAGATGCAGAATATGAAAGGAATTGATGAAGGTGGCATGCAAATTGGCACAGTGGGTCCCTGCAGGTCAATATAAACAAATCACTACAATTTCATGGAAATGCAACCTTTTCCTTTGGGAGGGAAACAGAGATAGTGAAAGGCTATACTAGATTCATTGTATTTTTCACTTCCCAGACCCCAAGTTTGACTAGATAAGAAATATTAGGAAATTCACTGCATAAGGCTGTCAGCACTTAGGGACTTAATACATTGTTTTTATGACATGGCCAACTGACAAGCCAGGAGTAATGCTCCTATTGCTGACCTACAAGTGTGTTTATTCTGCTGTCCCTCAATATCTCTCCTCTCTCCTTATACATCTCCCAGAGAACTCTGTTCCTCAGATAAGCTGCTCTTAGCTGTACCCTTCTTCTCCATTGCCAATTCCAGACTTCGTTCCTTTAATCTAGTGCCCCCTATACCTGGAATAAATTACCCGAGTTTGTTCACCAAGCCCCTTCCCTTACCTTGTTTAAAAGCAGACTGAAAACCCGCCTTTTTGATATAGCCTTCAATCCATAATCCTACTCCCTACTGCCCACCAACCCAGCCAGCAGATTAACTGTTCCCCTTAACTGTATCCATGCCATCCTGTTTGTCTGTCTTATCTGTTTAGATTGTAAGCTCTTTTGAGCAGGGACTGTCTTCTTTGTGACTATACAGCGCTGCTTATGCCTGGTAGTGCTATGGAAATAATTGTAGTTGTAATGATTACACTTCTCCCTCCGTATTCCTGATTTCAGCAATCACGATTTTGATTATTCGTGATTTTTAGCATGCTGACTCCTCCCCCCAAATTATGCCATCCATGAGTACAGTACAGTACGGTACAGATAAAAATTTTGGTGCATTTTTCCAAGCACTTCATTCTGAGAAAATCACTCCTTACTAGCTTTCACAGAGCACCAGGTTTTAAGGCTTTTTTAGCATTTTGAATTCTGCACCCTCACCTCCCACTTAACTCGCCAACTCCTTCCACAGGTTGTTTCTGTCCCTGGCGACAGAACAGCGGTTTCCTAGGCAACGACCTGCTCCCGCACATGTCGGTGGTTTGCGTATGGTGTTAGATCAGTTGCCTGCCCAGGGTGCCCGGAGTGGTTACCAGCATTGCAAGAGGAGGGCGGTTGGGGAGGTGGTGGTGAAGGTGTTGGGAGACCGATGTGAAACATGAGGCTGATGGAGGATGAGATGGAAGGGTGGAGGAGCAGAGGTAGGGCGGCAGTGGTGATCATTTCAGCCTGAGGCTCTGCACCAGGAGTCAGGCAGCAGCTGCTACTTATTCTCCTCACTGCCTGGGTTTGACCCTTAACCCTATACAAATAAGCGAACCCTCGTCTCACGCGGGTTCACCCCATTTTTTGAACCACTTTTCTGCCCCGTGCCTGAGTCTTTCCACCCTCTGAAGCCTGCTAGCATATAATATATATATATTGCTGTTATCTGCGGTTTTTCTTTGCAGGTTAGTCAATCCCCAATCCCCGCGAATAAGGAGGGAGAAGTGTACTCAAAAAGAAACCATTCAGCCCTTTTAAAAAAACTATCATGAAACTTGTTAGAGAACATAAATAAAATATATGGTTTACATATAGCAGAACATCTTACAGAAGATCATTTCAATAGAATATTTATTTAAACTATACCTATTTAGAAACTCAAATTAGTTATTCTAGAGTTGTTGTGCATTTCTTCTAAATTATATCAGTGGTAATTAATACTCATAACACACAAAATAAAGATTCAGTATTAATAAACATTATATATATCAGTAGTAATTAATAATACTGTACTCGTAAAACACAAAATAAAAGATTCAATATTAACAAGCATTACCTCAAACACCCTCTCCTCAATTCCACACCAAGTTCACACAACAGAATGCTCCTATTTCTAAAACTTTTACCAAAATCATCATCTACCATAGAGGCCGGCTGAATTTCAGTTTTGGTTTCTGTGCCAACTGGCCCAAAACCCTTTTTCTGCCCAATTTTGGTTTCAGCCAAAAGGCTATGGCCATGTTTTCGGTAGCAACTGACTGTGTGTTTTTGGTGGAAGTAGAAAATTTGTGCTTTGTCCTGTTTGTCTCCCTTCCTCCCTCCCCTTCGAACAGAGGTTGCCTTTCCCCCATGCCCAACTTTAGATGCATTGGGCCTATTTTACAATCCCTGGTGATCTAGGGGTGTAGTCAGGGTAAGAGATCCCCCTGCCCCTGCTGGCTTTGATCTCAAAAGGCAATGCTCTAGTGGCAATGTACATTTTTATTCCAGATTGTGCATCAAGTTGTATGATATAATACCACAGTGTAGACCAGTGGTTCCCAACCCTGTTCTGGAGGACCACCAGGCCAGTCGGGTTTTCAGGATAGCCCTAATGAATATGCATGAGAGAGATCTGCATATAATGGAGGTGCCAGGCATGCAAATCTGCTCTATGTATATTCATTAGGGCTATCCTGAAAACCCGACTGGCCTGGTGGTCCTCCAGGACAGGGTTGGGAACCACTGGTGTAGACCCCTTTACCCTATTTTAGTAAGAATTCTATATCATGCTTGACTATTAACTAAATATAAACACAGGAAATATCTCAGTGCTACTTTCTCACAAGAGTCCTTTCTCAGATGATATTTACATCTGCATTGACTTGAGAACCCAACATGCCAGACTTGATAAGTGTTTGTTAAAATGACTCTCCCAGTTGTCAGCCTGTGCTTGAAGTCCCTGGAAACAATGGGCTAGATTCACTAAGCAAACCGATTGTGCACCGATTGGTTTGCAACCCCTTTGCGACCCGATTTTACTCCGGCCCGATTCACTTACCTCTCTACCGATCCGCGCATGCAAATGAGGGGAACAGCATGCAAAGTAGGCAGGGATGCAATTCACAAAACAAATTTCACGATCCGACTGGGCTGGCCGATCAACCCAATAAGCGACTGCAAACGTCCTTTCTGACTCTCCAGCTCCATTGCCGCCCTGCTCTCTGCACACCCCAAATCTCTCCTGCCTGCTGCCCCAATGCTCTGCCCCGAATCTGTCCTGCCTGCTCTGCCCCGAATCTGTCCTGCCTTCCGCCCCAAATCGCCACCATGCTCTTCCCCGAATCTCTTCTACCTGCCGCCCCAAATCTCTTCTGCCCTTCCCCGCACTGCGAAGCCATGGTTTTAACCCATGGGTTTAAAGTGGGCTACTAAAAGTAAAGCAAAAGTTTTTTTTTAAAAAGCCGCGGCTCAGACGGGTCTTAGACGCATGCGCAGACCATCTATAGATGGTCTGCATATGCATCAGAATCGCACACTAGCGATGGTGGCATTCCTCCGATCACCCCCATTAGAATATTGCCGGTTTGGGAACCCATCAGACCTTCCCGGATCGGTCAGATTAGTGAATCTAGCCCAATCTCCTGTGGCTTTAGCAGAGAGCTCCCATCAGTAAGTTCTGACAATCCCCAGTGGGCCTCATTGACTTGCATTTACATAACCAAACTGTAGTTTTTTGTTTTTGTAGAAACCAAACGATTAGTTTCAGCTGCAGTTTCAGTCGGCCTCTAATCTACCAGTTTTACCATGAAGCCCAATCTAGTGTAAATTGGTTTGTCCCTTCACAAATTTAATTTATTAATAGGTACTCTATATTTCATCACTGGAAGAAAGTTTTAGAAGGATAATCAGTTTTAGCATTGTTTCTCACTTCCAACAGTTGTTTTCTGTGGACAGCACTGCAAATCAGGCACAGAAGGGATGACACTGTCTGACAGCACAGGATTCAACAACTATCCCAGAGTTCTGTGCAGCTCTTCCTGCATATACTAGGCAGCTCTATACCACAGTTATTTCCATAGCTTTGTAAGAGAGTCTATAGCAGTGTTCTTCAACCTTTTTACACCTATGGACCGGCGGAAATAAAATAATTATTTCGTGGACCGGCAAACTAATAAGACTGAAATTTTTTAAAACCCCATTGCCGCCCTGTCCTCACGAGCTCGATCCCGTTAACCATCTGATCCCATCCGCACAAGCCTCAAATAGTTATGATTTTATACTGAACATATTTTATTAAAGTATAAAAAGAAACAATATTCTGTACAATTGTCATTTTATAAATATAAATAATACAGGGCAAGGATCAACAAAACCCCCATCTCTCCTCCCCTTCACATATATCCCCTCTACTATCAAGAAAACTGAATAAGCCAAATTATTACAGAATGCTAAACAAATATCATGCTAACAGAATACCGCAGTCATACATGGCAGGAATGGTGTTAGGGAGAGTGCAACTAGGGCAACTGCCTCCTGGTCAGAGAAAGCCCTAAGTCAGCTGGAAGCTAAAGACGCACTGCCTGGGCTTTGCACTCCCAGTTATGTCTAACATCAGCTCTAGCAGGATACATATTTTAAATCTGATATATTCTAATCACAAGATAGAAATAAAATTATATTTTTCTACCTTTTGTCTTCTCTGGTTTCTGCTTTCATCGTCTTTTCACTCTCTTCCATCCAGCGTCTGCCTCTTCCATCCACTGTCTGCCCTCTACCCCTACCCCTCCCCTTCCCATATGGTATCTGCGTTCTTTCTATGCCCCTCTCTCCTACACCAGATCTAGCATCTTTGTCCCTCTTTCCTTATTTTTCATCTAAACCCCCTTCCCAGCATCAATCTCTCTCTACCTTGTCATTCCTCTTTCTCTCCCTTTTCCCTCATCTGATCTCTCCATTCCATCCTGACTCCTTCCCCTCCTCTAATCTCCCTACCAGCTGTTTCCTCCAATGTTCCAGCAGTACCTTCTCCCTTTCTTCCTCCCCTTATCCAGCAGTAACTCTCTTCCCTTTCCCTTCCCCCCTGTCAGCAGTAGCCCCTTCTCCTCCCTTGTCCAGGAGCACCTCTACTCCCTTCCCTCCTTCCCTCTCCAGCAAATGTTTCCTCGATGTAGGTTAGAGGCAGCTCTGTGTACTTTTAACTTCGGCACACAGCTGCCCCTAAGCTGTATTTTAGCCGCAGTTTCATGAGGCAGCCTCGGGGCCTTTGGTAGGCCGGCTCGCTTTGATGATGCGATGTGGGCCCCCTACCAAAGGCCCCGAGGCTGCCTCATGAAACCGCGCTAAAATACTACCTAGGGGCAGCTGTGTGCCGAAGTTAAAAGCACAAAGACCTGCCGCTGCTTTTCTGGGGGTGAGGAGACAAACGCGGCAGGAGTCCGTGGTGGCAGGCAGGAGTGCCGGCATAGCGACGGCAACAGGAAGTTGCACGTCAGCTGACGCCGGCACCTTTTGCTGCGGCGGGGTCCTGAATCCTTCGCGGACCGGCAAGATTTTTTTGCGGACCGGCGGTTGAAGAACTGTGGTCTATAGGACACTACCACTCCTCCTGCTGGATACTACATCACAATGCCAGAGCCACCTTAATAAAGGTAGCTCTTCCTTAGGGGGAAGAGACACAGTTAGGAGGAGTCAGGGAGACAGGATATAGGAAGTATAAGAGGATGGGCCAGAACTAGCTAGGGGAGGCCCAGAGGAATGAAGGAAGAGGTGATTCTTGTATGCACCGTGACTACAACCCATAGATACTCAGCTTGGCTGAGGTAAGCCAATTTATCTTTTGTTGCTCTGAGGTATAGCTGAGGCCAGATCCTGTTGTCTGAGGAAGGGAAACTGTTGGAAGACTGCTTGGGGCATGGAAGGCACAAGCCACGATCCATACTTTGGGTCCTGTAAGCTACAGGTCCCTCTCAGAACTTTTTGAACAAGAGACTGTTCCATGTATGCCTAGCCCTGTAAAGTCAATAGTTAAGGGATAGTCTCTTGTAATATCGCCTAAGATATAACACCCTTCAAACGCCCTTTAACGATTCTCAGAAACACCACTTTGTGTTCAATAGATTTTCATTACACAAAAGCTTTATGTCTTGTCATTGGATCAGTGGTTGTTAATAAATATTTTTTAATAACTATTTTTTATTATTTTATTATTTCTGTTTTTTGTCTTTAAATATAAATATTTCTTTCAAATTCAAAAGGTATAATTCATTATTTGTAATAAGTATTAGCTAGTACTTAGCTTTCTCTGTGGCCTAGGTCAGGGACACTATTTCACTGACATGTTTCACATTATATTGCTTTCTCAAGGTGAAGTCCCTCATAGTATTGTTGCCTTCCTCATAGACCACTATATCCTAGAAGCCCTGTAAAGTAACATAGTACCAGACGGCAGATAAAGATCTGAATGGTCCATCAAATCTGCCCATAAGTTATACCCATGATTAAATTAACTTGTCTCTTCTTTGATATTTCTGGGTCATAAACAATAAAGTCTGGTATTGTCCTAGGTTCCAAATGCTGAAGTTACTGTCCAAGCTCACTCCAGATTATCCAAACATCCCATAAAGTCTGGCCAGTAATATTCTCATGTTCAAATTAGTGGAGGTCCCATTGATGCCCATCCTATACCAAATCATATATGGGACACAGACCATGTATATACACAGACCATATATATACATATATGGGACACAGACCATGTAGGTCTGTCCAATACCGGCCTTAGTTCTTTGATTTACATCCTTTGTTTTCTAATTAGAGATCCTCTATTTTTATCCCACACTTTTTTAAAATTCTGCTCCTAAGTCTTCCTCCCTGTAAACTCAAATTATGCCCTTTAGTTTTACCATTTTTCTTCTCTGGAAAAGATTTGGTTCTAAATTAATACCTTTCAAGTATTTAAACGTCTGTATCATAATGAAGAAGTTTTCTTTTACTTTCTCTTCTTGTGTCTGGCTGTTTGTGTACTGGTCCGGACCCCACCCCATAGTTACAAGCTTCAAGAAGGAATTTACCTCTCAAAGAAGTGGGAAGGATTATATGCCTGTTTAATTATGTTGTCTACAGAAAGATGTGTTATGTGTAAGAAACTTATTTTCCATCAACAAGTTAAGACAGGCACACAAGTGTGTAGGATAATCCTGATTATAAAGAAAGACACAAGACCTGTTAATGCCACAAAGATAAGTCAGCCTGCACAGCTCAAAAAATACCTTTTGCTCTGATTACAGACTGGTCTAAGCAATAATGTGAAGCGATGGCTTGAAGTGAGGATCAAGTTGCTGCTTTACATATGATATTGAATGAAGCAGATTTCATGAAACCTTGGTAGATGCACTGGTACCAAACTGATGAAGTTTCACACTACTGGATAGTTGGAGTACCATCTTGTTGGATGCAAGACTTGATGATTTAAATACCTACCCTATTGGGATCAAAGGATAAACAGCTACATAGACTTTTATGGGCTTTTGGTATCTTAAGAAACCTGAACCCATTTGCATACCAATGTAAAGGAACATCTTACATGGATTCTTATGAGGTTTAGGACAAAACATAGGAAGTACTATTTCCTTGATGACATGAAAAGGTTTGACTACCTTTGGCAACTCAGGATAAGTACAAAGTATTATGTTGTTGTATATGATACTGAAGTTACCAAGGCTTTTAGCTCACTTATTTTTCTAGTTAAAGGAACTATGAGAAAGCACTTTCCAGGTAACATAATCAAAGGAAGCAGACTTCATTGGCACAAAACTCAGCTTCAAGAGAATGCCAAGTACATGATTACGGTTCCACGGCATCAACAGTTTCTTTAATGTTTGATACGAAGACAATCCTTCAATGAATCAAGAATAAATGTATATTGATTGTTGTCCTGCTCCTATTTTCAAGATCTTCTCATTTGACCATGTGTTATATAGAAAAATGAAGACAACGATCATATGACCTATCTAGTCTGCCTATCTCTTCCTCACTCAGATTCTTGAATTCACATCCTGTTTTCATCTCCATCATTCACCACCCTTTCTGTGAAAAAGTATTTTCTGAGGTTATTTCTGAGCCTATCTATCCCTTTTCACCTTCATCCTATGTCCCTGGTTGCAGAGTCTGAAAGAGACTTACCTCATGTACATTAATGCCACATAACATTGCTATCATATCTCTCCTCTCCTGCCCTTCCTCCAAAGTATACATACTGAGATCTTTATATCTGTCCGCATACTTTTTATGACAAAAATCACTGATCATTTTAGTAGCTTTGCTCTGGACCGACTCCATCCTGTTTATGTCTCTTTAAAGGTGTGGTCTCCAGAATTGTACACAATATTCTAAATGAAGTCTCATCAGAGTCTTATAAGGGGCATCATTACCTCCTTTTTCTTACTGGTCATTCCTCTCCATATGCACCCAAGCATCCTAGAATTTGCCGTCCCCTTTTCAACCTGCTTGGCCACTTTAAGGTCATCACTTACTAATCACATCCAAATAACCTTCCTCTTGTGCACAGAAGTTCTTCATCCCCTAAACTGTACTGTTCTCTTGGATTTTTACAGCATGCATGCATGTATGAACTTACATTTATTAGCATTAAATCTTAGCTACCAAATTCTGGACCATTCTTCAAGTTTCGCTAGGTCCTTCCTCGTGTTCTCCACACCATCAGGGGTGTCTACCCTATTAAAGATTGTTGAATCATCCACAAAGAGGCAAACCGTACCTGACAGCCCTTCAAGCAAAATTGCTTACAAAAATGTTAAAAATTAAAAGCCCAAGAACCGAACCTTGCATCACACCACTGGTAAATTCCCTTTCCTCGGAATGAACATCATTTACCACTACCGTCGTTTCCACTCAACCAGCTCCTGACCCAGTCTGTCACTTTGGGGTCCATACCAAATGGCACTCAGTTTATTTATTAGACACCTGTGTGGAACAGCATCAAAGTCTTTGCTAAAACCTAAATACACCACATCTAGCACTCTCCATCGATTCAACCCAGTCAAAGAAATTGATCAGATGTATTTGACAAGGCCTGCCCCTAGTGAAACCATGTTGCCTCGGGTCCTGTAATCCATTGGATTCCAGAAACTTCAATATTCTCTGTTTTAAAAGCATTTCCATTAATTTACTTACCAGCCTGTAGTTCCTTAACTCTTCGCTACTTCCGCTTTTTGTGGAGAAGGACCACATCCACTCTCCTCCAATTCTTCAGTACCGCTCCTGACTCTAGAGAAGCATTGAAAAGGTCAGCCAGCAGAGCTACCAGAATATCCCCAAGTTCTTTCAGTATTCTCAGATATACGCCAACCAGCCCCATTGCTTTGCCCACCTTAAACTTAGCTAGCATCTAACGAATACAGTCCTCTGAAAATTGCTCAGGGTCTACCATACCTACAGTCCTGATCCCAGTCCTTCAGCAATGAACACAAAACAGAAATATTTGTTAAGCAATTCAGCTTCATCTTTATCAGCTTCAGCATATTCCTTCCCTTCACATTTGTGTCACTTTTTTGCACTTTGTCCTATCACTGGCATATCTCTAAAATATCTTGTCTTACCATGTATATAAAATATCTTGTTTTACCATGTTGGCTATTTTTTTCTTCCATTTGCATCTTTGCTTTGCTGACTAGTCTACCAGTTTCTCTTAAGTTTTCCAGATATTTTTTGCCCATCTTCCTTTTTCTGTGATCGTTTGTAGTTTATGAAGGTTAACCGCTTTTTGTGTGTGTGTGTGTGGAGGGGAGGCAGGTTTCCTTCATTTGCTTTTCCAAAGTATCTAGCATTTCTGCACTTTCCTCGATTTGTGTCTTGTGTCTTCCATTCTATGTCCGAGACCATTTATTACACCCTGGAAGGCAGCTCCATGAGTGGCAAGTTCACCGAAGACCGCTTTCAAATCCGTTTTCATCTCATGGTCACATTCATATTTTGCTAAGCAGGTTCTCATCTCTCTCCTCCATGAGCTTTCCAGTTGTGAAGAAATCCAATGGGGTCAGCACTGACAGCTGCAGTACAGCCTACCATGTCAGAGCCTTTCTTAAGGTTAACCACCGAGCTCCCTGAATAAGCAAACCCTTCAAAATTGATGCCAAGATAATCTGCCAGACATCCATGCCACATCTGGATAAGGTAATGGAGCCCAAACTCTATTATATTTATTCTGATGTAACCGGATTGCTATTTCCAATTATCACTTGTGGCTGCTTGGAGCGAACTTTAAGTAGTCATTCTGATTGATGACATCACTTCCTTCTCTGTAATATTTTACTTTTAAACAAAATCCACTGAAAATCATACTAATGCTCAGAAAGATGTCTTGTTGGGACTATTTGACTATTTCATTTATATAATAAAGCTTATTTTGGTTACATTGGACATTATACTTGTCCTTCCTCTGGCGTGCTTAATTATACAGCAGAAACATTTCCTTAAAAAAATGAAAAAGAGATCGCATGACATCACCGATACTCAAACCATATTATTTATTTATTTCTTTTTAAAATTTGTATACTGTTTAAACCAAAACGGTTTACATATCGTTACATACAAAATTCAATAAAACAAATAAAATCAGACAAACATGAACATATAATCCTCAGAAAATCATGTAAAAAGCCTAGCAGAAGAACATGCATGAAAATCAATGTCTAGAAAAATGCATTAACAAATAACTGTGTTTTTAGTAGTTTTCTGAAATTTCTCTTGTCATAACATTTTTGCAATTGAGTGACAAGTGAGTTCCACTGCGACTACCTTCTGTTGCATAAGTTAGAGCAGTTTTTCCCAAGTTAGTCCTAGAGTACCCTCTTGCCAACCAGGTTTTCAGGATATCCACAATGAATATGCATGAATTCATTTGCATACACTGCCTCCATTGTATGCAAATCTCTTCCATGCATATTCATTGTGGATAGCCTCAAAACCTGGCTGGCAAAATACTCTATGACTTGGGGGACACTTGTAGAGCATGACTTGCACATACAATAAGGAGCAATTTCAGTTACAGAGGGATGCACAAATGATGCAAGATTACAGTATAAAAAGCTGAATAAAGATGGTATAAGAAAAAAATGGGTCAAAATTCTTGGCACTTCCAGTAAATCTAATGTCATACTTTATACAAAAGGACATCTAAAATGGAAGTGCACTGTTTACATATGTGACATTTGATAACATTTACTGCAATGTCTCCAAATACTGTTTGATTTTAGCATTTTATTAAGCTGCTCCTTACTAATTAAATGTCACAGGAAAACCTTTGACCTGTCTCTGATTTCCAATGACATCTTTTTTTATTTGTCTCTCTTTAATAAGAATGTCTGTCCCCCTTCACTCTGCAAAGTATTCCACAAACCCAGATTTAAAGTTATTTAAAAATGCCACAAATCCTGATGCAGGGGGGGGAATTAAAATTTCATATCCTAAATGCTGCACATACCCCCCCCCTTTTATGAAGCTCTATTAGTGGGGGGTTTTATCACTGGCCATGGCGGTTAAAGTTCCAACACTCATAGGAACTCTATGAGCGCCAGAGCTTTTACCGCTGCGGCTGGCAATGAAAAATGCTAACAAGGCTTCATAAAGGGGGGGTGGGGATGAATTAATTTTATTATACTCACTAGCTCTTAGTAAAATACTACTTACTGCACGCACTGCAAACCTAATATACTCCTTCCAAATCTCAGCATATCAAAGTCAAATAAGAATTTTGCTCATGGAAAGATTAGTTTCTTGTGAATGTTCCTTTACTAGGCTGAATTTATAGAGGATAGTTCAGTATTAGGATGTACAAAATTGTACAATCCATGGTCTCTCAAAAAGAACTGAAGTGAGTGAGCTCCTCTTAACTAAATCTCAATTACTTCCCTAGTCTCCCCCCCACCTCCACTTGACCTTTCTGCTTCTTCTATCATCATAGAAACATGAAACTTAGAAACAGAAACTTGATGGCATATAAAGGCCAAATGGCCTCTCTAGTCTGCCCATCTGCAATAACAATTATCTCTTCCTCTCTCTCTAAAAGATCCCATGTGCCTAGCCCAGTATTTCCTTAGATTACTCCGGAGCCTATCACCTCTTAACTTCATCCTATGCCCTTTCATTGCAGTTTCCTTTCAAATGAAAGAGACTCAACTCATGCGCATTTACATTACGTAGGTATTTAAACATCTCTATCATATCTCCCCTCTCTCGCCTTTCCTCCAAAGTATACAGATTGAGATCTTTAAGTCTGTCCCCATATGCCTTAAAAACCACATACCATTTTAGTAGCCTTCCTCTGGACCGACTCCATCCTTCTTATATTTTTTTGAAGGTGCAGCCATCCTTTGCTGCTCAGCATAATCTATTCTCTTGTACTGTATAATAGAGAATGACACGGTGGCTGTTCCCACCGCCAAAACAGTGAGGAAAAACCTGTGTTCACCATGGCTACGGGGACAAGGCCATTCACCTCCCTGTGGAGCGGTGAATGGCCTCGTCCCTGCAGTTAAGAGAGGGAACGCGTGCGGTCACCTATCACGCTCCCTCCATACTGCCGCCCTCCTTACTGCCGCCACTGAGTTGAAACAGCTCCCTTTCTCCCTCCCTGCCCCTTACCTTCTGGCCGTGAGTCTAAATTACCTTCTTACAGCAGCTGGAGCATTGAAGCTGCTTGTGGCAACCGGAAGTTGCATCAGAGACAACCTTTATGGCAGCCATATGCAACTACAACGCTCCGGCTGCTGTAAGAAGGCAGTTTAGACATCGCCGGCCACAGGTAAAGGGCAGGGAGGTTTGTAAGACTGGGCCTGTTGTCCAGAGGGTGGAGGGGGGTGTAAGCGCCACGAAGGTAAGGGGCTGGGAGGAGGAAATGTGGGGTGGAGAGGAAAAGACGCTGAAGGGAAAAGGTAAAACAGAGGGGGGGAGAAGGATGCTGAAAGCACATGGGGAAGACAGAGGGGGGGAGAAGGAAGCTGAAAGCACATGGGGAAGACAGAGGGGGGGAGAAGGAAGCTGAAAGGACATGGGGAAGACGGAGGGGGAAGAAGGACGCGGAAAGGACATGGGGATGACGGAGGGGGAGGACACTGAAAGGACATGGGAAAGACAAAGGGGGGAGAAGGATGCTGAAAGGACATGGGGAAGACAGAGGGGGGAGAAGGACGCTGAAAGCACATGGGGAAGACAGAGGGGGGAGAAGGATGCTGAAAGCACATGGGGAAGACAGAGGGGGGAGAAGGACGCTGGTAGGACATGGGGAAGACAGAGTGGGGAGAAGGACGCTGGTAGAACATGGGGTAGACAGAGTGGGAGAAGGCGCTGAAGGGAAATGGGGAAGAGAGGGTGAGGTGAAAATGCTGGCAGGGAAGACAGAGATGCCAGACTATGGGGGGAGTGGAGGGAAGAAGATGGGTGCCAGACCAATTTGGAAGGGGGGAGAAAAGGAGAGGCACAGTAACAGAGCAAATGGAAGACGCAGAGAGAAGACAGACAGTGGATGGAAGGAATTGAATGAGAAGATGAGGAAAGCAGAAACCAGACAACAAAGGTAGAAAAAAAATTATATTTCTTTTTCTTTTTTCTTCAGGATAAAGTAGTATATTAGTTGTGCTGATAAAAATTTATAAACAAAGCCCTGCCAGCTGAACATCTCTTTCTCCAGTTCAGCAGCTAGAATTTTGATTTATAAGGAAGGAATAAGCTAAATACTGTAGTACTGAGGCTTGTATGAATGTTGTGGGGACGGTGACGGGGCAGTGAATGGGATGACGGTGAAGGGGCGGTGAATGGGATGGCGGTGATGGTGCAATGAAGGGAATGGCGGTGAAGGGGACAGTGGGCCAGGGACGGTGCAGTGACGGGGACAGATTTTTTCCCCGTGTCATTCTCTACTGTACAACTCTGTTCTATATTTCTACAATTGTTTTTATGGTACCCCTGCCAGGTCCTTCTTATCCACATTTTCACTGTTACAAATTTCCAAAGGTTTGATTTCAGATCTCTACCTTAATAAAATGTACACCTTTTTTCTCATAAGGCATTGCACAAGGGAAAGGGATAAGGGGATGGGATGTGATTTACTTATTTTGTATCTGAGGCAATGAAGTATTAAGTGACTTGCCCAGAGTCACAAGGAGCTGCAGTGCTGAGGCAACTGCTCTAAGCACTAGGCCACTCATCCACTCCTCATTCATCTTACACCCCTCTAGAAACCTAACAATGTATGTCAAGTAAAGACTGTACAGCTCATCAAGTTTGTCTCAATTACATTTCCGATACATAGATGTATACTCCTATTAATCTATGGTTTTCCCTTTATTTCTTTTTATGAGGATCCTCTAGGCTGATTTCAAGCTAACTTGAACTCACAACAGCATAAGAATAGCCATACTGGAGCAAACCAATGGTCTGCTAACCCGGTATCCTGTTTCCAAGAGTAGCCACTCCAGATCACATGTATCTGGCAGAAACCCAAATAGTAGCAATATTCTATGCTACCGATCCCTGAGCAAGCAGTTAATATATCTGATTCTACCACCTCCCTTGGGAGGCCATTCTACGCACCTACCACCCTTTATCTAACTCACTAAATGATCCATAGCTAGCATACAGCTAAAGGTACTCATATCCTGGCTGAAGACAATCCTACCACTTCTGCCTTCATCTAGAACAGGGGTGTCCAACCTGCGGCTCCGTGAAGTATTTTGGGCGGCCCAGGTCAAGGGCAATACAGTGTTTTCTTCTGCTGCTTCTGGGTGTTTACCGTCTTGCCAGCTCCCTCCTCTGTCTTGCTGCAGGTTTGTACGTTTGTGCGGCCCCAGAAATTTTTTTTCGGCCAATGCAACCCAGGGAAGCCAAAAGGTTGGACACCCCTGATCTAGAACAACTGATAACACCATTTTCTTATGTCTCTTGTATGCATCTAATACAGTAAGCCAATCATTCACTAGATGCCTTAGATGTTTCTATGCTTATACTGTACATCACAGAGCACATTTATCAACATTATGTTTAAAAACGTAATATCCAACTAAATATTAAAAAAAAAAATCCTATTTGCAAAATCCTATTCTCCCACATTTTTATAATTCTGTTAACAGTTAAACAGCAAAGAAGCACAAGGGGACTTCAAGTTCTAAGCAGTCAAACTTCAATTTATTGGACCTGACATGCACATACATGTAAATCATATCTTTAAGAATTATCTGTACCATACTGCTCTCTCCCTGTTTACCCAGTGTATTTGAGTTAGAGCAGTGGTCTCAAACTCGCGGCACAGGGGCCACATGCGGACTGCCAGGTACTATTTTGAGGCCCTTGGTATGTTTATCATAATCACAAAAAGTTTCTTGATCATGTCTCTTTAGCTATAAATTACAATATTATTATTAAGACTTAGCCAAAAGGAAAGATTTATAAACTATAAAGTTTTTACCTCATGCAAAATTGTCATTTCTTTTAATAAGACATTAACTATTTTTTTTCTGAGGCCCTCCAAGTACCTACAAATCCAAAATATGGCCCCGCAAAGGGTTTGAATTTGAGACCACTGGGTTAAAGGAAGTTTCCTACCTCAGAGGGCTATAAAAAATGCGGCCCGCAAGGCACAAGCGGAATAGAAATCACTTATGTAATGTAATGTAATGTAATGTAATATTGTTTTGCAATTTATGTTAATATGGGGGCGGAAGGGGGGAGGGTTTTGACTGGAAAAGGGATTTAAGGGGTGTGTTGGTGATATTACAGCTTTCCCTGTTCATTATGCCCTGTTCATTATGCCAGCTGTTTTTTTGTATTTTGGAAACTTTCAATAAAATTGTTTAAACATTAAAAAACATGAAGTGATAAAAACATGCTATGAATGCATATATTATAAATAAACTACCGTACTAACTTTAAAGCAGACCAATCAGAAAGCACAGTTACTTACCGTAACAGGTGTTATCCAGGGACAGCAGGCAGATATTCTTAACGCATGGGTGACGTCACCGACGGAGCCCCGGTACGGACACTTTTAACTAGAAAGTTCTAGATGGCCGCACCGCGTATGCGCGAGTGCCTTCCCGCCCGACGGAGGAGAGCGTGGTCCCCAGTTAAGATAAGCCAGCTAAGAAGCCAACCCGGGGAGGTGGGTGGGTCGTAAGAATATCTGCCTGCTGTCCCTGGATAACACCTGTTACGGTAAGTAACTGTGCTTTATCCCAGGACAAGCAGGCAGCATATTCTTAACGCATGGGTGACCTCCAAGCTAACAGAGAGGGAGGAGGGATGGTTGGCCATTAGGAAAATAAATTTTGTAACACAGATTGGCCGAAGTGTCCATCCCGTCTGGAGAAGGCATCCAGACAATAGTGAGTAGTGAACGTGTGAACTGAGGACCAAGTGGCAGCCTTGCAGATTTCCTCGATGGGCGTGGAGCGGAGGAAAGCCACAGAAGCAGCCATAGCTCTGACCCTGTGGGCCGGGACAGCACCTTCCAGTGAGAGACCGGCCCGAGCATAACAGAACGCAATGCAGGCTGCAAGCCAGTTAGAAAGCGTCCGTTTAGAAACAGGGTGCCCCAGACGGTTGGGGTCAAAGGACAAAAAGAGTTGAGGCGAAGAGCGGTGAGCCCTGGTACGGTCCAGGTAGTATGCAAGGGCCCGCTTACAGTCTAGCGTGTGTAACGCCTGTTCCCCAGGATGAGCATGGGGTTTAGGGAAAAAGACAGGCAATACAATGGACTGGTTGAGGTGGAAGTCCGAGATCACCTTGGGAAGGAATTTAGGGTGGGTACGCAGAACCACCTTGTCATGGTGAAAAATAGTAAAAGGTGGGTCGGCAACCAGTGCATGCAGCTCACTAACCCTCCTGGCAGAGGTGATGGCAATGAGGAAAAGCACCTTCCACGTCAGAAATTTGAGTGAAGTAGTGGCAAGAGGCTCAAACGGAGGTTTCATGAGGTCCCAGACGACAGGAGGAGGCTTCAGAGGTGGTTTGATGTTGAAGAGGCCTCTCATGAACCGGGAAACCAGTGGATGAGCCGTGAGAGGTTTTCCGAGGATAGGCTCATGAAACACAGTGATGGCACTGAGGTGGACTCTGATTGAGGTAAACTTGAGGCCAGCGTCGGACAGAGAGAGCAAATAATCCAGTACAGTTTCCACCGCCAACGAGGTGGGGTCGTGGTGATGCAGGAGACACCAAGAGGAGAACCTGGTCCACTTCTGATGGTAACATTGGAGGGTGGCCGGTTTCCTGGAGGCATCCAAAATGCGACGGACAGGCTGAGACAGATTCTCTGGAGAGGTCAGCCCGAGAGAAACCAAGCTGTCAGGTGGAGCGATGACAGATTGGGATGTAGTAGAGACTGATGCTGTTGCGTAAGTAGAGTAGGAAACACAGGAAGAGGAATGGGCTCCCTGGAGCTGAGCTGGAGCAGGAGGGAGAACCAGTGTTGGCGAGGCCACCGAGGAGCGATGAGAATCATGGTGGCTCTGTCCCTGCGGAGTTTGAATAGCGTCCGCAACATTAGAGGCAGTGGAGGAAAGGCATAGAGGAACCGATCCGTCCAGTCGAGCAGGAATGCATCCGGGGTCAGACGATGAGGAGAGTAGAGTCTGGAGCAGAACTGGGGCAGCTGATGGTTGTGAGGAGCTGCAAAGAGGTCCACCTGAGGAGCGCCCCAGAGAGCAAAGATGGAGTGGAGTGTGGGAGGATCCAAGGTCCACTCGTGAGGTTGAAGGATGCGGCTGAGGTTGTCGGCCAGGGAGTTCTGTTCGCCCTGGATATAGACGGCCTTGAGGAAGAGACTGCGGGCCTTGGCCCAGGTCCAGATGCAGATGGCCTCCTGACAGAGGAGGGGAGATCCGGTGCCGCCTTGCTTGTTTATGTAGTACATGGCGACTTGGTTGTCTGTGCACAGGAGAAGAACCTGAGGATAGAGAAGGTGCTGGAAGGCCTTGAGAGCATAGAACATGGCCCTGAGTTCCAGGAAATTGATGTGATGTTGACGCTCCTGAGGGGTCCAGAGTCCCTGGGTGCGAAGATCTCCCATGTGAGCTCCCCATACATAGGGGGAGGCATCTGTGGTTATGATCATGAAGTGAGGGGGTAGATGAAAGAGTAGACCCCTGGAAAGATTTGAGGAGTTCAACCACCATTGAAGAGATTGCTGAAGAGACGATGTCACAGAGATGGGATGAGAAAGAGGATCCGTGGTCTGTGACCATTGGCTGGCTAGAGTCCATTGAGGTGTCCTGAGGTGGAGTCGTGCCAGAGGAAGCACATGGACTGTCGAGGCCATGTGGCCCAGGAGGACCATCATTTGCCGAGCCGGAATAGAGCGACAAAGGAGCACCTGACGGCAGAGATGGAGCAGGGTTCGTTGGCGGTCTGAGGGGAGAAATGCCCTCATCAGAGTGGTGTCGAGGACGGCACCAATGAACTGAAGTCGCTGTGTGGGGAGGAGATGTGACTTGGGGTAGTTGATCTCGAACCCCAGGAGATGGAGGAAAGAGATGGTGTGTTGAGTGGCTTGTAGCGCAAGCGGAGACGTAGGAGCTTTCACCAACCAATCGTCCAAGTATGGGAACACCTGGAGGTTGTGAGACCTGAGGAAGGCCGCCACCACAATAAGGCACTTGGTGAACACCCTGGGCGATGATGCGAGGCCAAAGGGTAGCACTTTGTACTGATAGTGGTGGTGCTGTACCTGAAATCGGAGGTAGCGACGTGAAGTCAGATGGATTGGAATGTGAGTGTAGGCCTCTTTGAGGTCTAGGGAACATAGCCAGTCGTGATGAGAGAGAAGAGGGTAAAGCGTGGCAAGGGAGAGCATCCTGAATTTTTCCTTGACCAGACACTTGTTGAGGTTCCGAAGATCGAGGATGAGACGGAGGTCTCCTGTCTTCTTGGGAACCAGGAAGTAGCGGAGTAGAATCCCTGACCCCTTTGGTCTGGGGGTACCTCTTCGATGGCATTGAGAAGAAGAAGGGATTGGACCTCCCTCAGGAGGAGGGGGGATTGAGAGGAGTGAGAAACAGACTCTATGGGAGGATTGTCTGGTGGAAGAGTCTGGAAGTTGAGAGAGTAGCCGTGGCGAATGATGTTGAGGACCCACAGGTCTGATGTAATGACCTCCCAACTGTTGAGGAAGAGTTGAAGGCGGCCTCCTATCGGCTGAGGAAGAGGCAATGATGGCGGGAGACTGGCTATGCCCTGGAGAAAAGAGTCAAAAAGGCTGAGATGGTTTTGACTGTGGGAGAGGCTTGGCAGGTTGGTGAGATTGTGAACGTGCCTGAGTTTGGTGCTGCTGACGAGGCCGGCGAGGCTGTTGTTGCTGAGGCGGGTTGAGAGGTCTGGCCGAGAACCTGCGTTGGTAGGAAGACTGCTGTTTGTAGGGGCGAGCAGGTGGAGTCTTCTTTTTAGGTTTGATTAGGGTATCCCACCTGGTCTCGTGTGCTGATAGTTTCTGGGTAGTTGAGTCCAGGGACTCCCCGAATAGTTCATCACCAAGACAAGGTGCATTAGCCAGGCGGTCTTGGTGATTAATGTCGAGGTCAGAAACTCTCAGCCAGGCCAAGCGCCTCATGGCAACAGCCATGGCAGATGCTCGAGAGGTCAGCTCAAAAGAGTCATAAATGGATCGCACCATAAATTTCCGGAGTTGGATCAAACTGGAGATTTGTTGTTGGAAAACCGGGATCTTACGCTCAGGGATGTACTTTTGTAAGGAGGAGAGTTGTTGCACCAAATGCTTCATATAGAAGGAGAAGTGAAAGGTGTAATTATTAGCCCTGTTGGCAAGCATGGAATTCTGATAAAGGCGCTTGCCAAATTTATCCATTGTTCTGCCCTCTCTGCCAGGAGGGGTGGAGGCATAAACACTGGAGCCCTGGGTTTTCTTCAAGGTGGACTCCACTAGAAGGGATTCATGGGGTAGTTGAGGTTTGTCGAACCCCGGGATAGGAATGACCCTGTTTGCGAGAGGCACCCGGTACCGTGAGAGGATTTTCCCAATTTTTGTAAAAAGTTTCCCGTAAGATGTCATGGACAGGTAACTTTAAAAATTATTTGGGAGGTTGTTCGAAGTCCAGGGCTTTCAGGAAAGCCTGGGACTTCTTAGAGTCGGATTCCAAAGGGATCGATAGAGCCGCCGACATTTCCCTGAGAAATTTTGTGAATGAGGACTGTTCAGGTTTGGAACTGGTATCGACCATCGATGGTTCCTCGTCCGTTGAGGAAGCCTCATCATCGGTACCGGGTGGGGATTCTTCCCATAAGTCCGGGTCCCTGACGTCGGTGTGCGCAGGATGGGACGGTGGTGCGGACGGCTCAGTGTGGCGAGTCTTAGAGAGAGATTTGCCAGAGCGCATCGAGACGGTACCGGGGGAGGAAGATCGATGCCGGTCCTGGTCTCGGGGGGACTGGTGTCGGTCTCGATGTCGGGGAGGGTCGGCATCAGAGCGTGTTTGTACTGGAGGATTAAGTGATTCAGCCGCGAGTACCGGCATGGAGGTGTTCAACGGTACCGATGGTGTCGACACCGGCGGTATGGTGCGAGGCTCGGGCCGGTCTGGTACCGGAAGGAGTGGGGCCAAAATTGCGGGCAACAAGTGCTGGAGTTGCTGTTGCAGTTGCTCTTGCAATTGGCTTTGGAGTATGGCCGCAATGCGGTCGTCCAGAGGGGGCACCGGTACCGCTTTTTTCTTTGTCGGTACCATAGGTGCCGCTCCATGCCCCGGCGATGAGGATGGCGATGACGAGGCACTCACCGAAATCGGGGCGGAGCGTTTGTGGGGTCGCCGGTGTGGCAGGAGGACGCTCAAGGGAAGTGGAAGGCTTCTTAGCCGGCTTACCTGGTGCCAGCGACCCCGAGGAAGGATCAGGCGTCGTCGAAGTAGTCGGTGCCGACTTTTGCGGCGCCGTTAACGGCGCGGGCCGATTCCATGGCAGATCCGGTACCGAAAAGGATATTCTGTTGGATCTGTCTATTTTTCAAAGTACGTTTTTTAAGAGTAGCACAGCGGGTGCAGGTGTCAGCCCGATGCTCTGGACCCAGGCACTGTAGGCACCAATTGTGCGGGTCAGTGAGAGATATCGGGTGTGCACACCACTGGCACTTCTTAAAGCCCGGCTGAGGGGGCATGAAGGGGAACACGGCCTCCGCAAAATCAAAACCGGAGGCCTGTATGGTGGCAACAGGCCCCGCCGGGGCCAGTCCGAAAAATAAAGAAAAAACAAAGTTTTTTTTTTTTTTTGGCAAGTTAAAACGAAAAACGAAATCCGAAGGAAAAAGAACAAAAAAAGGAAGAAAATAGCGCGAGCGGGAAGGCAAAAACAGAGATTTCAACAGCCGTTGAAAGCACATGCGTCTTCTTCGCTCCGCGGAAACGAAGAAACTGGGGACCACGCTCTCCTCCGTCGGGCGGGAAGGCACTCGCGCATGCGCGGTGCGGCCATCTAGAACTTGTAGTTAAAAGTGTCCGTACCGGGGCTCCGTCGGTGACGTCACCCATGCGTTAAGAATATGCTGCCTGCTTGTCCTGGGATAATCCTTATTATTAAAGGGCAAGAGAATACTGATGTCAACTGTATAAATGTAACTAAATACATTAAGGATTTCAAGTGCCTTAAACAAAGATTACATCATAACATTAAACAATATTGGGGACAAGGGGGAACCTTGCAGCACCCATAACCCATTTTCCAAATAGTAGATAATAGACCATAGTTCATGACTCTTCCATGGTGGTGACTTTGAATTGAATTTGGAAAGCAGTTACAGATTTAACCTCAGCAGTCAAGTAAACTTCAATCAAGATAACTTTTATCCTTTCTAAAATAGATCATTTGGTCAAGACTGTGGAGGAGATCAAGTAGGAATCTTCCAGTAATATTCAGCAGATTCACTCTGAAGTTCAAAGTCTTCAAGATTTTAGAAGTGTGGCTGTTAAAGATCAAAGTCACGAAGGAGGATTGAACAGAGAACTATAGTAGAAGACTGAATCTTAGCATACTGAATTTTCTTAGAGATCCTGGAATTTTGTCTACAGATATATTCAAGTGATATCTTTTTGAGATTTTACATTTTTCTTCCGAGATGGTTTCCCCATTGAATAAAGTGTATTATTTGAGCATATCTAAGAAGAATTGTCAAGGAGAAAGTATTGGAACCACAGCATCTGGATTTAAAAAATCTTTCAGCGATAATAGAAAATTCTCTATCTGAGTCTACTCAAAGATCAACTTTGATATAGTATCTTTTATTTTTGAGCAAGATCTTAATAATATGATGAAAATATGAAAGTTCCTTTTCATGGTCATAGAGTGTGGATATACCCAGACATAACTAAAGAAACACAAGAATGTAGAAAGATTTTTCTTTCTTATCGGCAAGAAATTTTGAACTTGGGAACATCCTTTAAATCAGTTTACCCTTGTGTTTGGTAAATCTGGGAGATTCAAAATATGTTTTGTTTTTTTTAAATCCAGATCAGTTGAAAGCCTTCATTGAATTTAAAAAAAAGTCTTTGAATATTGAGGGCTCCTTTTACAAAGGTGCGCTATGGGTTTTACTGCATGCACCGGATTAGCGCGCGCTAGCCAAAAATCTACCGCCTGCTCAAAAGGAGGTGGTAGCGGCTAGTACACACGGCATTTTAGCACGCGCTATTCCATGCGTTAAGGCCCTGAGGCCCCTTTGTAAAAGGAGCCCTAAATAATCGAGTAGAAAGAATTTAGAGATTACTGCTTTTGTGTTAAGGCCGTTTTCTCATTTATTTTATCTTCTATTTGAACGCCTATTTTTGATTGGTCTTAATCTCCTTTATATTGTGATCTAAGGAGGATTTAATTAGTTAATTGTTTGTAAGAGATTTTTGTTTATAAGGCTCTTTATCCATATTTCTGTAACAAGTGGATGCTTGTAAAAATTAATTTAAAAAAAAAATTCCTGAGGCTTATATCTGGTCGAGGATCCCAGGATGATATTTTTGAACAACATCCACACTTGATATAAATTTTTGATATTTGCAATTGCTCTTCTTAAGTTCTTTTTATAAAACCATTTTCCTCATTTTACTAGTCTCCTTTTTGAAAGTGAAATCCTAACGTATCACATTCCCTTTACATACTTACTTCAGTTATTAAATCAAATTTGATCAATTATGATTACTGTTGTCAAGTGCCCCCAACCTCTTGTGGTGCAAGTGGACTAGGATCTAGAATTGCTCTTCCTCTTGGTTCTTGAACCAGCTGCTCCATAAAGCAGTCCTTGATTTCATCTAAGAATTTTACTTCCCTAGCATGCCCCAATGATATATTGATCCAGTCAATATTGAGGTAACTGAAACTACTTACTATTGTTTTACCTAGTTGGTTAGCTTTGATTCTAGGCCCTCTATCATACACTTCTCCCTCCGTATTCGCTGTGATAGGGGATTAACAAAACCGCGAATAACTTTTTCATGTTATTTGCTGTTTTCTATTAAAAACCATCATGAATATGATGAAACCGCAAATAACATGGTGGGAGACCCAGCCTGTTCCTGAAGGAGAGGCAAAACACGGTGAAGAAAGTGCCGGGAATCGGCTATTTTTCTCTGTATACGCTTGGAATTAGCGATTTCGCTATGCAAGCTGATGTCATTGTGGGTGGGGGGGGGGGGGGAAGGAGCCAGCAAGGTAAAAACCACGAATAATCGAAACCGCGATTGCTGAAACTGCAAATACGGAGGGAGAAGTATATAGTGTTACTCCTCCACCAATTTGATGCACCCTATCGCTGCAATATAATTTGTACTGAAGTACAACAGTGCTTCGTTGTTTAACTTCCTTCTATCAGGTCTCAGATATGCCTATTATAATTATCTTTTCATTTAGTGCTATGTATTCTCTCCCATCTTATTTTAAAGGTTTCTAGTATTCATACACAGACATGTCAAACAATGATTTTTATTGCTATTAACTTCCGCAGCACCTGACCATGATAATATGCAATTTTTCAAGTCCGCCTGCATTTTATTTAAAGGCACCTGGTTTCCTAAGGTCTTTATTGCAACCTCACTATTGGGATGCCCTAATTTCCATGTTCTGGTGATATCCTTCCAAGATACATTGGGTCGAGCAATTGTTTGCCTTCCCCCAGTTTCTAGTTTAATAGCTGCTCTCTCTCTCCTTTTAAATGTTGATGCCAATTGCTTGGTTCCACTCTGGTTAATGTCATACCCATCTTTTCATACCCATCTTACCCTCCCTTGCCCGCCCTGTAATGAAACTCTGGACCACAATGAACTGTGTATTTTAAGTTCACTGGAAGACAGCTCCCCTCCATCAACACTCAGCCCCAGCACATTTCCCCCACCTCCCCATCCTTTCCTGACCTCACTCTATAGCCACATCTCCTCTTCTGGGTCAATGAGAACATTAGAGGCACTGGCTCTGTCCACCAGCCTGCAAAACCCTTGAAATACCCAAGTCTTGTAAAGAGGTACACACATATGAACCCCACTTGTCTCCAAAAGACATATACCAAGTTCTTGACACTAAGCATATTATATAGATATGTTTTCCTTTCAGCTAATAGTTGCAACTTTAAAACTAAAAAAAGGAATTCACAGGATACCACCTATGTACACCTTAATGGTCTTTTGTGATGCACAGACTTTCATTTTGCTTGTTAGCTTCCAGTTTCTTACTAATGTAATAGAAGGAACTTTTTAAAAAAAGATTTCTAAAAGAGTTTCTTTGCAACACAACACAAAATCTGAACTCTCTTCCTTCTCTCTCTCCCCAAAAAAGAGAACTTAAGATTGTGCAGAAATACTCACAGATTGCTCGGTCAGTTTTGTCACTTGTTTTTGGAGTTTTTGACATTCTTTAAATTTTTCCTTATAATGATCTGCAGCCATCTGAAGTCTGAGTTTGAGATCTTCTACCTCCTTGCGCATCTCCTGCTCAGTTGTGCTATTTGCCATTTCCTTTAAAGAAAGGTCAACTGTGGTTTTAAACAAATACTGGAGTATTTCTACTGTAGCTGTATAATTCAGGAAGACAGATATTTGTGAACAAAAATTCAAGCCCTTTTACCTCTGCTAAAAGGTGTTTTCAGAGAAGGCCTTTTCTCTTCCTGGTCAGGCTAAAAACACTTGAAATAAACTAGTATGGCAACCTTTGGTACAGAGAGCTGTTTCTTCTAGACAAAGCTTTAATAAGCATGCTGAGGTTTGTAAGAAATAGCATACTATCCTCTGACAGTCTGCAATTTCCCAGAAAATGACATACAGATCTCAGAGAAGTAAGGAGTCTCCATCACTAGAGCCAGTTGCATAACTGTTCTAATTCAGAGAGTTGTACCTTAGGACCTCCTGAAACATTTAAGATCTGTCAAATGGACTACCAGCAAATTAAGAACTACATAACATTTTACATGGTATCGTCCAATTTATTTTGTGTGAACATGGTGGTCCTCTCCATCAAGCTTTCTACTAAGTTGTTCATTTGACAAACTTTGAAATCACAATGACACAGGATGGTTCTTCAGTGCTAAATGCAGGTTTTTTTGTGTACAGTGCTTGGCAGTTCACCTTTGAATGGCAGACACTACACACCTACCTGTTCATTTTTCACAGCTGTGGCTTGCACCTTCTGCAACTGAGATTCGCGTAATATAAGTTCAGTCAGAGCATCAGATAGCTGTTTCTTCACATTTTCATTTTCTAGTCGGGCATTATGCAGGTCTGCCATGGTCTTATCTCTCACATTTACTGCATCACTGAGCTCTTGGGTCAGCAACACAGTTTCCTGTCTGTTGGCCTGAATCTGATCCTCAGCTTTGCGGAGTTGTTCCTTCAGAAAACCATGATCCTCCTAACAAAATAACAAAAGTAGGAATAAATTTTACTACCTGTTAAATGCTTATATTCATTCCCAAACATACATGTAAACAAAACAATATGTACCACACAATAGATGAACAATTTCCTTTTGTACTATAGATCAAATTCTAGAAGCTCAACTTAAGAATTAAATTTTATCTTGTAATGTCTGTTATGTACAATCAGTTGAATGCTTGCACATACAACTCCAGTTACAATTTTTGTTCACATTTTTTTAACCATCTGTTGCCTGCTGCTTCTAAACTGTTTTGCTCTAGAAAACATCATCAGGTCCAACAGTGCTCAGCACTTTTCTCTTTTGATAAGATTAGAGTTTCATTCAGTTACAGTACCAGAAATCACATTTACCTGTGCGACTCATCTTCTACCAACCTCGCTACGCTCATGTCACCCCTCTCCTTAAGTTACTTCACTGGCTCCCTATCTACCATCGCATACAGTTCAAGATCTTATTGCTGACCTACAAGTGTGTTCATTCTGCTGCCCCTCAATACCTCTCCTCGCTTCTCTCTCCTTATACACCTTCCAGAGAACTCCAATCCTCAGTTAAGTCACTCTTAGCGTTACCCTTCTCCTCCACTGCCAATTCCAGACTTCATTCCTTTCATCTAGCTGCCCCTATGCCTGAAATAAATTACCCAAGTTTGTCCATCAAGCCCCTTCCCTTGTTTAAAAGCAGACTGAACAAACCCACCTTTTTGATATAGCTTTCAATCCTTAACCCTACCCCTCTGCCCTTCAACCCAACCCACTGATTAACCGTTCCCCTTAACTGTATCCATGACATCCTGTTTGTCTGTCTTGTCTGTTTAGATTGTAAGCTCTTTCGAGCAGGGACTCTTTTCTTACTCTTTGTGACTCTGTGCAGCGCTGAGTGCATCTGATAACGCTATAGAAATAATTAATATCAGTAGTAGTAGAACAGTGTTCTTCAACCTTTTTACATCTATGGACCGGCAGAAATAAAAGAATTATTTTGTGGACCGGCATTGGTCTTGCAGACCAGCAGTTGAAGAACACTGAGCTAAGTTGTGGGCCATCTGGAAGCCTTCCCTCTGATGTTGTGACATCAGAGAAAAGGCTTCCAGTTCAGGCGCAGGATGTGCGTAGGAGCCGCTGCCCGTGGCTTTGTGCACTGAGTCAGTGAGGAAGAGGGAGCCGGCCCGAAGATAACGCCACATCAGTCGCACCGCGAACCAACAGTTGAAGAACACTATTTTGGGCCTGATGCACATGCCGACCCTGTGGACCGGCAGGAAATTTCTGTGGACCGGCACTGGTCCATAGACCGGTAGTTGAAGAACACTATAGTAGAATTTGACAGAGAGCTAGTGAAAGAAGGCATACCAATAGTACAGTTGCACTATAACATTCAAGTAGTGAAATTCTGCATGGGATATATAAAGAGTTAAGGAGACCTACAAGGCAACTGCTGTAGTACAGACGAGCCATGAACACAGCTGAAGGAGGTAACATGTATGAAACATCAAAGAGGGATGAATGGTGGGCTTCTACTGTTAAATCCCTGAGGCAACCGGTTAACGGTGAAACAAGGCTCTTGTTGGATGCGCAACAAGCATGGATTGTGACCAATAGCATTGCTGGGAGACGGCGTATCCCATGTTCCCTGAAGTTAAGTGAACAGCCTTCTTTTGTGTACCCTGTGCACAGTGGTGGGTTTAGGCCCAGTATGAGATGAACATTTACATTTGCAGGTGGAGTTTTTTATGCCCGTGATAATTAAAGTAGCAGCTTGTAATCCATGTGGATTGCTGCTGAAAAATTCACATATTTGAGGCTTTTTCTCCACTTTTTGTTATTTAATGTCAATCTCTAGAGGCTATCCCACCGCTAGCTAGTAACATTTAGATGCAGTTTTTGGATTTTTAAAATTTAAACATCTCTATCATATCTCCCCTCTCCCGCGTTTCCTCTAAAGTATACATATTGATATCTTTAAGTCTGTCACCATAAGCCTTATGATGAAGACTACGAACCATTTTAGTAGCCTTCCTCTGCACCGACTCCAACCTTTTTATACCTTTTTAAAGGTACGGTCTCCAGAACTGTATACAATATTCTGAATGAGTCTCACCAGTCTTACACAGAAGCATCAATACCTCCTTTTTCTACTGGCCATACCTCTTCCTATGAACCCTAGCATCTTTAGAGCTTTTGCCATCACCTTTTCAACCTGTCTACTTTAAGATCATCACAAGTCCTTCTCTTCTGTCATGCACATTTCTTCACCTCCTAAACTGTACCGTTCCTTCAGATTTTTGCAACCCAAATGCATGACCTTCCATTTCTTAGCATTAAATTTTAGCTGCCAAATTTCAGACCATTCTTCAAGCTTTACTAGGTCTTTCTTCATGTTATTCACACCATCCAGGGCGTCAACTCTATTGCAGATTTTGGTATCATCTGCAAAGAGGCAAATCTTACCTGACAGCCCTTCAGCAAAATCGCTTATAAAAATGTTAAAAAGAACTGGCCCAATGATACTTTTTCAGTTCAATCATTTGAGTGTTTCCCGATAAATCTAAAGAGACACAAAAGAGAAGAAAAGACTTCTTGATGTATAGACCAAGGGTCTTAGCTTTGGGTGCTTTTATTGTTTTGATATTTCCTGCTAAATGCTGCGTCTCATTAGAAGGGAAAAATTTCCTTTTCTTTTAAACAAAACAACTTAAGTTTATATACCGCATCCTCTCCATGAATATAGGGCTCGGCACGGTTTACAAGAGCTTAATAAAGGAAAAGAATAGCACATTGAGTTTGGTGGATTGAGAATAGGGGGGGAGGAGAGCGTTACGTTTTTGTGAAAAGACTGCTTTTCAGGTGCTTACAGAATAGTTGGAAGGAGACCTGAGTCCGCAGTGGGGTAGTAAGGTTATTCCAAAGCCCTATAATTCTGAAGAAGAGAGATTTTCCCAATTTTTCCGCATAGAGGATACCTTTTAGTGAGGGGAAGGAAAGTTTAACTTTTTGGGTGGGCCTGGTATTGTCGGGACTCGGGGAGTTCCAAGATAGAGGGATTAGAGGGAGGATGCCGTGTAGGATTTTAAAAGCTAGGCAGGAACATTTAAAATGAACCCTGGCGATTATTGGAAACCAGTGGAGTTTGGACAAAAGTGAGGAGACATGGTCAAATTTATGTCTTGCGAAGATCAACTTGGCCGCAGTGTTCTGAATTAGCTGAAATCTATGAAGACTCTTTTTGGTTAGACTAAGGTAGATGGAATTGCTGTAATCTAGTTTGGAAAGGATGATGGATTGAACAAGGACAGCAAAATGTTGTTGGCGGAAGCATCATCTTTCTTTCCTCAGCATGTGGAGGCTGAAAAAGCATGATTTTACCAGGGAGTTGAGATGGTTGGTGAAGGAAAGAGAAGAGTCGATGATGATGCCTAGAACTTTGCTTGAGAACTCAAGCTGCAACGTGGCGCCAGAGGGCAGTGCGAAGAGGGTGGGCAACTGTTCTAATTTTGGACCGAGCCAGAGAAGTTTCGTTTTGGCTCATTCAGTTTCATTTGAACAGAGAGAGACCAGGTTTGGAGTTTAGTTATACAGGCTGTTATGTTCTCAGAGAGGTTGGTATGGTTCGAGTCTGACTCGAGAAGGACAAGGATGTCGTCAGCATAAGTGTAGATTGTTTCAAGGGAAGATTGATGGAAGATTTTCAGGGAAGACATGTAGATGTTGAAGAGAATAGGGGACAGGGGTGATCCCTGTGGGACTCCACAGGTCGGTTTCCAAGGAGCGGACATGATGCCATTTGTGTTGACAGTGTAGGAGTGGGAACGTAAGAAGTTTGAGAACCATTCTAAGACTGTGGAGTCGATGCCTATCTCAGAAAGTTGATAAATTAGAATATCGTGGTGGATGACATCGAAAGCTGCAGAGAGATCGAATTGTAATAGGACAGCAAACTTATTGCGAGAGTGTAATTGTTGCACCTTTGAAATTAATGAGACCAGGAGGGACTCGGTGCTGAAGTTGGGTCTGAAGCCGTATTGGTAAGTTAAGAGAATGGAGAATCTCTCTAGGTAAGATGAGAGCTGGGTGGAAAAGATGGCCTCTAGCATTTTAGTCAGGAGAGGGATGTTTGCTATGGGACGGTAGTTAGAAGGAGAGGAAGGGTCAAGATCGGCTTTTTTCAGTAATGGGGACAAAGCAATATGTCCCATTTCTGCGGAGAATAGGCCTGATGTTAAAGCAGAGTTTATAAGTCCGGTAAGGGATGAGATGGCCTGTGTGGGAATATTCTCGTACAAGTAGGAAGGGAATGGATCTAGGGTACATTTGCAGGATTTCAGTTTGAGGCAGAGATTGGTGATCTGGTGTTCAGATACGAGTTCAAAAGAAGTCCAGGATCTGTCTGCTGGGATAGGGTTAGAGTCGTTAGGGGCCAGAGAGTTGTAGGAGACTGATAGAGGGAAGAAGCTTCTTATGGTAGTGATCTTTTCGTTGAAGAATTTTGCTAAGTCGTTTGCTTATGGGGAGGAGGGGGGAATGGTGGAGTCGTTTTCAGAAGTTAAGGAGCGCCAGATATTAAACAGCGTGGATCGGGAAATTTTATCACCAAAGTAGTTCTTCCTAGCTTTTTTTAGTACTGAGTTCTAAAACTTGATATTTTCCCTCCAGGATTGTCTGTCTGAAGGGGATTTGGATTTTTTTCATTTGCGCTTCAGTGCTCGACATTTCTGCTTCAGTTCTCTGTGGTACGAAAGATACCAAGGGGCTTTACGGGAGTAGGAGATGGATTTGGTAGATAAAGGGGCAAGAATGCAATAGGTAGTCTTGGAGAGGTTTATCCAGTTGTGCCAATTGGATTCTGGGTCGGTAGGCTTAGAATGGGAGGAAAGGTGATTGAGAAATTGGGACCAGAAGAGTTTGCGCGTGATTTTTTTGCGGAAGGTGATAGGATTTGTGTCACGGGGTGGAGATCCAAGGTGGGACATGAAGATGGGGAGGCAGAAAGAACCTAGAAAGTGATCAGACCAAGAGACATGTTCCCAACGAGAATCTTCGGCAGAGGTTTTGTGTTCGGTCAGGTCAAGGAAGCTGATGATGTCTAGTGTGTGCCCCTTTTCGTGGGTTGAGGAGGATGCAGAAGGGAAACCTAGAGAAGTGAGGAAATTGTTGAATTCGGTTGCATCCTTGCTGGTGATGTCATCAAGGTGGAGATTAATATCGCCAATGATTAATAGTCTCTGAAATTTTAGGAAGGCGCTTGTTATGGTCTCGAGGACGAGTTTGGAGGATTTATTCCAGGGGGTTGGTGGCCAGTATAGTAACAGGATAACTAATGGGTAGGGGTGGTGTTCGTCCTTGACTGAAGCAAGCATATATTCTAGAAGTGTGGCTGCCCTTTTTGAAGAGCTGAACGTCGAGGAATGATTTGTAGAGGAGTGCCAGGCCTCCTCCTTTCCGGTTTATTCTGGGAGAGAAGAGGCCATGGTAACCATAGAAGCAGAGTTTGTTTTGTGTGAATAGATCATCTTTTTCGATCCATGTTTCTGTGATGCAGAAATCCAGGATCTGAGTCAGCAAGTAGGTCCTTTAATATTTGGGTCTTGTTGCAAGCAGATCTAGCGTTACAATAGAGTGTTGGGACTGGGGTGAGAGAGTCAGAGGTGAGGTTGGGTAGATTGGCAGGAGGAACGGGTTTTAGAGAGGAAAAGTTGACTCCTCGGAGGTATTTTTTGAAGGGGTGATTTCTGGTGCGCACTAGCACGGGGATTCTGAGGCCAGGGCAAATATTATTGATATTTGTGGAGTCGAGTAGATTGGGGGGGGGGGGAAGAGGGTTCAGGCAGAGAATAGTGTTGGTAAATGAGCAGAGTAAGAGAAGAAGAGGCCAAAAGGGTGGCTTCATGGTGAGATCTAGGAGAACCAATAAGAGGACTGTGGCAGAACCTGATTGTTTATCATGTGGGGATCTGGAATTAGAGACTAGGATCTTGTTGGGTATTTGATAGTAGATGTCTTAGGACTTGTTTGAATTTCTGAATAGTGGCTTAAAACAGAAAAAGAACTTAGCACTGTGGCTTAAAATGTGTCTAGTAGGATGCAAGATGTAGGCGGAGGTAAAGTTTAGCAGCTGAATGCTTCTAGTAACTATGCACCTAAATTACATCTAGTAGGACTATGCACCTAAATTACATCTAGTAGGACGAATGGAGATAGAAACTAAATCAGATGAAAATTTAGTGTCCAATTGCTTCTAGTAAGAGCGAATTGACCTAAAAGACAGTCGCTTCTGGTAAGACATGTAAGATAAAAACTAGTAAGATAAAACTTAAAGAACACTTAGCATCTAAATTGCTTCTGGTAAGAGAAAGCTTGAGGAACACTTAGCATCTAAATTGCTTCTGGTAAGAGAAAACTTAGCGCCCAATTGCTTCTAGAAACAGCAAATAGACTTATAAGACTGTCGCTTCTGGCAAGACTTTGAAACTGGTAAGGACACTAAGCAACTAACTTGTTTCTGGGTAAGACAAAACATGAAGAACACTTAGCATCTAATTACTTCTGGTAAGATAAAACTTGAAGAACATTTGGCGTCAATTGCTTCTGGTAAGATAAAACTTAAGGAACACTTAGCAACTAAATTGCTTCTGGTAAGGCAGAAAGGAGGAGAAGTTTAAATCCTGCAGAAGAGCAGGAATGGTGGTCTGTCAGCCCTGGACACAGGGCAGAAGAAGAGTGAGCTGGGTGGGCGGAGTCAGGCCCAATGTCGACGCTGTGCTGCAGAGTCGGGCTGAGGAAGGAGGGACAAAATGGAAGCCTTCTCCTCCTTCCTCTGCCTGCAGAAGAGCAGGAACGGTGGTCTGTCAGCCCTGGACACAGGTCAGAAGAAGAGTGAGTCAGGTGGGCGGAGTCAGGCCCGATGTCAACGCTGTGTTTATTGGTTCAATAGTGTCACCCGCATTTTAATGAATTGGCTATCTGGGGGGAGGTTGTTCTCCTATGATGTCCTTGTGATATTATAACATTATTTCTTATTTTTCATTTCTTTGTTCTTGGATCACAAATTGTGGACTAAATAATTAATTATGACTTCCTAGAATGTTTTTGAGTTGTACTGGCTGAGCGTTGCTCGACCATCGACTGGAATTTTTTTTTTTTTTTTAATCTGTGTTCAAGTAGATTTACTTGTTTATATTTTGAAAATCTGAAATAAATTAAAAAGAACAGAACCTTGAGGCACACATTGGTAACATCCCTTTCCTCAGAACGATCTCCATTGCCCACTACCCTCTGCTGTCTTCCACTTAACTAGTTCTTGACTCAGCCCGTCACTTTGGGGCCTATCCCAAGAGCACTCAGTATATTTATTAGACATCTGTGTGGTACATTGTCAAAGGCTTTGCTAAAATCTAAATACACCACATCTGGCGCACTCACTCTTGAAAAGCTGGGACCACCAATAGTCATCCCTGTCCCCCAAGGAAATCTTGCTATCCTCCAGGTCCCTTCTGGGAGATGCAGCAGGATCTGAAAGGCTGATAGATGACCATGAGTGTGTCTCCCAGGCTGCATATCCCCTACACATATAACTCTCGCCACCCCCCCCCCCCACCCCACTCCCCAATGAAGAAATATAACTCAGCTGGTTTTAAGAAGGGTTTGGACAATTTCCTGGAGGAAAAGTCCATAATCTGTTATTGAGAAAGACATGGAGCAAGTCACTGCTTGCCCTGGATCAGTAACATGGAATGTTGCTACTCTTTGGGTTTTGGTCAGGTACTAATGACCTGGATTGGCCATTGTGAGAATGGGCTACTGGGCCTGATGGATCTTTGATCTGACCCAGTATGGCTATTGTTATGTTCCCCCTCAAAGCTCCCAAATTTGTGCCTCTTGTGGATGTTTACCTCCTCTGGCCGGCTTTCTCCTCCCAGTCACACTTTGCAATACCACGGCCGCTGGTTCCTGCACGCAGCTTGCAGCTGACCTGGAAGTGAGGTTAAGTCAGCTGTGAGCTGCATGCAGGAATCAGTGGCCGTTATGTATGGGGAAGAGAGAGATGTATAGGGAAGAGTGATGAGAGGGAGAAATGTTGGATGTGGTGGTGGAGAGGGAACAGTGGGACGGATGGAGAGAGAACGTAAGTGTAAACCTATCTTTTCTTTCTATTTAACTACAGTACTTTATTTTGAGGACCGTTTTTTTAATGTTCTTTAATGCTTTTATAGACTGTGTACTGTACAGGATCCGAGTTACATACAAATTCAACTTAAGAACGGTTTAAAACAACAGAACTCATTCTTAACCTGGGGACTGCCTGTACCTCGAAGAGAAAGGATAAAGAACACAGCAGGATACTAAAAATAGTAGTTTAATAACAGAACAGAGAAGAAAAGGCACAAAGGTTATTAGCAGAAATATACATTAGAACAGTGTTTTTCAACCTTTTTACACCTGTGTATCGGCAGAAATAAAAGAATTATTTTGTGGACCGGTAAACTACTAAGACTAAATTTAAAAACCCCATTTCAGCCCCATCTCCACGAGCTCGGTCACCTCAGTAACTATAGAAAAATAGACAAATATAGTGCAAAATATAGACAGCAGATATAAATTCTCAAAACTGACACATTTTGATCACTAAATTGAAAATAAAATCATTTTTCCTACCTTTGCTGTCTGGTGATTTCATGAGGCTCTGGTTGCATTTCCTTCTGTCTGTGTATCCTTTCTTTTATTTCTTTCTTTCTTTCTGCACTCAGGCCCGAGAATTGTCCCTTTCTATTCCCTCCCTCTTTCCTTCCTATGTCTTTAGTGCTCCCGGTGCCTCCTTCCCAAATCCTTAGTGCCCCTTCCTATGTCTTTAGTGCTCCCAGTGCCTCCTTCCCATGTCCTTAGTGCCCCTTCCTGTCTTTAGTGCCCCCAGTGCATCCTTTCCATGTCTTTAGTGCCCCCAGTACCTCCTTCCTATGTCCCCCTCACTGCCTTCCAGACTTTGTCCCACCCCCACCCCTGAAGCCAGCCTGCCTATCGGTCCACCTCCCTGGCCAAAGCCAGCCTGCTTGCCTGCCTATCTCCTTCCCTCCCTGCCGCATTTAAAAAAAAAAGCCTCCCTCCTTCCTTTCCCCGGTTCGCTGCTATCTTATCGCCCTGCTGCTGCTACTGCTAAAGCCGACACGAAGTCTTCTTTCTGACGTCAATTCTGACGTCGGAGAGGACATTCTGGGCCAGCCAGGCAGCGATTGGTCAGAATTACCTTTGACAAGGTACCCCATGAACGCCTACTTCGGAAACTAAAGAACCATGGGGTGGAAGGAGACGTACACAGATGGATCAGGAATTGGTTGGCGGGCAGAAAGCAGAGGGTAGGAGTGAAGGGCCACTACTCAGACTGGAGGAAGGTCACGAGTGGTGTTCTGCAGGGGTCGGTGCTTGGACTGCTGCTATTCAATGTATTTATAAATGATCTAGAAACGGGGACGAAGAGCGAAGTAATAAAATTCGCAGATAACACCAAGCTATTCAATGGAGCTAGGACTAAAGAGGACTGCAAAGATTTACAAAGGGACCTAAACAAACTAGGGGAGTGGGCGACAAGATGGCAGATGAAGTTCAATGTAGAGAAATGCAAAGTCTTACACGTAGGAAACAGAAACCTGAGGTACAGCTACACAATGGGAGGGCTGTTATTGAGTGATAGTTCCCAAGAAAGGGACTTGGGGGTAATAGTGGACATGACAATGAAGCCATCGGCACAATGCACAGCGGCTGCTAAGAAAGCAAATAGAATGCTAGGAATAATCAAGAAGGGTATTACAAGCAGAACGAAAGAAGTTATCCTGCCGTTGTATCGGGCGATGGTGCACCCGCATCTGGAATACTGCGTCCAATATTGGTTGCCGTACCTAAAGAAGGATATGGCGATCCTCAAGAGGGTTCAGAAGAGAGCAACACGTTTGATAAAAGGTATGGAAAACCTTTCATACGCTGAAAGATTAGAGAGACTGGGGCTTTTATCGCTGGAGAAGCGGAGACTTAGAGGGGATATGATAGAGACTTATAAGCTCACGAAGGGCATAGAGAAAGTGGGGAGGGACAGATTCTTCAAACTTTTGACAACTACAAGAACGAGATGGCATTCCGAAAAATTAAAAGGAGACAGATTCAGAACCAATGCTAGGAAGTTCTTCTTCCAATGGGTGGTGGACACCTGGAACGCGCTTCCAGAGGGAGTGATAGGACAGGGTACGGTATTGGAGTTCAAGAAGGGATTGGACAATTTTCTGAAGGAAAAGGGGATAGAAGGGTATAGATAGAGGGCTAGTATACAGGTCCTGGACCTGATGGGCTGCCGCGTGAGCGGACAATATTGGATTTCAAGAAGGGATTGGACAATTTTCTGAAGGAAAAGGGGATAGAAGGGTATAGATAGAGGGCTAATATACAGGTCCTGGACCTGATGGGCCGCCGCATGAGCGGACTGCTGGGCATGATGGACCTCAGGTCTGACCCAGCAGAGGCACGGCTTATGTTCTTAAGACTTCCTGTCGGCTTTAGCAGCAGCAGGGCGGTAAGATAGCAGCAGACTGGGTGAAAGGAAGGAGGGAGGCTTTTTTTTTTTTTGCACAACAAGTATGGACAGGAAATGATTGCTTGTCCCATTGTCCCCGAGCACAGCTTCGGGACTCTGTCCCTGAAAACGGGACATTTCGTCGTCCCGAAGCTGTGTGTGGGGACAACGGGACAGGAGGTCTGAAAACGGGACCTATGGGCACCTTAATCTTGCCGGCCCTGTGTGGCCCGGCAGAAATTTCCTGCGGACCGACACCAGTCCGCAGACCGGCGGTTGAAGAACAGTGCATTAGAACATGGTGCTAAACTGGCTTTGCACACTCGTAGAATAAAGAACAGTAAAGAAACAAATATTAGACAGTCCTGGATGAGATTAAGGGCCAGATTCATTAAGCCTTTTCATGAGAATCTCAGAGAGGGTAGGAGCCAGAAGGCCTTGAGCATGCGCAGATGCTCAAGGCTCCACCAGCAGCCCAGCATAGAACATCAGCGGCAGGCTCTTTCAGCACCGGCACACATATGTCCTGTGGGTTGGTGCGTGCCGGTGTCCACTGGAGGTAAGGGTTTGGGGATGGGCCACAGGAGGAAAGAAGCCGGTTCCTAGGGTAGGGTGGTGTGGAAGCGAGCAGCACCAGTGGCCTCGGGGAGAGGGGGGGGGCTGTTGAAACGAATCATCTGAGTTTCCCTTACTTTCAATGGGGAAATTCACTTTGATACACGAGCGCTTTGATTTACGAGCATGCTTCTGGAACAAATTATGCTTGCAAACCAAGGTACCATTGTACTTAACTTGGTTATAAATTTCCTCACTGTTATTCTATAAACTGCTCAGTACTCAAGAAAAGCCTTATAAGAGCCAGGAATGACTCCTAATAGCCCCTACCTTGTTTGAGGAATTACAAAGGAGATCCTTCTGCAGTTTTTCTTTATCAACCAGACAGAGCTGCAGCCTTCCAACCTCATCTTCATAGAGGGCTATCTTGTTTTCTTTGCTTGCATCCAAGCTCTTTAATGTCTGCACCTCAGTTACTAACTTGGTGTTCTCTATTTCTGTGTTTTTCAGGTGGATCTATAACAACACGCATAGGTTTTAGACACCCATCACAACTTAAACAGTATTTGCTTATTCATGCAAGCCATATCTTCTACTTAAATTTAAGGATTAAAAAAAAGTATTTTCTGGAACTTCAGTATGAAATAGCTATCTTTTAACTCATAAAATATTCTCAATTGCATACACTTAATCATATTTTTGTAACATCTTGCTCTGTTCAACTAACTATATACAGAAACAAAGATAACTCAGGTATCTAAAAGATTCAATATAAAAATCAAGTGATGGGGCAACTTAAAACTAATTTGGCTGCCAGTTTTTCACTAGTGAACTATCGAGCTAAAGATCGGTAAAGAAAGAAAAAGAGAACAAAATACTATAAAGCCACTGCCTCCAATTAAATGACATTAAAAAACTACACTTCCCCCTCCGTATTCGCGAATTCCATATCTACGGATTCACTTATTCGCGGTTTTAAACACAAAAATGCATTTTTGTTTTTCAGGCTCTTTTAAGCCCTGTAAGCCCCCCCTTAAGCCTTACCTGGTGGTCTAGTGGGATTTCGGGGCAGAAGTGATCTTCCCACGCTCCTGCCCCGTGCAGGTCGCTCACAGGAAATGGCTCGAGAGACTACGGGAACTCAAAGCAGCCATTTCCTCATGGCGATCTGCACGGGGCAGGAGCGTAGGAAGATCGCTCTTGCCCCGAAAGCTCTCTAGACCACCAGATAAGGCCGGGAAGGCGGCAGGGAGGTGGAGGTGGGTCAGAGCCGGATAATCGCGGTTTTTCACCATTCACGGTCCGGCTCTGCCCTTATCCCCTGCGAATAACGAGGGAGAAGTGTAGATACTTTATGAGATGCAAGAAGATGGATGTCTACTGAAGAATTTTATCTTGACCCTTTTCCCCAAAAGGTATAGTTTTCACAACTGATAAATTAGGCACTGATTGAAAATGAGCTGCTTTCTGCAACTTTGATACATTTGTACGATGGCCTACTTGCCACCCAAGCAGCAAAATTAGACCACCACCTCTCCAACCTGCTGATCCCAACACCCGACTACAAAACCTTCAGGAAAGAATTAAAAGCACAGTTACTTACCGTAACAGGTGTTATCCAGGGACAGCAGGCATATATTCTCACATGTGGGTGACGTCATCTACGGAGCCCCGGCGCGGACAGCTTTTCAAGCAAACTTGATTAAAGTTTCAAGTTTGCACACTGCACCACGCATGTGCGTGCCTTCTCGCCCACTAGAGGGCGCATCCCACCTCGTGGTCCTCAGTTCCATAACTAGCAAGGAAGCCATCCCCGGGGAGGCGGGCGGGTTGTGAGAATATATGCCTGCTGTCCCTGGATAACACCTGTTACGGTAAGTAACTGTGCTTTATCCCAGGACAAGCAGGCATGATATTCTCACATGTGGGTGACCTCCAAGCTAACCAAAAAAGGGCAGGTGGGAGGATGGCAATTTAGGAAAACAGATTTTGCAAAACTGACTGGCCAAACCGGCCGTCATTCCTGGATAAAGTGTCCAGGCAGTAATGAGAGGTGAATGTATGAACCGAAGACCAAGTGGCAGCCTTGCATATGTCCTCCATCGGAGTGGATCGGAGGAAAGCTATCGAAGCTGCCATCGCTCGGACCTTGTGCCCCGTGACTCGACCCGGGGGAGGAAGGCCGGCCTGAGCGTAGCAAAAGGAAATGCAAGCGGCCAACCAGTTAGACAGAGTGCGCTTGGAAACTGGGTGCCCTAATCGATTGGGATCGAAGGACAAAAACAATTGAGGAACCTTCCGATGAGGCCTGGTGCGTTGAAGATAAAATGCCAACGCCCTCTTACAGTCAAGCGTGTGAAGCGCCGTCTCGCCCGGATGGGAGTGGGGCTTCGGGAAGAACACAGGAAGGACAATGGACTGATTGAGGTGGAAGTCAGAAACAACTTTAGGTAAAAACTTAGGATGGGTGCGGAGGACCACCTTGTCGTGATGAAAGACAGTGAAAGGAGGGTCCGCAACCAAGGCTTGCAACTCCCCAATCCGCCTGGCGGAGGTGAGGGCAATCAGAAACACCGCCTTCCAAGTCAGAAATTTCAAGAGGGACTTGTTGAGTGGCTCAAAAGGGGGTTTCATCAGTTGAGCCAGAACTACATTCAAATTCCACACGACAGACGGAGGCTTAAGAGGGGGGCAAACCCTGAGTAACCCTTTCATGAAGCGTGTCACCAAGGGATGGAGTGACAGCGGGCGTCCCTCCAGAGGTTGGTGGAAAGCGGAAATCGCACTGAGATGAACCCGCACCGAAGTGGTTTTCAAGCCGGAGCGCGACAAATGAAATAAATATTCTAAAACCGAGGATACCGGAACTGATACCGGATCCAGGTGAAAAGACGAACACCAGGTGGAAAACCTGGTCCATTTCTGCGCATAGCAAAGCCTCGTCGAGATCTTGCGGGAGGCTTCCAACACCTCCTTCACCGATTGAGACAGGTCCGGAGGAGTCAGGGAACAAGAAACCAGGCTGTCAGGTGCAATGACTGCAGATTTGGATGTAACATGGATCCTTGACTCTGAGACAGCAGAGAAGGAGAGACAGGCAGGGGAAGAGGCTCTCTGGCACTGAGCTGGAGCAGCAGGGAGAACCAGTGCTGACGCGGCCATCGAGGTGCTATGAGAATCATCGTGGCCGTGGACGATTTTAGGTGTACCAACGTTCGCATGATCAGAGGGAACGGAGGGAATGCATACAGGAACCTCCCTTCCCAGTCGAGTAGGAAGGCATCCGCTTCCAGACGGTCCTGCGAGTACATCCGAGAACAATATAGTGGTAGTTTGTGTGTCTCCGGAGAGGCAAACAGATCCACCTGTGGCGTTCCCCAGCGAGCGAAAACCTCGCGTAGAACAGCTGAGTGTAGAGTCCACTCGTGCGGTTGCAGAAGTCGACTCAGTTTGTCCGCCAGGCAATTCCGTTCTCCTTGGATGTAGACCGCCCGGAGGAAGATGTTCCGGGAGGCCGCCCACTCCCAGAGGCGAAGAGCTTCGGAGCAGAGGGGCCATGACCCCGTTCCTCCCTGCTTGTTCACATAATACATTGCCACCTGATTGTCCGTGCGGACGAGGACCACTTGGTCCTGCAATATGTGAACGAAGGCTCGAAGTGCTAGGAAGATGGCTCGCAGCTCTAGCACGTTGATGTGACACTGACGGTCTTCTGCCGACCACAGGCCCTGCGTGCGAAGACCGTCGAGATGGGCTCCCCACGCGTACTCCGAGGAGTCCGTGGTCAGGACCTTGCGAAAGGGCGGAGTGCGAAACAATAGCCCCATGGACAGATTTGAAGAGTCTGTCCACCAACGCAGCGATTTCCGCAATGGCGGAGTTACCGAAATGAGGCGAGACACCGGGTCGCACTCCTGACGCCACTGGGACGCGAGGGTCCACTGAGGGATCCTCAGATGTAGCCTCGCAAACGGTGTGACATGTACCGTCGAGGCCATATGGCCCAGCAGCATCATCATGCGCTTGGCCGACACCTTCGACAGTTGAGAGACCTGGTGGCTCATCCGTACCAGGGCTTCCAACCGCTGGGTCGGCAGGTAGGAGCGTAGGCGCACCGTGTCCAGCACCGCACCTATGAATTGAAGAGACTGCGACGGCCTCAACTGAGACTTTGGAAAGTTTATCTCGAACCCGAGAGTTTGCAGGAAGGCAATAGACTGTCGGGTCGCTGAGATAACCCCCTCCCTGGTCGGGGCTTTGATGAGCCAATCGTCCAGGTAGGGGAACACGTGAAGTCCACGCGACCTGAGGGCTGCCGCAACCACCACCATGCACTTCGTGAATACTCGTGGGGACGCGGCCAGGCCGAAGGGCAGTACCCTGTACTGGAGGTGGAGGTCCCCCACCTGGAATCGTAAGAATCTTCGACAGGCGGGGTGCACCGGAACATGGGTGTATGCTTCCTTCAGGTCGAGGGAGCACATCCAGTCCCCTTCCTCCAAGAGGGGATACAGAACCGGGAGAGACAGCATTCGAAACTTCTCCCGGGCCAGGAATTTGTTGAGCTTCCTGAGGTCCAGTATGGGGCGCAGGTCCCCGGTCTTTTTTGGGACCAAGAAGTAGCGGGAGTAAAACCCCGTGCCCCACTGGTCCCTGGGGACCGGCTCGACCGCCCGAAGCTTCAAGAGGGCTTTGGCTTCGGTTATAAGGGTCGGTAGCTGCGAACGGTTGCAGGGGACTAAACTTGGGGGACTGTCCGGCGGCGAGGACACAAAGTTGAGCGAGTAGCCCTCGGAGACGATCCGGAGCACCCAAGCGTCTGAGGTAATCCCGGTCCATGCCTCCCGGAAGGACCGAAGACGGCCCCCGATAGGAAGGGGTTCTTGTGAAAGTGCGGAGGGGAACCCGCCCCGTCCGCTCAGCCCGTCAAAAGGAAGGCGCTGGCTTAGAAGGGCCCTGCGCCGGGGCTTGGGGTTGCCCCCCTCTGCCTCGCTGAGACGGACGTCTCGGAGGTGGTCTCGAGAAAGCCGGGGTCGACTTCTGAGGGTATCGGCGCGGCGGAGGCCGAAAGGGTTTCTGCGGCGGGGGCCTAGGTTTGGGGCGGACCAGGGATGCTAGAGAGCGCTCCTGTTCCGACAAGCGCTTGGTCGCCGCGTCCAATGACTCGTCGAATAACTCGGACCCCACACAAGGCAAGTCTGCCAGGCGTTCCTGCAGGTTTGGGTCCATGTCGAGGGTGCGAAGCCAGGCCAAGCGGCGCATGGCCACCGCGAGGGCCGACACCCTCGAAACCAGCTCAAAGGCGTCGTACACTGCATGGAATAGGTACAACCGCAATTGAGACAGGTTGGACATAAACTTGTCGAATCCTGCTCTTTGGGAGTCCGGTAACGAGTTTCGGTATTGAGGAAGGTCCTTCACCATACCACGCAAAAAGGAGGAAAAGGTGAAGGCGTAATTTAGAACCCTGGTGGCCATCAGGGAATTTGAATAGAGGCGACGGCCAAACTTGTCGAGGGTCCGCCCCTCCCTGCCTGGTGGAACCGCCGCAGAAACCCGTGAGGGCTGTGATTTTTTAAGAGCAGACTCCACCAGAAGGGACTGGTGTGAGAGCTGCGCCTTATCGAACCCTTTAGGGGGAATCGTCCTATACTTCGATTCCATTTTTGAAGGCACAGACGTGACTGTAAGAGGGTTTGACAAGTTCTTCAGCCAGGTTTGCAGAAGGACACTGTTGAGAGGGAGTCTAGGCACCTCCCTAGGAAGAGTGGGGAGGTCCTGTTCCTCCAAAAATTCTTTGGAATACCGAGAGCCTACCATCAGGTCAATCCCCAGGGCTTGGGCCATGTCCTGAACGAAGGATGAAAATGAGGACGGCCTAGCCTGGGGGGAGGGGGTTCTCGACCGCCCCACCGAGGAGAGGGGGGAGGCCTCATGGGAATAATGAGGGTCCCTAACCGATCCCGAATCCCAGGATCCCCTCTCGAGGGCCCTCGAGGGGGAAGGGGAAGTTATCCTCCTCGCAGAACCCTTGGGTGAGGACCCCGGGGTTCGTGGGACACTCTCCCGTTTCCTCGGCGAGGCGGCCCGGGAAGACTTCCCATGGGGTGAGCGGAGGAGCCTCGGGTTGTCGAGGCGCAGCTCCGACACCTGCAGCGCCTCGCCCCCGAACGACGAGGAACGGTCGCGCCGAGGGGAGCCTCGGGGCCGCTTGGACTTCCTCGATCGACGCCCCGTCCGAGGTCGCGTCGAGGGCGAGGCGTGTCTGGAAGACCCGGAGGAAGAGGAGGAAAGGCGGCGCACTCTGCGCAACTTTTCTTTGGGCCTTACACTGCGCTCAGGGGGTTCCCCCGAGGTCGAGGTCCGGGGCGGGGCCGAGACCGAGGTGAACGGGGCCACAGTACCCGAGACCGAGGTCGCCGAGGCCGGGGCTCCCGAGGGAGCCGAGGCCGGGGCCTCCGAGACCGAAGGCGCCCAGGCCGAGGTCGAGGCCGCCGGAACCGCAGCACGCTGCAACACTTCCAGGGCTCCGGACAGCTCCGATGAGATCAGAGCTCGGAGGAGGTCCTGGAAGGCCGGAATCCCCACGAAGGTGGGGAGTTCCGAGTCCGGGGCACACTCCCTGGAGGGCGACCTCGGTCTCGAGTATTCCCTCGGGGTGTGCGGAGTCGAGGTCCGATGCGGGGCCGGGGTCGACCCACCCGCCTTGGCCTGACTCGAGGATGGCTTCTTTGCTGAAGGGGATGGAACAGAGGACTTACCCGAAGCTTGCTTCACTGACGAGGCCTTCGAGGAAGAGGGCCGAGGCGAGGCCGAGGCCCCCGAGGACGCCGAGGCCGAGGTCAAGGCCGGGGCCGAAGCCGAGGCCGACGTCGAGGCCTTAGACGGCGCGTCGACGGCGAACAATTCGGCCATTCTTGCCTTACGGCGACGGAGGGCCCTGTTTTGGAAGGTAGCACAGCGATCACACGAGTCTGTCGGATGTTCGGGCCCAAGACAGACGATGCACCACCGGTGAGGGTCAGTGATGGAAAGCAACCTCTCACACCGGCTGCACTTTTTGAATCCCGTAACAGGACGGGACATCCACGAAGAAAAAGAAGAAGGCCGGGAACGTACCAACGTCCCGCGGCCACGGCTTCCGGGAGCCCCCGGAGGCCGACGAAAAACGAAAGACTTTTTTTTTTTTTTTTTTTTTTGAAAAGAAACGAAAGGAAAACAGCACCGCGAACTAATTCGAAGGGAAAAACAAACTAAACGCGGCAGCTAGAAGGCAAAAACACTGGAGCTCAGATCCACAGGGCTTTCTTGCTCCGCGGAAAAATTTGAACTGAGGACCACGAGGTGGGATGCGCCCTCTAGTGGGCGAGAAGGCACGCACATGCGTGGTGCAGTGTGCAAACTTGAAACTTTAATCAAGTTTGCTTGAAAAGCTGTCCGCGCCGGGGCTCCGTAGATGACGTCACCCACATGTGAGAATATCATGCCTGCTTGTCCTGGGATAAAACCAGGTTACTCAGGAAATTTGTAAAAACTAGCAAATGATCTAACTGACCTTTTCAATCTATCCTCGGATCCTAATGCTTCATCTAATTAATTATCTTGTCATTTTACTGGGTATGTCCAGATCACCTTTTTTGTAATCTGCCTAGAACCGCAAGGTATTGGCGGAAAAGACACTAATGTAATATAGGAAAGAGAATCCTAACAATGGAATATAAAAAGCATCAGTTTGCCTCTTATAACATTCCTTTTATTTTAGAAAGATGTCAAGACAGTTAAAACATTTTCACCGACATATCAGACAGATTCTTTATAAATATGCCCTAACCACCCTAAAATGAATTGAATAATCTGCACAGAGATTATATATATCCTATTCAGTATTAACTATAAGGACAATTCTATAACTAGGTGCATGTAAATACATAGAAAACCTGGCTTTTCTCAAAAAATGTAAGTCTCCCTCCAACTTAGGATTCAAGGAAACTCTTATATCTTGGCATCCCAAGTCCTCTAAATTTTCTTCACACTTCTACCTCTAACCCTCTGTTGTAGTTCCTTCCTATTTCTCCTACTGTAAACCGCGTCAAGCTCTACTAACGTGGAGATGATGCGGTATACAAACCTAAGAATTAGATCAGATTAGATTAGAAAAGTAGCACTTCTAAGCACAATCACTTTAAGTGCAATTCTATGAGAACGCTCGTAAGTGAAAGAGGGGCATAAACATAGCACAGTATAGAGGTGAAATTGGCGGGTCTCCCACTTATGCACATAACTTACAGAGAGGGATCATCAGATGCTTGGGCGGCCACATGCAAACGTACCTCACGGCATAGAAACATGACGGCAGATAAAAGCCAAATGGCCTATCTAGTCTGCCCAGTGGTATGCTTTAAGGATTTCATGCTGAAAGAGACGATTTTGACAGAAGCACGGAAAAAAGCTCCTTTTGAATGGAACACTTATCCCATTGAGATCTATCAAGACCTAGCAGCCATGACTCTACATCACCGTGGAGAATTCAAATGTCATGGAATGGAGTAGATACCGTATCATTCACAGAAGAAAGTGTTTACGAACAACTTGAAAAATTGAAGGTGGACAAAGCAATCGGATTGGATGGGATCCATCCCAGGATATCAAGGGAGCTCAGAGAGGTTCTGGCAGGTCCTATTAAAGATTTATTCAACAAATCTTTGGAGACAGAGGTGGTTCCTGGGGAATGGAGAAGAGTGGATGTGGTCCCTATTCACAAAAGTGGTCTGGATGAAGTGGGAAACTACAGGCCAGTAAGCCTCACTTCGTTTATTGGCCACTTTGTATATTGCCAAATGTGTTTTAGAGTAGATACTATCTGTTGGTATTGTGCAAGGTAATGTGAAGGAATATACTGGTCAAAATCAGGCAATTGATTAATCAAGTGCTTCAAATAACAGGAAAAATAAAAATTGTAATTAAGTTTCCTGCTCGCCAGCATGACATTTTGGTAAAGTCTACGACCATATTTGTCCATAGTACGGCCCTCACATCCTGAAGGTACTGAGGCATAAACTTTGGTAGTAGAAGATTTTTTAAGGGTTGACTCTACCACTAATGATTGATGTTGAAGCTGTGGTCTGTCAAACCCTGGACAAAAAACAATCCTGTATAAAGACTCAAGTTTTCTTGGAGTTACCACAATATTCAAAGGTGTTTCCCAATTTTTAAGAAGAGTCTCTTTGAGAATGCCATGAGATGGTAACTTAAGGAGTTCTTTAGTAGGTTCATCATAATCCAAGGTCTCCAAATATTCCACACTATGAGCAGTGTCAGCGTCCAGTTTAACAGGCAGAGCTTTACCTAACTGCCTGATGTATATGGCGAAAGAAGGAGATTTTCGCCTAGGAGGTAAATTCTGTGGAGACTGTTGTGAGGAAAGACTGCAAGACTCAGGAGCAGACAAAGTAGGAGAACAGTCTGAGATAGAGCACAAATCTGAGTCATATAGAAAAATTGGAGATGGAGTGCTTAGAGAGCGATGTACATGAGAAGGCTTTCGACGTCTCCAGTACCGATCCCTTGAAGAAGAGGATGAGGATCGATGCATGTACCTTTTTCGTTTCAATGCTTGAGATTGACACAATGAATATCTCGAAGAGGATTGACGATGTTTTGAAGTAGAAGATCGATGCTTCGAGGAAGAACATTGACGAGAAGATCTGGAACATCGATGTGAAGAGCAATGACTGGAGGATGAAGGTTGTCGAGAAGAGGAGTGATGATGCCTCATGGGAGATGATTGATGCTCCACTGTACAGTTGACACTGGTACCTTTAGGCCTCGTAACTCTATACTCAAGTTGGGCCAGTACCGAGGGAGTGGATTGTGTCCAAGGCAGTAGCTGAAACACATTACCAAACTCCCTTTCGAGTAACTCATCAAGTTGCTCCCGAAACGAAGGCACCGGTACTGAAGGCTGACAGCCGATACCAATGGTGCAGCAGATTGCTCAGTGTGGGTGACCTTGGCAAGGAAGCACACCTTGAAAGTGAGACAACCTGCAAAGCTGTGGAGCGGTGAAATTGTTGTTTGGTCTGTGTTGACTGAGTCAATACTGTAGTGACCTGTGATGCTTGCTGGGAAGAAGATGGCCTCTTAGCTGGCTTCTCCGATGCCGGAATGTCCTGCGATGTTGATGCTCTCGATGTTGAAGGCTGCGAAGACCTGGCACTGTTCATGATCGCGCCAAAGAACTTTTCCTAATAGAAAAAAATGGCGTGAAAGAAAGAGTTATTTAACGAATAAATCAAGACGGTGTTATGCAAGAAAGCTGCCAACCTTTGAAAAGGCCAGTAGCAAAAACCGTAACTACCGTTGAAGAAGCCGCCACCGCGGACAGAAATGGCCTTTGACGAAAAGGTCTTTTTTAAAAAGAAAAGCCATCAAAAAACAAAACCGAAGTAGTAAAAATGAAAATAGAAAATTAAAGATGCGAAGCGAGAAGTCAACAAAATCTGGAGTACAGAGAAAAACGAACTTCTTCGCTCCGCAGAAAACAAAGAAGCGAAGGTCACAAGCTGACGTCAGGCGGGAAGGCACTCACACATGCGTGGTGAGGGCAGTCACAAAGTGTTTCAAACTTAAAGTGACAGTTCACTTGTCAAACTGCCTGTACCGAGCTCCGTGAATGTCATCACCCATATGTGAGAATATGCTGCCTGATTGCAGTAGGATAAATAAAGGTATTAAAAAAAATAAAAATAAAGAAAGCCGCTACAACCGCCATCAGCTCGGCGAAGGCACAAGGAGTCTTTGTTAGTCCAAAGGGCAGAGCCAAAAACTGGCAATAATTGTGCCAGACACGAGACCGCAAGTAATTGTGGTGGGCTAGAAAGAGAAGAATGGGCAAGCATGCCCCCCATGAATTCAAAGAGGCAAGGAGCCCTCCCGGGTCCACTGCTGCTATAACAGATCTCACTGTTTCCATGTGAGAGCACAGAATCTGGAGAGCCTCATGTATGTGCTGCAGTTCCAGAATAGGCCTCCAGTCATCGGAGACATTCAGTGGCACGATAAAGCATACGGAGCATCTGCTAGAGCCTGATAGATAAGGCAGCACCCGCTGTAGAACTTGAATATCCAACAAGCGCTGTCCAATGCCCTGCACTTGGAGCGTCTTGTCCAGGTGCCCTGCGGGAGATTCCATGAACCAATGGGTCAGAGGTTGGGCAAATTCCAATTGCAACCGATCAAATAAAGACCATACCCACAGGTCGGACATAATACAAACCCAAGCTGGCAGAAATGCTTACACCCTGCCCCTGATCAGTAGAGAGAAGTCTCCCAGCATGGTGCAGTGCTTGTTCTTGGAAGAGGGGATGGGATCCAGATGGCTGGGCACGTCTGTAACTGGAGTACCGCTACCGAGAACCCTGGTCTGAGACATGGCACTAGAATACGAGTGAGAATACCTGGAGCCATAAAATTACAGCAACCAGAACCCTTAGAGGGTCTGGGTCTGCTATCAGGCAGGGTCCTGGAACGACAGAACACCACATAATCTATGAGGGCGACCAGGCCCTAGCCAAACAACAACTGCCCTGACAGGAATTCTCACCAAAGAAAACTTTGGAAGTGGAATCGCCAGCCCATTGTCCAATCCAGAGTATTCTGCGGGCAGAAATGGAAAACCGCCAAAACCTGCATAAGGCATAGAAAGTAGCAGGCACATAAGCTGATCCAGCCAAAAGAAGTTGAGGAGAAGAGGCACGTGCCACAACCGACACCCCCAAAATAGCCTGAAAGCCCAATACAGCTGCATCAAAAAGCCTCCAGAGGACAACATCCACACTGCGGTCCTGCATATCTGTAAGACTATGGACTTTTCCCTCCAGGAACTTGTCCAAACCTTTCTTAAAACCAGCAACGTTATCTGCTCTTACCATATCCTCTGGCAATGCATTCCAGAGCTTAACTATTCTCTGAGTGAAAAAAAATTTCCTCCTATTGGTTTTAAAAGTATTTCCCTGTAACTTCATCGAGTGTCCCCTAGTCTTTGTAATTTTTGACGGAGTGAAAATCGATACACTTGTACCCGTTCTACTCCACTCAGGATTTTGTAGACTTCAATCATATCTCTCCTCAGCTCTCTCTTTTCCAAACTGAAGAGCCCTAACCGTTTTAGTCTTTCCTGATACGAGAGGAGTTCCATCCCCTTTACCATCTTGGTTGCTCTTCTTTGAACCTTTTCTAGCACCACTATATCTTTTTTGAGATAAGGAGACCAGAATTGAACACAATACACCAGATGAGGTCACACCATGGAGCGATAAAGGAGCATTATAGCATTCTTAGTCTTGTTAACCATCCCTTTTTTAATAATTTCTAGCATCCTGTTTGCTTTTTTGGCCACCGCTGCACATTGGGCGGAAGGTTTCATTGTATTGTCTACGATGATATCCAGTTCCTTTTCTTGGGCGCTAATCCCCAAGGTGGACCCTAGCATCCGGTAACTGTGATTTGGGTTATTCTTCCCAATGTGCATCACTTTGCATTTGTCCGCATTAAATTTCATCTGCCATTTGGACGCCCAGTCTTCCAATTTTCTAAGGTCCGCCTGCAATTTTTCACAATCCGCATGCGTTTTAACAACTTTGAACAGTTTAGTGTCATCTGTAAATTTAATCACCTCACTCGTCGTTCCAATTTCCAGATCATTTATAAATAAGTTAAATAGCACCGGTCCCAGTACAGAGCCCTGCGGCACTACACTGTTTACTCTCCTCCATTGAGAAAAATGACCATTTAACCCTACTCTTTGTTTTCTATCTGATAACCAATTCCTAATCCACAATTGAACTTTGCCACCTATCCCATGACACTTTCATTTTCTCAGGAACCTCTCGTAAGGAACTTTATCAAAAGCTTTCTGAAAATCTAGATACACTATATCAACCGGCTCACTTTTATCTACATGTTTATTCACTCCGTCTCATTAAATCATGTTTGTCTACTTGTTCCACAATTTTATCTAATATAATAAAATGCTAGACCGCGCATGTGCACTAAAAAAAACATGTTCCCTGATCCGTCGCGAAAACACGAGTGCGCATGCGCGCGTTTTACGTCATCACCTACTCTCCACCTCGCTCCACCAATCACTGTCATCACCTGCTCTCCACCTCGCGCCACCGATCACTCCTCCTGCACCATGCCACGCCAGGCATGTCCGCAACCGGCCTCGAGCTCCTGGGGGCCGGCGGCGCGAGCCGCCCGGCAGTGCAGTGCTGAGGTCCCGCCTCCGCCATAAACGGCGCCGCCAGACCCGGCCCTACACTGAGATCCGCGATCGCGTTGCCATGGAAACCCCGCCGCAGCCTCGCGGCTAGGTAGGGGGACAACAATCGCGCTTATGTTCAAGCCGCCGCCACGACTCCTCTCTCGAACCGCACCAGGATCGAGAGAGGAGCTGTGGCGGGGGCTTGAGCATAAGCGCCATTGTTGTCCCCCTACCTAGCCGCAAAGCTGCGGCGGCCTTCCTCACCCGGCCCCACCGTTCCTTCCCTTCAGTTCAGCTCCGCCTATGTTAAAAGGAGCTGCTTTGAAATTGGAGCCCTGCCGCCACCGTAACACGTTCCCTCTGCCGCGGTCCCATATGTCAGAGAAGGGGCGGGACCAAGGCAGAGGGGAACGTGCTACGGCAGTGGCAGGCCTCCGATTTCGACGCAGCTCCTTTTAACATTGGTGGAGCTGCACTGCACCTGATGGAGGGAGGGAAGGAAAGATGGTTGTGCGCTGTTAAGCCCCTCTTTGCCCTCAGACCCTCTCCTAACTGCTCCCTCCTGTCTCAGACCACTGGAGGGAGGGAAGAAGAAAGAAGGGGCCCTGGCAAGCGACTTATCAAAAGCCAACCATAGCCTGGGACCCCTACATGATATGAATAATGACCAGACAACAAAAGGTAAGAAAAATAATTTTATTTTCTGTTTTGTGATTACAATATGTCAGATTTGAAATGTGTCTTGAGGGAGGCTGCCGCCACGGCTTTGGACAGAGGGGTACCATTTTCGTGGGAGCCGGCCTTCGGAGAGGCTTGGGACGCGGGGACGGATGCGGGAGGGGCTGCCGCTGCGAAGGGCTTTGGTGGGGGAGCCAGCCAGACCGCAAGTGTGGGGACGTTGTAAGCGCGGATTGGTCAAGGAGCCGCCGCTGCTGAGGCTTTGAAATTGCTCTCCCACCGCCACTCCCTCCGTCACTCCGGCTCTGCCTCTGCCCCTGCCCAAGTTCAAAAGCAGGAGACATCTAGCACCCGTTAATCTAACAGGCTTAAACACTAGTTTTTTATAATCATTTCTACCATTTTGCCCGGCACTGTAATTTCCCGGATCTCCCCTGGAGCTCTTTTTAAAAATCAGCTAACATTGGCCATCCTCCAATCTTCAGATACTACAGACGATTTTAGCGACAGATCACTAACAGCAGGTCAGCAATTTCAAACAGAAATTTGTGCCAAAATCGCAATTTTTTAAATATTTCCCAAACACAAAAAATGGTGATCTTTGGATTTTTCAAGTGGGAGAACACAAGGGAAAATGCAGAAACACTGAAACCCCCACTTTTCCATCCTCCCATGATTCACCTCACAGGCTGTAACAGCCTGTACTCACTGTGATCTGTTTGTGGATTTGTGCTTCAACCTGCTTCAGCTCCCTTACAGTAGCTGGATTAGAGAATCACTGCCTCATGCTGAGAATGGCTCTGCAAAGAAGATCTTCAGGCTGCCAGTCAGACTTCATGCCAGAGTTCACCTCCACCCGAGTGGAAACACACCGGAACAGGTGGAGATGAGACAACGCATCCAGCACCCTGCAAGACACCGCCGAACCTTCTAAGAGTGCCTAATAGCCTGCGCTTGATCCCTGCTTAACAGCAGGCAAAACCACTTCAGGGATGGTCCCGAGTTCCACAGAAACTAATCAGGTTGGCTAACAGGTACGCAGTGGGATTGGCCTGTCAGCTACAGACAGAAGTCTGCGTGTTCTCAATGTAAGTAAAGCGAAAGAAATGCGCCAAGAACAAGAATCCAGAGGAAAAAAGGACTAAAAACATGTAGGGCTCCTTTTACAAAGGTGCGCTAGCATTTTTAGCGCACGCACAGGATTAGCATGCGCTAGCCGAAAAATTACCGCCTGCTTAAAAGGAGGTGGTAGCGGCTAGCATGTGCGCCTTTGTAAAAGGAGCCCTTAATAAAATAATAAAATGCGGAGAGTAGAACAAAAACACTCCTGCAGGCAAGCATGCAGATGGAACAAACTGCAGATGGAGCTAAGGAGCTCAATGAAGTACAAAAGAGGCACAGAGAAAAATCAGATCTGGTTTCCTTCTGCAGATGTCTCACCTATTGCACTGGAAAGCACAGTTACTTACCGTAACAGGTGTTATCCAGGGACAGCAGGCATATATTCTCACATGTGGGTGACGTCATCTACGGAGCCCCGATGCGGAAGCATTTTCAAGCAAACTTGATTGAAGATTTAAGTTTGCTCTGCTGCTCCACGCATGCGTGCCTTCCTGCTCCACTAGGGGGCGCATCCCCTCGTGGTCTCCAGTTCACTTAACTATCAAAGAAGCCAACCTCGGGGAGGTGGGCGGGTTGTGAGAATATATGCCTGCTGTCCCTGGATAACACCTGTTACGGTAAGTAACTGTGTTTTATCCCAGGACAAGCAGGCATGATATTCTCACATGTGGGTGACCTCCAAGCTAACTGAAAAGGGATGGAGGCAAGTTGGCAATTTAAGCAAATAGATTTCGCAAAACCGATTGGCCGAATCGGCCATCGCTCCTGGACAGTGAGTCCAGACAGTAGTGGGAGGTGAAAGTATGAACCGAAGACCACGTGGCAGCCTTGCAGATTTCCTCGATAGGTGTGGACCTGAGGAACGCTACGGAGGCTGCCATCGCTCGGACCTTGTGTCCCGTTACTCGACCATGCAGCGCGAGACCAGCCTGAGCGTAGCAGAAGGAGATGCAATCGGCCAACCAGTTGGACAAGGTGCGCTTGGAAACTGGGTGACCTAATCGGTTTGGGTCGAAGGACAAAAACAATTGTGGGACTTTCCGGTGTGGCTGAGTGCGTTGGAGGTAGAAGGCCAATGCTCTCTTACAGTCAAGAGTGTGGAGCGCCACCTCTCCGGGATGAGAGTGGGGCTTGGGAAAAAACACAGGCAAGACAATGGACTGATTGAGGTGAAAATCAGACACTACTTTAGGCAAGAACTTTGGATGAGTGCGGAGTACCACCTTGTCGTGATGGAATACCGTGAAGGGTGGGTCCGCTACCAGAGCCTGTAACTCACTAACCCGCCGAGCGGAAGTGAGCGCAAGCAGGAAAATTACCTTCCAAGTGAGGAATTTTGGATGGCATTTGTCTAGGGGCTCAAATGGAGGTTTCATTAGTTGAGCCAGAACCACGTTGAGGTCCCAAATCACCGGAGGAGGTTTGAGAGGAGGGTGGACATTCAGGAGACCCTTCATGAAGCGAGAGACTAAGGGATGGAGCGAGAGGGCTTTCCCTTCCAGGGGCTGGTGAAAGGCCGCAATCGCACTGAGGTGTACTCGAATGGAGTTGATCTTTAGGCCGGAGTGAGATAATTGAAGTAAATAGTCAAGGACCAGAGGGACGGGGACCGACACCGGGTCCTGGCTGTGGGAGGAGCACCAGGTTGAGAATCTGGTCCACTTTTGGGAGTAGCAGGTTCTCGTCGAGGTCTTTCTAGAGGCCTCCAATATCTCCTTGACTGATTGAGACACGGGGAGAGAAGTCAGGGGGAAAGAAACCAAGCATTCAGATGAAGAGATTGAAGATTGGGATGTAACAGCGAACCCTGACCCTGTGATAGTAGAGAGGGAAACCGAGGCAGAGGCAGTGGATCTCTGACACTGAGTTGAAGTAGAAGGGAAAACCAAGGCTGGCGTGGCCAGCGAGGAGCAATCAGGATCAGGGTGGCTTGTACTGTTTTCAGGTGGACCAGCGTCCGCAGGATCAGAGGAAACGGCGGGAATGCGTACAGGAACCTTCCCTCCCAGTCAAGGAGGAAGGCGTCGGCCTCGAGCCAGTCCGGGGAGTACATCCGGGAGCAGAAGAGAGGCAGTTTGTGATTGTGGGGGGATGCGAACAGATCTATTTGAGGTGTCCCCCACTGTTTGAACACCTGTCGTAGGGTTTGAGAGTTTAGTGACCACTCGTGTGGCTGGAGGAGGCGGCTGAGTCTGTCCGCCAGGCAGTTTTGTTCTCCTTGTATGTACACCGCTCGAAGGAAGGTGTTGTTGGAGATTGCTCATTTCCAGAGGCGCAGGGCTTCCCGACAGAGGGACCAAGACCCTGTTCCTCCTTGTTTGTTTACATTGTACATTGCTACCTGGTTGTCGGTTCGGATGAGGACCACCCGGTCGTGGAGCAGATGTTGAAAGGCTACAGCTGCGAGATAGATGGCCCGGAGCTCTAGCACGTTGATGTGACAGCGGCGGTCTTCCGCTGACCACATCCCCTGCGTGCGTAGGCCGTCCAGATGGGCTCCCCAAGCGTACTCTGACGAGTCCGTGGTGAGTACCTTGCTGTGATGAGGGGCGAGGAAGAGTAAACCTTTGGAAAGATTTGAAGAGTCGGCCCACCAGCGGAGCGATCTTTGCAAGGAAGGAGTCACTGTCACGGGACGGTCGATCGGGTCCCGGTCTTGACGTCATTGAGAGGCCAGGGTCCATTGAGGGATTCTCAGATGGAGGTGGGCGAAGGGTGTGACATGGACGGTGGAGGCCATGTGGCCTAGGAGAGTCATCATCTGTCGAACTGATACCGAGGCCAGCAGAGAGATCCTTCGACTCAGACTTACTAACGCCTCTAGGCGCGGAGGGGGGAGGAAGGAACGGAGGCGAACCATATCCAGCGTGGCCCCGATGAACTGTAGGGACTGCGAGGGGCATAGTTGGCATTTTGGGAAGTTTATTTCGAACCCCAGACTTTGTAGATAGGTAATAGTCTGTTGGGTCGCTGAGATAACCCCTTCCCTGGACGGGGCTTTGATCAGCCAGTCGTCCAGGTAGGGGAATACCTGGAGGCCCTGGGAACGTAAGGTTGCTGCGACCACCACGAGGCACTTGGTGAAGACCAGAGGTGATGATGCTAGGCCGAAAGGGAGGACTCGGTATTGTAGGTGCCAGTCCCCTACCTGAAAACGCAAGAACTTGCGGTGAGCGGGGTGTACTGGGACATGTGTGTACGCCTCCTTCAGATCGAGGGAGCAGAGCCAGTCGCCCTCGTCGATCAGGGGGTAGAGGGTCGGTAGGGAAAGCATCCGAAATTTTTCCTGTACTAGAAATTTGATGAGGCGTCTCAAGTCTAGTATTGGGCGTAGGTCTCCTGTTTTTTTCGGTACCAGGAAGTAACGGGAGTAGAAGCCCTTCCCCCGTTGGTCGGGGGGAACCTCCTCCACTGCCCTGAGGCGAAGCAGGTCTCGAGCCTCGGAGAGGAGCAGGGTAGCTGTGTCCGGTTGGGTGGGCAATTCCTTGGGGGGTTGTCTGGAGGAATGGCCCGAAAGTTGAGAGAGTATCCTGATGAGATCACGCCAAGGACCCATGCGTCCGACGTGACTTGTTCCCAGCGAGGGTAAAAGGCTTTGAGGCGGCCCCCGATAGGAAGGGGGCCTGGGACTATGGCGGAGGGGGCCCGCCCCCTTCCGCGAATCCCGTCAAAAGGACGGGGATGGTTTGGAAGTCGCAGGCGGTTGGGACTTGGGCATGGCCCGGTGGTGGGCTTGCAGACGCCTGGGTGGAGGCCGCGAGAAGGGAGGGGTGGATTTTTGTGGGTAGCGGCGTGGAGGGGCCCTGAACGGCCTGGGCGCGGGCGGTTTAGGTTTTTGTCGGACGAGGGAGGCAAATGAGCGTTCGTGTTCAGAGAGGCGTTTTGTAGCCGCCTCGATCGTGTCATCGAACAGCTCTTTTCCCACGCAGGGTAGGTTAGCCAACCGGTCCTGTAAGTTGGGGTCCATGTCGACCAGGCGCAGCCAAGCTAGTCGGCGAATGGCGATAGCAAAGGCTGCCTCTCTGGAGGAGAGTTCAAAGTCATCGTAGGCCGCGTGGAATAGATGGAGGCGCAGGTTGGAGAGGGACTCTAGGAGCAGGCCAAACGCTCCTTGGCAGGAGGCCGGTAGGTCAGTCTCAAAGGCTCTCAATAGTCCAATGAGGTGTTTGAGGTAGGATGTGAAGGTGAAAATGTAGCTTTGCACCCTAGAGGCCATCATGGCATTTTGATATAGTCTCCTGCCGAACTTGTCTAGGGTTCGGCCTTCTCGGCCTGGGGGGACCGCGGCTGAGACCCGGGATGGATGGGCCTTTTTCAAGGAGGATTCTACTAGCAGCGACTGGTGGGAGAGCTGTGGTTGTTCGAATCCTGGGTAGGGTACTGTGCGGTACTTGGCCTCCATTTTGGAGGGTACGGCTGTGACCATGTAGGGGGTCTCCAGGTTCCTGAAGAAGGCCTGTTGAAGTACCGGGTTAGGCGGTAAGCGGAGGGACTCTCTGGGCAGTGATGACATATCCAGCTCCGCTAGGTATTCCTTAGAGTATCTGGAGTCGGACTGGAGGTCTAAGTCCAAAGCGTGGCCCATGTCCTGGACAAAGCGAGTGAAGGATGGGCAAGATGTTCCCAAGGCCCCGTGCGGGGTCGGTGAACGAGACCTCCGTCGGGTGGAGAAGGATGGGGAGGCTTCCCTCGAGTATCGAGGTTCCTGCTCCGATCCACGCTCCGAGACCGGGGAAGTACTGTGAAAGTGTTCCGGGGTCGTAGATCTCCGACGTCTCGAGGAGCCCCTCGGAGACGATGTCGGGGTTCGAGGTACCGATCGATGTCGAATCGGTGACCTCGACCCGGACTCCCTCGGTGAAGACCTGCAACCTCGGGTCGGAGGTCGGAGTCCCGGTCCGAGGGGGAGTTCGGAGGATGCGCGGGTTGGAGAGTGATAACTCAGCCACCTTTAGCGGTCCTGTACGAGGTGTAGGTGAACGACCTCGTAGAGTGGGGGAACCCCGGGCCTTCTTGGAGGTACAGCGGTTCGAGGTTTCTGTCGTTTTAGCACGACGCTTTGCACCGCGGCGGTCTGTGGAGGGAGAGCGCCTCAGGTGCCTCGGTGAGGAGTCCGAGGAGGATGGAATGCGGCGAAGCTTGCGCGCTTTTCTTCGAGGTGGCTCGACGCGAGGCTCAGGCTGGTCTGGTACATGCGGGGTCGAAGTCGAGGCCGGTTGCAAATGGGCCATTGCAGCGGACAGCTCCGACAAGATCATCGCTCGGAGTAGGTCCTGGAAGACGGGCACGGACAGCATCGAGGGCATGTCCCCTGCCTCGGTGCACTCCACCGGGGGCGACCTCGTATCAGAGTATTCCCGTGTGGTGGAGGCACGGCCCGAAGGCTTGGAGGGCTTCGCCGGGGCTGTAAGCATGGGACTTCTGCCATGCGTCGCCGGTGTCCCCGAGGCCGGTTTCTTTGCTGGTACAGAACCTGAAGAGGGAAGAGGGGACTTACCCGGAGCCGAGGTTTTCTGTTGTCCCGAGGACTTCGGGTTCGCGGGGTGAAAAGATCCGCCATGCGGGCTTTCCTTCGACGGAGGGCCCGGTTCTGGAAAGTAGCACACTGGGGGCAGGAGTCGGTTGGATGAGCGGCCCCCAGGCAGAGGATGCACCGGCGATGCGGGTCTGTGATGGAAAGAAGCCGCTCGCACCGGGAGCACTTTTTAAAGCCAGTCAAAGGCCGGTACATAGAATCGAAAGTGGCCGCGGCTCGAATAGCCACGCGGCCACGGGGACCCGGAAGCCTCCGGGTCGGTGAAAAACGAAGCAGGAACAGTTGAAACAATAAAAAAACTCGCGCACAGTGACTAAATCGAGAAAAACAAGAAAAAATCGCGGTGCTAGAAGGCAGTTGGGGCAGAGCCTGAAAAAACACGACTTCTAAGCTCAGCGGAAAATTTTGAACTGGAGACCACGAGGGGATGCGCCCCCTAGTGGAGCAGGAAAGCACGCATGCGTGGAGCAGCAGAGCAAACTTAAATCTTCAATCAAGTTTGCTTGAAAATGCTTCCGCATCGGGGCTCCGTAGATGACGTCACCCACATGTGAGAATATCATGCCTGCTTGTCCTGGGATAAATATATTTACCATGAATTTAGATCCAGAACAAAAAATTTAAAGCCTAATATCAGCCAGAGTCAGACAATAGACAAACAGAGGTGTCAGAGTTCAAGGTCTTCATCATAAGGCATATGGGGCAGACTTAAAGATCTCAATATGTATACTTTGGAGGAAAGGTAGGAGAGGGAAGATACAATAGAGATATTTAAGTATCTATGTAGCATAAATGCGCATGAGGTGAGTCGCTTTCATTTTAAAAGAAGCTCCAGAATGAGAGGGCATAGGATAAAGTTAAGAGGTGGTAGGCTCATGAGTAATCTAAGGAAAAACCATTTTTTAAAGAAAAACTGGTAGATGCATGGAATAGTCTCCCAGTAGAGGTGATGGAGACAAAGACTGTCTGAATTCAAGAAAGTGTGGGATAGGCAAGTGGGATCTCAGGGAGAGCAGGAGATAGTGGATGCTAAAGATGAGCAGACTAGATGGGCCATTTGGCCTTAATCTGCCATCATATTTCTGTTCGGTGAATAAACTACACAATCCTGATACATGGAGCCCATAAGTATAAAAACACGCATACCATATAGGCTCTATCCATACCAATACTTTCTCCATTTGTATTAGATTATTTGTGCATGTTATTCCTCCACTGCCAATAGGAAGAACCCATTAGGTCCTTCCAACTAAGCAATACCACTTTCCTTACTATTAAGGTGGTCTCCTAAATAAAAAATTCCCAATCAAGCTTTAGCTCATACCTTTTTCCAGTAGTAACTCAAGGTAACTTATATTCAGCAATACTAGATATTTCTCTGTCCCCAGTTGGCAATCTAATTTTGTACATGAGCCAGTGGAGGGTTAAGTGACTTGACCAAGATTATAAAGCAGCAGCAGAAGAATTTTAATTGGACTTCTCCTGGTTCTCAATCTGGTACCCTAATCACTAGGCTACTCCCTTCATTAACATCCTCTCCATAGACAAAGAATCTTTTGCTGCAATATCTTTCTTATATACCAGGGGTAGGGAACTCCGGTCCTCAAGAGCCGTATTCCAGTCGGGTTTTCAGGATTTCCCCAACGAATATGCATTGAAAGCAGTATATGCAAATAGATCTCATGCATATTCGTTGGGGAAATCCTTAAAAACCCAACTGGAATACGGCTCTCGAGGACCGGAGTTCCCTACCCCTGTTATATACTAAGAAAATTCCCTTCTATTCTGTTAATAGGTTAAATCCCCAAAAAATATGTCCTAGTGTTCCCATTATAATGCAATCAAGTCTCTGAAATGGTTATTTTTTTGCTTTGAAAACTTTCTGTTATGAGATACTGGCCTTCCATGGGGTTTTATATTATGTGATCCCTATTCACTAATAGCAAAGCCAAGATGTCCATATAAACAAGCCCAAAAATTCAATCACAAAATTACCTTATATAGCTCCTTTTCATCCTTCTCATTCTTCAGCTGGCATTCTAGTTGTTCCTTCTCAAGAGCTACTTTCTTCAATTTGTCTTTTAGACTAATGGGTAAAAAGAAAAATAACTTTACAAAAGTCCATGCAGGTACTTTTCACCCCATCTCGTCACAAACCTGAAATATGACATAACGAAACCCTAAACATATTTATAATAATATTCAAAAACAACTGTACGGTGAGTACCCACTGTATAAGTACTTTCCTATCAATATTGCCTGCATAGAAAACAAATCTTGGTCATATACAAAACCAAATCATTTACCTGTAGAAATTGCTGTCTGTAGACAGTGAGATCTGATGGAGCCCAGTGTGAGAAAATGCTACTTAGCTCAGGATTACTTTCCAGATGTTTGTTTATTTATTTATTTACTAGCTTTATAGCCCGTTACATTAACAGGTGGTAGAATATATGTGTGTGTCTGTCTTTATTTCTTTCTCTCTCTGTCTCCTTAGCTGCTTTTTCCTGTCCATTCTCCCTTCTTTTTATCTCCCCTGTGTCCACCACCACCCCTTCACTGCTCCCCTTATCCAGCAGCAGCCCTTCTCCCTTTGTTTTACCTCCCCCCTGTCCATCAGCACCTCTTCCTGCTCCCCCTGTCCAGCAATAGGCATCCCTTTCTTTTTTACCCCCTGTCCATCATCACCTCTTCCTGCTCCCCCTGTCCAGCAGTAGGTCTCCCTTCATTTTTTTCCCCCCTGTCCATCAGCACCTCTTCCTGCTCCCCCTGTCCACGGGAGTTAGTACAGGGCCGGTCTCTGCCGTTCTCCCCAGAGTTTTTTATTTACTCGGATAGAGTCCTTGCCACCCCCCCCTTCCCTTCCCGCGCACCCGACTACGAACCCGGCTATTCAAGAAGCGTGTGCAGCAGTCTTCACACGCTGCTTCGGGTCCTTCTACTGCCCTGATTTACTCTGGCACGTCCCTGATGACATCATCATAGACGCGGCAGAACAAATCAGGGCAATAGAAGGGCCCGAAGCAGCGTGTGAAGACTGCTGCACATGCTGCTTGAATCGCCGGGTTTGAAGTCGGGCCCGCGGGAAAGGAAGGGGGGTGGGCGGCAAAGGACTCGGACTCCTCTGGTCTGTCACAGAGGGCGGCCTGGCTCCAGTTCTCGTTTCGTCCCAGAGAGGGGAGGGGCAGGAGGCGCTCTTTGTGGAAACTTGTAGAGGCGATCGTCGGCTGGCTGGGAGAGGGCTTGTGGAGGCGATCGTCGGCTGGTGACGTAGTACGCACATGCGCACTCGTGCCGCCACACCCCGACAGAACAGGGATCAGGGAACGCGAATGCGCATGCGCGGCTAGCATTTTATTATTATAGATGTATTTCATTTTCTATCCTTTTCTCCTCAAAGAGCTCAGTATGGGTTACAGGTTAATTAAGTTACATGTACTGTTGCGATCAGGTGTCCCAACAATTTCAATATACCCCAAGCTGGTGGGTCCTGGCTCATGGGACACCCTTTTCTTGGGAAACCCAATCAAGATGGCATACATAAATAAAGCCACAAAATTAATATGGAGTAATAATGAAATAAACAAATAAACAAATGGAAACAAAAACACACTTGGGCCCTTTTCTAAAAGGCAGCAAAGGTAACTCTCCTTTCAATATCTCAGGTAATGTTTTCCATCAATTACTCTAAAAGCCTCCCCCTCCCCCCACCACCTGCAGTCCACCATTCCCTCCTCTGCCCCCACACCTGTAGTCCAGCATTCATGCCCCCTCCTCTCCTCCCACACCTGTAGTCCAGCATTCATGCCCCCTCCTCTCCTCCCACACCTGCAGTCCAGCATCTATGCCCCCTCCTCTATCTCTCCTGTCAGCCTAGCATTGCTAGCAGTCAGCATTTTCTGTTGGTTTAACCAATGTAAGCAGAGGCCTATGGGACATTACACTTTTCCCTCTGTATTCGTGGTTTAATTACTCACGACTTCAATTATTCGCGGTTTTAATCTTGCTGGCTCCTCCCCCCAAATGACATCATCCCAGAGTGCTTCAGCATGCAGAGAGAAATTTGCTTTTGCCCAGCACTTCTTGCTTCATATAAAAAGTTATTCGTGATTTTTCTGTATTTGCAGGTCAGCGCTGCTCCTAACCCCCCCCCCCCCCTGCGAATACGGAGGGAGAAGTGTATATCAATCTGACTCTGGAATGTAGATAGACTCTAAATGCTCCTGCACAGAATTCACATACATTAAGCATCCAGCCAGACTGGACTGTTTATCAAGAAGATATGCTACTTAAATGGGACAAAGAAGCCAGATAAACTAATCCCATCTACCATTCCTGCAAGGGTCACACCTTCCTTATCAACTAACCATTGTTTCAAACAGTTTACAAATTATAAACAGAAAGATACTAAAAAATACAACAGATTCTATTTTTAGAATAAGATTCCAACCTATAAAAGCCTCCTCTCTGCAACACCCCTCTCTATCTGAACCCTTGTTTCCGCCACCCCCCCCCCCCCCCCCGAACTCTTGGTTTTTGTTGGGGGTTTTTCTCTCTCTCTCTTTGCCCTCACAGCACCTATTCAGGAAGCTGTCTTTTCTCTCTCATTCACAAGAACACAGAAGCAGCTACATAATAGAATATCTTTCTGTACATTAGTATCTTTATAAACATTGTCTTTCTGTAATATTAAGCCTATTTCTGCACAATATATTCTTTATGCAACCACTCTTGCTGTCATTGTCATTCATTTCCCTTCCTACTGAACCTTCTTTTAGGGTATTGAACCCAGGACCTGGCGGATTGTAAGGCCGCCACCTTATATCATTGCAACATCACCCCATCCAAAACCTTACACCCCCCCCCCACTTGCAGTCCAGCATCCATGCCCCCTCCTCTCTCCTTCCCACTTGCAGTCCAGCATCAATGCCTTCTCCTCTCCCTCTCCCACACCTGTATACTGTATATGAATATACAGTATACAACTTTAGATGGATAGGTTAGCTGTCCCCTTGAATATCGTCCTTACCTGTCTAATTCTGTTTCCTTTGTTATTGCTTTCTGAGTGACCATCAGAATATCTTCTTCCAGCTGAAGAACTTTGGAAGTCATCTCTTTCTGCTCTTTCTTGAGCTCATCACTCTCACTTTTTACAGTTTCTGAAGCGTCAAGAATCGCCTAGAGAAAAAAATTGATAAATAGTTGGTGAAAATACAGAAAAAAAGTGGCTTAATTTCTCAATGCAGACCTTTAAATATACTTATCTTCTGTATACACCTCACTTCCCTTTTATTGTATAGACCAGGAACACAAAACCATAAACTATGCCAGCATTTCTTTTCTTGAGAAATGACTTTTGTGGTCAGCTTTTTTTTCACATGGGAAGGAGCTTTTGAACACGTTCTATAGCAACCTATCAGGTGGACCGATACTACTTGCCTTTAACCGAGTGACAGCTCTTATCTTCATTTAACAGCTTATGCACAGCATTACAAGGGAGCGCTAAAATGTTCTCAGCCCAACCAACCAACTTCCTAAATTCTGAGCGTTATTTTGCCATTATACCTGAAAAGAGCGTTGTCTTATTTCGTTAAGTGCCAATTTGCAGAAACAAAATTCTTTGTTTTGTCATTGTTTCAGATCATTGATTGAACCATATCCACATCATTCTCTTCTTTTCAGCACCCCCTTGTAGATCTTATGGTTGCTGACCACTACTAGTGACAGTGCTTTCGACTCCTCTCACCTTGGGTTCAGCATCCTCAACCCTATATGTCATGTCTGCCCAAGTTAGATTGTAAGCTCTTCCGAGCAGGGACAGTCTATAATTATTAAAATGTACAGCACTGCGTACGCCTTTCAGCACTATATAAGTGATTAATAGTGGTAGTAGTAGTGCTCCTCTGCAGAGACATTATGTAAGGCACACATAAAAGCAGTATACAAGTAAGAAGCATAAATCCCAACACATTAACTTACTGTACAGCAACTGGAAATTTTAAGTCAACACATTTTATGTTATTGGGCTTCCTTTGGTACAAGGTGTCTTGCAAAAAGAGCACTACTTTCCGCAGCTTCCCTCACCTTTTCTTTTTCAATGCCTCCTTTAATCCGCACAGTTAAATTAAAGTAGTGTTCTGCATTAACTGTTTGGCCCCTTGGAAGATAGTCAGTCATTACAACACAATCCTGATCTCAAAACACTGTAGACATGACCTTTCTTGCTGACTTTTGGGTTTTGAATTTCCTTAGCATTAGCGATGTAACCATGTTTCATCAACAGTAACTAGTCGTTCCAAAAAGCTGACACCGGCTTGCTGAAAATGCAACAAAATGCTAAGAAAAAATGCTGAAAATGCTAAGAAAAAGAACAATTTAAATTAAAGCATTAAATTAAAGAGAGTGTATGTTCGGGCAGACTGGATGGACCATTTGGGTCTTTATCTGCCGTTATTTACTATGTAAATCAACTTTGAAGTGACAACTCGACACTGTTTCTTAACAGCATTCGAACATTTGGGCTCCCGCTTGGCTGACAGCTTCTGCATACCTAGCTGCTTGTGGATTATACACTCAACATGTTTCCTGGATACCTGTAATGTCTCAGTAACTGTTTTAGCTGATATTCACCAATCTTCCAAAATCAGGTCAAGGATATGGTCAACAATTTCAGGAGCCGACACCATTTGAGGCCTCCCAGAATTTGCTGCATCTTTGGTCTTGAAATCTCCACGCTGAAAGTTTACACACCAGTTCTTCACTGTCGAGTATGATGGCATTTCTTACTTAATGTTTGCACCATACATTCATGGATTTCCTTTGGAGTTTTCTTCTACAGGAATAGGAACTTCATGACGGCTCAGAGCTCCACACTTTTTATTGACGTGGTTTAATCAATGATCTGAAACAATGTCAAAATATAGCACTTTGATTCTGCAAATTGGCACTTTGCAAAATAAAATAACACTCTTTTCAACTACAGTGACAAAATAATGCTAAGAATTTAGGAAGTTGGTTGGGCTGAGAACTTTTCAGCACCTCCTCGTAAAAACTACTTATAACCAAGAATTACAACAAAATAAAGAATTGAAACAATTACAGGTTATCCTTCAAAATTATACCATTTATCCTCAAGTCACATAATTTTGCAAAAGAGCTTTCTAGAATACAGTATAAGAGGCAATACATCTTAACTGAATAGGAATTGCATTCCACCATCTTCCTGCAAAATATGAAAAAATGGCTGAAAGAAATGCTTTGTATTTCATCCCTTTAGGTCTTAGAAACACCAGTTTCAAATAATTAACCACCTGTCTATTTCCTAAAATGTGGAACATTAATCAAATGATTCATATATTCCGGGGTTTCTCCCTGATTAATTAAAAAAAAACCCCAAACAAACACCATAGTATACATATTAAAAAACCCTAGCTTCCACAGGTAGCCAGTGTAATTTTACATAAAGAGGAGACAGACACTCTCTCATACTTTGACATTAAAAAAATTAATCGAGACATTTTGAATAGTTTGCAGTCACTTACATACACAGTATTGAAATAAATTGTTCCAGTATTATAATAATCTCTTCTACTATTGCAGATAGATTTTATCAGTCAATAAAAGGAGGTAATATTCAAGATTGTCATTCCAATCCTTATTTTTCTATATCGTATTAATTGGAACAAATCAGAATCTATGCCATTGAATGATTACACATTTCAATCCGATTTAGGTCTTATTGATTTGAAATGGTCTCCTGATCAGCTAAAATATCTTGGTATCTTATTTCACAAGCATAGAAATACTCTCATGTCCCTAAATTTGAAGGTTCTTCAATCTAAAATTTCTGCCTTGACTTCTAAATGGTCTTCAAATCATTTATCTTGGTGGGGTAAGATTGAAGCAGTTAAAATATCTCTTACTCCTATCATCAATTATATCTTGGGAATGCTTCCTAGACTTGCCAGCCGTTCTTTTTATAAAGATCTTGAAGCCCTACTTTCTAAATTTATTTGGTACAACAAACCTCCGCGCATTGCTCTCTCTACGTTAAAGCTACCTAAAGTACATGGGGGATTGGTTTTTCTGGATTTTTACAAATACCATCTTGCTATGTTCTTGAGATATGGTACTCTATGGGTCAGTCAATTCTCCTCAGATCTCCACTCCACCTGCTTCGTATTCTATTGAGACACATCTAACTTCTCCAATTCCGCTGAAATGTATTCCCATCCAAGAAAATATTAAACATTTATCATCATACGATACCATCAAACTCACTCACTATGACATACAAGCACTTGAAAAGGCTTCTCCTACACTTTTGCGGAATAAATCTTCTGTGTTTGCTCCTCTTTGGTATAATCCTAATATTAAAATTGGTGGTCAATATGTTGTTGGTCAATAAGTCCATATGTTGGTCCATATGGAAGGGGAAGGATATTTGGTTTATTAATCAACTGATGGATAATAAGGCCCGGATTCTGTATAGGATACCCGAGAGAAATGACCTATACAGAATCGGGCCTACACTAACCCCGATTCTGTAACCGTCGTCCATGTTACAGACGCCGGTTACAGAATCGGGTTAGAGTAGACGCCACCCATCCAACACCCCGGAACAGCGGCAGGAGGGTGCCCAGCCCGTCCTGACAGAACATTGCCCACCCGACACCCCCGATCACCGGCAGGAGGGTGCCGAACCCCTCCTGCCAAACGTCGCCCACCCGACATCCCCGATCGCCGGCAAGAGGGTGCCCATGTCCTCCTGCCGGAGGATGCCTCCCCCGGACCCCTCACCCCGCGCTAACGCCCTCCCCACGGTGCTAACACTCCCCGATGACCCCCCTAATCTCCCCCCCCAAACTAACCTTTTAATTGTTGGCCGGGTCTTGGTGCCATCCAGCCAGCAGGCCCGCCCCTTCCTGGCCCATCCCCCTAAGCCTAAGGCCTGATTGGCCAAGCTCTAGGCGCCTGCGCCATTCAGGCCTTAGGCTTAGTGGGGATGGGCGGGTTTTCAGGATTTCCCCAATGAATATGCATGATATCTATGTGCATGCATTGCTTTCAATGCATATTCATTGGGGAATCCTGAAAACCCGACTGGATTGCGGCCCTCAAGGAGGGACTTTGAGATCCCTGATCTAGGGCCTTACTCACACCAAACGACAAACCTTTTCCATCTGAAAGTATTAGAACCTCATGCAGTTGAAGGGATGCAAATTCTATGCTCCTCAACATCCAAGCTGTGAGAACCAGAGTCTGGAAATTGGGATACAGAAGAGATCCCTCGTTTTGCATATTGAGGGTGTGAAAACATTCCAATCTCCAAGGTTCTTTGGAGAGCAACTCTAGAAGAAAAAAGAACCAGATCTGCCTTGGCCAATAAAGTGCAACAATTATCATGGTTTCCCAGTCTTGCCTGAGATTCAGCAGTGTTTTCTATTAGAGTGATTGGAGGATACACATACAAAATTCAAGAGGAAAGCATCCAATGCTATCCTGCCATATGATCTGAGTCTGTTGAAATGAGGCAAAGAGATCCACTAAGGGGGTGCCCCACTCTCAGAAGATCTTGCGGGCAATATCCATACTGAGAGACTAATTATGTGGTTGCATTACTTTGTTCAGAATGTCAGTTGATTACAAACCTAGTAGCTCTAGCACCCAAAGAGTTCTCCATATATTTCTTTCAATGTGCTCTTTAACAGCACATCGTCCAGATAGGGAAACAAGTGCGCTCCTTTAGTGATGCTGAGACTACTGCAAGACAATTTGTAAACGCTCTGGAAACAAATACAAGGCCAAATGGCACAGTGCAGTACTGGCAGTGGTATTCCCTGATTCAGAATCTGAGATACATCTAAGTCACAGAATGTATCTGGATATGGGTGTAAGTATTTATTTAAAAAAAACAGACAAGACAAATCATTTTTTCTGAATCATGAAAAATCATTCTTCTCTGTTCAGTGCCCTGACATCTAAGATGGGACAAAATCCTCCTGGGTTTCTCCCCATCCCCACCCCCAAGCACAGAGAAGTATTTAGAATACAAATTCCCTTTTTCCCCTGGTGGAATGAATTTGACTGCATGGGTCTTTAAAATGGAAGAGTTCTTCTGCGAACACTTCCTGAGGCTGAAAGCTGAGTTTTGAAGCTCTTGGTGGGCAATTTGGATGGAGTCTAGGTGTAACCCACCTAGACTATTTGAAGTATCCATAACAGGCCACCTGGCTGGGATTTCTGGGTCCTTTGCTGCTAGGGCCAGGAGCAGGAGGCCTGAGCTTCCTGGAGAGGGCGAGTCAAGAAAGTGAATTTATGCCTTTCAGAATAATGAACCAGTCCGCCCAAAAACCTCCAAGTGGAGGCCACAGAAGGAGTAAGCCAAGACAGGGATTTCATGGTGTCAGTCCATTTCTTAATGAGATCCCCAAGAAGACTGACACCAAGTGTTGTTCACTAGCCTCTCATGAATCACTGGTTCTAGGTCTGAGACACACAGCCTTGAGTGTATAGCAATAACTATGGCAGAAAGTCTAGATACCATGTGAAAAGCATCAAAAATTGGCCAAGCTATGTTCTTTTAACTTCCTCTTTCTTAGTTGATAACTGACAAGAGTACTTCAGTCTTCTCATGAAACAGAGTGACCACAAATTCCAGCACAGTGTGCATCAAGTTCTTCAAGTAGATGCTCATATAGAGTTGGTAAGAGGGGAATAAGCATCAAGTCTAGTAACACTTTCTTCCCAAAAGACTGCAGAGTGCAAACATACCTGCCTGGGGGAATCGAGGTATGGGGCCTTGAGCTTCTGGTTCTCTTGAGAGCAAATTTGACCACCTTTGAAAGGTGTAGAAGCTGTAGCTTCTCAAATCCAGGAATCTTCTGGACTCTACACAGAGTCCACCTTCTTTGGAACAACCTCTGGTGTCTCCCAATTTCTCATCTGCGCAATCTTAAGGATGTTGGGCATGGGCATTTTCACAGCTTCCTTAGCAGGGGAGTCATAATCAAGGACATCTAACATCTCAGCCTTGGGCTCAATCTCAGATTTCCAACTTATTTTATTTATTTATTCAATTTTCTATACAGTTCTCCAGAGCCCTGTCCTGGGAGGGGGGGAACGTATCAAAGCGAGTTTCCATTATTTCCTTTGGGGAAACTCGCTTTGATAAACGAGCATTTTGGATTACGAGCATGCTCCTGGAACGGATTATGCTCGTAATCCAAGGTACTACTGTATATATATATATATATATATATATATATATATATATATATATATATATATATCCTATATAATAAAAGGTTAGTGGCGCATGCGCTTTTAAAAAAGGGTGTGTGATCCGTGGCCGTGTTCCATTTTAGAACCCGGCCAATGATCACTCTGGCCACTCCCCTCCTCCCACCCTCACTCACCCTGGAAGCCAGGCAAGCTCTCTCCCTGCCCACGTCCTCGGCAGGGAACACACCTCGGCCCTCACTCGCTGCTGCCACCACCGCCGCTGCTGCTGATCATCCTGTAACGAGCAGCCTGCGATGGTGGCCGGGTTTAGCGAACCTCGCAGGTCGCTCTCCAACTCGGTAGCACGTTCCCTCTGACGCAATCCCGTGCGTCAGAGGGAACGTGCTACCGAGGCTGGAGAGCAGCCTGCGAGGTTCGCTAAAGCCGGCCACCATCGCAGGCTGCTCTTTACAGGAGGATCAGCAGCGTGAGAGGAGCCGCCGCCGGCACTTTTAAAACTTGAAACAAAAACCTTCGGCCGCAGCAGGCCAGCCCGCGGGAAGGGAAGGGGGAGGGGCCGCACGGAGCAGGCCAGATCGCATTAAGAGAAGGGAGGGGCCAAACGGAGCAGGACAGCTCACGGTAAGAGAAGAGAATTGCTTCATAGGGACCTGAAGGGGAAGGGAAATACCGCTGCTGCTTCTGCAAAGGAAAGTGAGGGGAGGGGAGAAGGGAGTGTGGGGGGGAAAATGCTACTACTACTTCACAGGGACCTGGAGGGGAAGGGAAATACCGCTGCTGCTTCTGCAAAGGAAAGTGGGGGGGGAGGAGAGACAAAAAGAAATACAGACAGACAAAGGAGGCCAGGGAGAGAGACAGACAGAAATAAAGACAGACAGGGGACCAGAGAGACAGACAGACAGATAAAGGGTGCCAGAAGAGAGAGAGAGACATAAAGAAAGAAAGACAGACAGGCATATTCTAGCACCCGTTAATGTAACGGGCTTAAACACTAGTATATATACATATATACACACACACACACACACATACATACATATATATATATATGTATGTGTGTGTGTGTATATATGTATATATATATGTATGTGTGTGTGTGTATATATGTATATATATATGTATGTGTGTGTATACATACATACATATATATATATGTATATGTATACACACATACATATATATATATATATATATATATATATATATATATATACACACATATATATATATATATATGTATGTGTGTGTGTGTGTGTGTGTGTGTATATATATGTATATATACTAGTGTTTAAGCCCGTTACATTAACGGTCCCTAGTAAAAGGGCTCCTTAGTGCTTTAATTATTCCCAGAGCAAATATGAGGTTTTGAGACACCACTTGATCTCATCTGTTGAAAGCACAAATGCTTTCGGTATTCCAAGAATAACTTCTTGCAAATAAGCTGCAGGGAAACCCACTTAAAAGAAATACCTAATCCATGAATAATAGTTCCACAAATACATGTACTCTGCAATTATTCTCCATGGCACTAGCATGTATGATTTCCCCATTCAAATAAATACCTGATGGAGGCATAAACTACTTCACCGGAAAAAAGACTCACATATCAAGCAATAAAACAAAATAATGATCAAATCTGCTAAAAGAACAAAATCAATAAATCTGCCTGCATGAATGCCAACGTATGTAAGGGATATCATACCATGAAGCCCACTGCAGAGTTGCAAGGTAACAAGGGAGTAAAGGAAGCTGAAGTGTATATCTGCTTAACAAAGAGACCACCATGCACATTACTATATGTATAAGAACAGAAACAATTTGAGCAGCAATGTACACTATGCTCATAAAGTGAGACCACTAGAGGGCAACAGGTGACTGGAAAAAAGGCACCAATTATTTTCCATTAGACATTAATAAAGGTAGTTAACTGTCTAACTCACAATTTATACTTATCAGATACCGGAAAACAAATTCTCATTTTATATTTCTCATCACCTGCTACATCACTTTTTTCAAACCTAAAATACAGTTGAGATATGCAGTTCTTTGAAAGAGATACAACCAATGGTAATCACTTTTAAAAAAACATAAAGCTACAGCTTAAAGAATTCTACAACAAAAATCTGATATTTGAAGCTCAAATGTTTGTGGTTTTCCCTCCCTTCTCACCTGTTTTGCACATTAAAAAATAAAACAAGACACTAATGATCAGACTTTGAGGAACAACAGTCAGGTGATCTGCAAAACAGAGCACTAGTTATTTTACTATGCAAATCATTAGGCTGATACAAGGCTAAGCTGATCCTGGCAAAGAAGCATAACACTTACATAAAGAAAAGCTTTCTACAACTACACTTCTCCCTCAATATTCACGGGGGTTAGGGGCAGAGCCAGCCCGCGAATATTGAAAATTCGCAAATAACTTTTGGGCCGACTCTGACTCACCCCCCTTCCCCCCGGCATCTCGGAACTTTTATTAAACAAGAAGCTGCATCCTGGACCTCCCCGGAGGAATTTTTCAATTGAGATCTTATGGATGCAGGCAGAACCACTCACCGTCATATCAAGCTTAAAAAGCAACAGTTTTATTATAGGCCAATGGCACTAAATAACATCAATCCCTTTATAAGAACAAAAATCTATGGCAAAACCAATTTAAAACAAAAATAAATGATAGAAAAAAATTACTAAATGAAATAAAATAAACAAACAGAAAACAAAAACTGAAAGGAGATTCTAAAGCTGACGTCCTAATCAGACGCCATCTTGAGAAAAAAAAAATCTTAGGAGTAGATATCCAGCCTGCAGCAGTATTTTTATAAAAATGGGCTACTGCAAGCTGAATTTGACCTCGATGTTCAGTGTCAAGCCACATCCATGCACCATAAATTATCTGAGGTGGCTGCTGAAGTTATCTGGGTTGCCAGCCAATATTCAGTGCCAGCATCTGGATAGCTATGCACCATAGCAAGATATCCATTTGTGCAATCCGACATCAAATATCAAGTAGCCTGGGAACTTCCAAGTCCACACTTGGACCACTCTGGCACTAAGCCAAGGGACAGCAAATGGAACCAAAAATGGAAGGAGGCGGCTAGCCTCGATTTAGAACACAAAACAACAGAAGAGGCAAGAGAGATGTCTGTTCCAATTGTCAGTTACATTTATTCAAATTGACAACAATAGTCCAACATTAGTCCTTGATCTGAAAGACCAGGCAAAGTCCCAATTTAGGAATCCTAGGAAAATCCCGACTAATATCCGAGTTTCGGTGACAAAGTCACCTTCTTCAGGGGACAATAAATGACTCTGATTGTGGTGCACTTTCACTTCAAAGATGCAGACACGTTATTTGTATGAGAATGAAGGCTACTTTATTGTTGAAACTCGGATCCTTTCCTGTTCGGTTAAATCACTCTTAATATTAACTGATTAATGGGAAAGGAGACTTGAATGAACAGTTTACCTATTTAAATTGTACAAAAGTTTAGCACCTCTGATGAAACTATTTTTTTTTTTTAAAAAACACCAACAGCCTTAACATGGTATCTTTCTGTAAACTAAAAGGGACGGAAGGGAAGTTGGTGTTTAAATTTTGTAAACCTGCTTGGCCGAACTGACTATCCCTTCTGGAGTGATTTTATAAGCAGTAATGGGATGTAAAGGTATGAATGGAGGATCAGGTGGCTGGTTTACAGATGTTCTCAATGGAAGTGGCAAGTACATGGGCTTCTGAAGCCGCCACTGCTCAAACTTTATGAACAGTGACTTGGCCTTCCAGCTTCAATCCAGTACGAATATAGCAAAAGGAAATATATTCCGCTAACCATGTAGAGATGATTCTCTTGGTGACAGTCAAGGAGAAAGGAATCCGACTCCAGGCAATTGATCCCATAAGCCAACATATGGGCAATACGGGAAATCTTGAGAGTTTTCAGTCTTTTAAAGTGACAGTACACTTTTGCATTGTCCATGCCAGGATCTGTGATTGACGTCACCCACATGTGAAAATATGCTGCCTACTTTCCGGAATTTGGAGGCGAGGAGGATGGCAGTTTGAGTGCAGAGCTCCTCTCCCTGGACAATCTGCCTGCTTTTAAATATCAGCAGCAGTGGGAGATCAATTGCTTTTACACCTAAGCAGCAACGGGACCAACCCACCAAAAACCCACAGTCCCGGTCCTGCAAAAATATGAGCTCCACCCTCCCTGCAGTTCGCTAGGAAAATCAACTGCTTTTACACCTAAGCAGCAGCAGGACCAGCCACCACTACCAAGAGCCCTTTGCCCCGATCCAGCCAGGCATGTGAGCTCCTCCCTCTGCAGTCCATTGGAGAGATCAATCTACCTGCTTTTAAATATCAGCAACAGTGGGAAATCAACTGCTTTTACACCTCAGCAGCAGCGGAACTATCCGCAACTACCAAGAGCACACAGACCCGATCCAGCCAAGAGTGTGAGCTCCACCTCCCCCTGCAGTCCACTAGGAAGATCAACTGTTTTTTACACCTAAGCAGCAACAGGACCAGCCACCACTACCGAGAGCCCTTTGCCCTGATCCAGCCAAACAAGTAAGCTCTTCCCCCAGCATTCCGTTGGAAAAATCAATATGCTTGCTTTTAAATATTATCAGAAGTAGGAGATCAACTGCTTTTACACCTAAGCAGCCTATAATAGGAGCCCTTGCCCCGATCCAACCAGGCATGTGAGCTCCTCCCCCTATATCCCGTTTAAGAGATCAATCTACCTGCTTTAAATATCAGCAGCAGTAGAAAAACAACTGCTTTTACATACAAGCAGCAGCGAGACCTACCGCAACCACCAAGAGCCCACAGACCCGATCCTGCCAGGAGTGTGAACTCCTCCCCCTGCAGTCCATTGGAGAGATCAATCTACCTGCTTTAAATATCAGCAGCAGTGGAGATCAACTGCTTTTACACCTAAGCAGCAACGAGACCAGCCACAACCACCGAGAGCACACAGACCTGATCCTACCAAGAGTGTGAACTCTTCCCCCCATGCAATCCGCTAAGAAGATCGACTGTCGGCTCCGGGCGGCTTTCCCGCAGAGGAGAGAATCCTGCATTCACCGTGGGCCTCATCTGGGGCAGCCTCCTTGGAGCGGCTGGGACACGGGCAGTGTGTCTGGGAGGGAATGCATGGATAGGAGAACATCGCAGGGGAGGAGACATAGGCATCCTGGGACTGTCTGCCAAGTCTCTTCCCTGAAGAAGCCCTTTCTGGAAACGTCAATCGCTCCTCCTAAACTTACTTGCTCCACTTCATCACTGACGCTGAAACCGTGGATTGAAGACAAAGTTTTATTTTATTTTTCTTTCCAGCTTATGATTTATCTTTAATCTTATCTATTGTTTTGCCTTTTGTCTTTGTTTTGTTCTATTTCTATCATTTAAATTTCTCCAGAATTCTACTGTTCAACGGCTCCCCCTTCTGCTTCTATTCCTTTCTCTCCTCTCTTCTACCTTCCAAAGTATTTAGATCAATGCTGTCTTGTTAAAATGTTTATTTTATTTTTATTTTTCCTCTAATTCTACTTTTCACTTCTCTATTACCCTCCAGGTACTTTAGTTAGATTGTGAGCCTTTGGGACAGTAAGGGAATTTTTCAAGTACCTTTCTTATTTCTAATCTTAATGTATATTTTCTGTAAACCGCTTAGAACCTAACGGATGTAGCGGTATATAAGAAATAAATTACATTACATTACATTACTTGTCCTTTGATAAGAGGATTACACCCGCTCATTCCTCTGCCATGATGGTATTCACAGGTAATAAATATCTTCAAAAAAGCATCTAGAGAAAAAAATTGACATCAGCAGGCCAAATGATAGCCTTTTGTCGCTGTACAGGAAGGAGCGCTTGGGACAAGCTAACACATAAATGCACCCCAAGATGCCAAACAAAATCTCAAGCTATAGGCAATATGATCATGAGTGAGGCTCTGAACACACAGCGCCAGGTCCAAGTCTACCAAAGTACTCTACAACAAAACAACAGTATGAATTTAGTATGAAGATTAATCTACCACTGGCATCTTAAAACCACTAGCAAATCTACAGTGGAACTATTAATTTGGGAGGTGGGGGCAATAAATACAACATAACCTTTCTCAGCTAACTTTGACCTTACCACTGGACTCCCTAATCCTTCCCTATTCGTCTGTCTTATTACCCAACCATAGCTGGTGCAGAACCAATATAGTTCAATACTCTGGTACCCCTCAGCTTCCTCTTCTGCCTGTACCTCAAATACTCATAACTCCCCTGGCCAATAACAGAGCTTCCTCCCCCCTCAACATCAATCACCAATAAGCCCATATGCATTCATAGAGCACACCTTCTCAACTTAAATTCCATCCCCTACAAATCACAAGCAAACAAAATTGTTTTAACTTTCAAGAATACATCAGTTCTACTCAACAGCTACCTATACACCACATACTGGCATCGATTTATTTTAGTTTGTAGTATCATGTATTATTTTAATTTTTACTTTTATTATGTACGTGACCTACTTATAATTGATAGAAACAAGATTTTCCAGATACTATTAAATCTGCCTATTTTCTCCTGCCTTCTATAACTGTGCAAATCTTTCTTGATTTTTATATATTTAAAAATATATAGTTTCCCATATTGTATATAAATTTCACATAATGGAAAGGAACAGCATAGTTACTTACATGTAACAGGTATTATCCAGGGACAGCAGGCAGATTTTCTCACAGATGGATGACATCATCCACAGAGCCCCAGTACGGACAGTGCAAAAGTGTACTGTCACTTTAACTTCTGTAAAAGTTTTGAGACCGCCCATACCGCGCATGCGCCAGTGCCTTCCCATCCGGCATCAGCTCGCAGGACCATCAGTTCAATACTAAAGCTAAGAAGCCAACTAGGGGAGATAGGAGGGTTATGAGAATATCTGCCTGCTGTCCTGGATTACATCTGTTACAGGTAAGTAACTCTGCTTTATCCCAAGATAAGCAAACACATATTCTCACAGATGGGACTCCCTAGCTAATATGTAAGGGATGTAGGGGAGGGAAGTTGGCAATCAAATAGAAAAATTAATCTTGTAGAATTGTTAGGCTGAACTGACCATCCCATCCAGATTGAGTCTCCGGACAGCAATGGGATGTGAAGATACATTATATAATGAGGACCAAATGGTTATTGTAAGAATGTTCTCAATGGAAGTAGAACTGAAGCAAGGAACTGAGGCGTACCTTGTAAGTTGTTAAACGACCCTTCAGTAGCAGCCCATCCTGAGTATAGAAGAACATGGAGGAAATCTGTGATTTTTATTTTCTTTTTAGAGATACAGAACTGTGAGAAGATAGTACTATCATTCTACGCTGTGGTAGCACCGAAAAAAGATAGAATATGCTTGGTGGCGATAGCTCTGACCCTCTGCTCATGTGCCTATCATGTGGTTCATGATTAAGAAGACTAGAAGATCAAGGAGTCCAGAGGAGGGGCGGGACCGTGGCAGAAGAAACAGCTCCAAAGCTGTTTGCAAACATCGCTAACACCACGATCTTCTATGCAGGCTGCTCTTCAAAGGTAAACGGGTGACGGGAAGTCAGACGCCAGGGGGGGAACCGGATGCCGGGGGGAGAACTGAACAGCAGCACTTTGTGACTGACCCTCCCCCTCACCCTCTAAAGCAGGTGCGGCAGCTGCTGGCCAACAAGAGCAGCGCTGCCGCTCCTGCTTTAGGGGGTGAGGGGGGAGGGTCAGCCGAATCGGGCAGCTGATTTTTTTTCATTTTAAATCGATTCGAATCGATTCACCCGAAGTGAATCGGTGAACCGGGCAGCACTAATGTGAACTAACAAGGGAAACAGGTTGTAAGCTGAGATGATTGGCAAAGGCAAAAGGTAGTTGCAAAGTTGAAGCAGTGTGTGTAGATCTTGCAGATGTTGAGGCTTGAGCAGATAATATGGCTGTTCTTGATGGAAGAAAAAAAAAATAGCAAGCTGGCCTGAAGAATTGAATCGTGGATACTGTGTCAGAAGAGAGAAGGAGACTGAGGTAGATATATATGACTAAGAGAAATTGAACAGCCAGAGTGGTTGTCGTGCAAAGTTGCATCTTTGGGTTTTTGTTTTTGTTTAAATTAGATCCATAAGCCTCAGAGGTGTAGAAAATCAAGTTGAGGTACACTGAGCAGCCATCTAAAGGCATTGAAAGTAGTAAGATGCTATGGAGCAGCGTGGAAAAAAAAGATGAGCAGAATGTAATTCCATACCCAGGTAATAAAATAAGAGATGTGGAATAGTTGCAGTAGACTGGTAGCTGCAGTACTGAACATGTGAAAAGCCTTCCTTGTCAGTAATTTTCATGAAAAAGAATGTATAATTCAGTGGTATGGGATATAGAATACTTGAACCTACAATTCCTGGCTTAGGAGGCTAATGCATTATTAAGTAGGCCACTGAGGCTTTTACTCTGATCTGAATAAACATGAGACTAATTGACATAGAACCATCTCAAGGCATGACGTATATATTAAAAGCAGTCCTGAGACTCATGTTGGTGAGTCGGTAAAGGTCTGGAAGTGAAGATGCCAGATCAAGTTCATTTATGTAGGGTAATTTTCTGCATAGTTTATTCAACTTTATCTCCAAAAAGTGTATCCCCTAAGCAGGGTGAGTTGATGAAACAATTTTGTACTGTAGGCTCCAAGTCCAAGAGGAAAAGCTATGCCCGACACCTCATTAATACAGAAAGAGCTGAGGCTCTTGAAGACATTTCAAAGGCATCGAAGGCAAACCTAGCCATGAATTTCCTGGTTTGCAATAGATTATAGGTGGTGTATTGAAAGTCTGGAAGCTGGTCTGGAGGAATAAAGTGTTCAAACAGAGAAATATATTGCACCAGTTGTTTAAAAATGAAAGACATGAAAAAATTGTAGTTAAGAATGCAGTTGGTGAGCACTGAGTTCTGGAAAAGACGACAGCCAAAGTTATCCAAGGTATGGCCTGCTGTGCTTGGAGGCATGCTGGCATAAAATCTAGAACTGGAGGACTGCTCCAATGCGGACTTATAGTGGAGACTCCCAATTTGAAATACTGCCTCTCTTAAAAAGAGTATGGAATGGGAGTTTAAACAGATCTCTTGGAAACTCTACAAAGTCAAGGGCATCAAGAAGATCAGCTCTAGGTTCAGTATCTGCTTCCAGGCGGAAAGAAAGAGCTTGCCCCAATTGTTGAATATAAGCGAGAGGCTCTCAGCTGGAAAATGGCATCTCAGTAGTAGCCATAAGAGTCTGGAGAAAACAAGGCTGCTTCCGAAGGACATGATATGGAGAGACCTGATGGAGAAGGAGGAGTGGACACTTAAATTGTCATGGACTGTGATGACATTGAGAAGAATGTCCAGAATGGTGTAGACTGTCACCTGAAGACGAGGAACTGCTTTGGTACTGTGAATGGCAAGACCTCCCTCTGACCTGGTACCCTGGGCCTTTAAAACAATGCCAGGCTTAGGCTAGGCTGGTACTGGAAGTCTAGACAGCTGCTGGTGCTGACTGCATTTGCAGTATTGCAGCTAGCTTTTTGTAGAGCAGCTCCCAAAACTGATCCTGGATAGAAGGCACCAGTGCCATTGTTGAAGTCGATACAGGCGATGCAGCAGGGCATCGAGGTGTTGGGGACCTTGATGAATAGGCATGCCTCAGAGATGACAGCTCCTATATCGATGGGGAACGCTGCTGACGCTGACGGTTGGCATGCACTGACTTCCTCGATGTTGGAGATGCCACAGGCATCTGATGGGAAGGCAAAGCTGGCTTTCTAATCTGGAGAATTGATGGTACTGATGGGGTCGGTATCGAGGTATATGGTGATGGTGCTGGTACCAAAGGCCCTGAAGCATCTATGGCAGACTGACAAGGAGGAGCCAAAAAGTTACTCCTGCTGGAGATGCTGAGCCTTCAAGGAATTCTTCTGAAGCGTTAAGCAGCGGGTACAAAAGTCAAGTCAATGGTCAGGACCAAGGCACCGAAGACACCCACTTATGGGGTTCAGTGACTGATATGGCCCTATTACATTGAGAACACTTCTTGAATTCGCTGAAAAGCTTGGACATGGATGGGAAGATACCATTGCATCTTTTGATTTCGCCGAGGTTACCAGTGGTCGGCTAAAGAAAAGCCTGAAAAACATACGATACAGATGGGCTGCCCAAGGCTTAAAAGGGACTCTAAGGCCTTGGAAGTCGAAATACAAAAAACTTTGATGAACTCAAAGGAAATAAAAGTAGTAAAATAATGAAGAAAATAAGTTTTTTGAAAAGTATGGGAAGACAAGAAAAAAAAATCGTAGAAATTGTGCATTTGGAGACACTCCAAGAACAGAACTTCTTAGCTCTGCGGAAGACTAAGAACTGGTGGTTCCACGAGCCAACACCAGGTGGGAAGGCACTCACTCATGCGAGGTGCGGATGGTCTCGAGACTTCTACATAAGTTAAAGTGACAGCTCCGTGGATGACATCCCCCATCTGTGAGAATATGCTCCCTGCTTGTCCTAGGATAAAGATTAACTGGCTTTCTAACTTAAAATGCCAGGGAAGGATTGTCCCAATTGCAAGATGGATAAAAAACAATGGGTTTGGGTTTTTTTTTAATTTAAAATGGATTTTTAAAAATAAAATGCTTTTTTGAGGAAAAAATCTATCTAAAGGTAGCTTTCTATTTAAGATATATTATAGTCCAAAAGTTATTCATCATAAAATAAGGATTAGGTTTTTAATTATTTAGCATGAAGTTATATATTCATATACCCTCCCTTTTACAAAGCCGCATTAGACTTTATCACCAGCTGCAGTGGTATTAGCTCCGACACTCACAGAATTCCTATGAGCATCGGAGTTAATACCGCTGTGGCCAGCAATAAAAAAGCCTAATGCAACTTCGGAAAAGAAGGGGATAATGTTTAAATTTTTTGGTTAATAAATTCCATTAATCCATTCATAATGTCACGGGCATGATTTAAATCAAGTCTTTCTTACTAGTGATTCAAATCATGATTTACATCAAATCCACCCTGCCCAGTTACATCACCAAATCTGCGACAATCCTTTAAAGGAACTGTTACAGGGAGAAGAAAAGTTAATAGAACTGACCTACTGGTTTATTTTATTTTATTTTTTTTTTGCAATCTAATCTACAGTTCACGCAATTTCATCACCAACCTTTTGCTCTGTTTGGAGGAGTTCATATTTCTCTCTCTCATGACTCAGTTCCTTTTCCAATCTCCCAATTTGTTGTCTAAGTTGTGTAGTTTCTTTTTCCAATGAAGTTGTGATCTTTAGGAGCTCTTCTTTTTCTTTCAGGGTTTTCTCAATTTTTAGCTGTAACACAAAATGTAAACCAGTGATGAATCTTTAAAAAAAAAAAAAAAAAAAAGGGGCAATTCAAAACAGAAGAAACACACTTCTAATGACAACACATTCTGCTTTTAAACCTATAAATGCTAAGCGTAAGATAGTACAGATTAGGTGAACTGGATCAGCTCACCATTTTTGCAGACCTTTAAAAAAAAGATAGGGTGACTGATCCTACCATGTTTTATTTTATGACATACAAGCTGGCGAGCCTTGCTGGGTTTTCCCCAATGTTTCAGTTTTAACCCAATAAAGAGGAATAAATGGTGTGGAAAAAAAACATTCTAGGTGCTGTCATTCAGACAGAAATTTGAGCATGACTAATAATCATCTGCCTATAAATTGTTTCATAAACATCAAGTAGCATAAACTTCCTTGTTTTTGCACTACTTCAGTCTACTAAGATTGTAGAATGTTTAAATGTAGATTTTATGCTCAAATCAGTATTCCAGTTTTATCTTAAGTCAATATAAGAATATAAGAACATGAGACTAGCCTTACTGGGTCAGAATATAAGAATATAAGAACATGAGACTAGCCTTACTGGGTCAGAATATAAGAATATAAGAACATGAGACTAGCCTTACTGGGTCAGACCACTGGTTCATCTAGCCCAGAAGTTTGTCCCCACATTGGGCAATCCAGGTCACTAGTATCTGGCAAAACCCCCCAAAAGTAGCAAACATTCCATGCTACCAATTCAGGGCAAGCAGCAGCTTCCCCCATGTCTGTCTCGATAACAGACTATGGACTTTTCTTCCAGGAAATTGTCCAACCCTTTCTTAAAACTATCTCCACCCCCCTCCCACTGCAGTAATTTAAAAATATTTTTTAAATATGTTATTACTTAACTACTACTTTGTGTGTATAAAAACAGGATGCAACATTTTCAGTCATAGCTCAACACTGATGACAAACTTTGACGGCGTATGGGGTCAGATTTAAAAATCTTAATATGTATACTTTGGAAGAAAGGTACAGTGGAACCTCGGTTTGCGAGTAACCCGGTTTGCGAGTGTGTTGCAAGACGAGAAAAACACTCGGCAAACTTTTGCCTCGCAAACCGAGCATGTTCCAATATGCGAGCACCTCCTCCCCTGCTCTAACCGGCATGGCATTCCCCGAACCGGCATTATAATTCCCCCCATGAACGCCCCCGCCCCGCGAGAACCGCATTGCACCCCCGTTCTCTCGAGAGCCAGAAGGCCTTGAGCATGCGCAGATGCTCAAGGCCCGGCCCAAGCAAGAGGCGGGAGCTTGCTTTCACTCTCACAACCAGCAGAAGGGATAAGGAGCGTGTCTGAGAGGAAGGGCAAGCGGATGCCGCTTTCAGCACGGGGGTGTGATGCGGTTCTCGCGGGGGGAGAGTTCGCAGGGAGGGGGTTGCAATGCCGGTTCGGGGGGGTACGATGCCGGTTAGAGTGGGGGGGAGGGGTGATGGGAGCAGCGCCGGTATCCTCGAGGGGGGGGGGGTTTGGTGGAACGAATCAAAGCGAGTTTCCTTCATTCCTATGGGGAAATTCGCTTTGATATACGAGTAACTTGATTTACGAGCATGCTTCTAGAACGAATTATGCTCGTAAACCAAGGTTCCACTGTATTTATAATATCTCTATAATATCTCCCTTCTCCCACTTTTGTGGCATAAATGTGCATGAGACAAATCTCTTTCATTTGATAGGATGCTTTGGAATGAGAGGGTATAGGATGAAGTTAAGAGGCAATAGGTTCAGGAATAATCTAAGGAAATACTTTTTATAAAAAGGGTGGTAGATGTGTGGAATAGTCTCCCGGGCAGAGGTGGTGGAGTCAAAGACTGTGTCTGAATTCAAGAAAGCATGGATATCCTGAAACAACCAGCCAATTAGGTTCTCTCAAGGACTGAGTTAAGAACCTCTGCACTAGAGGGAAAGGGCATGCTCTAATGCAGTGTATTGCAAACTGTGTGCCGCGGCGATGCACTGGCAAGGAGGAGAGTCATCCGCGCCAGCTGACTGCCTACAAGACATGCCTCTTGCCACGAGAGGCACATCCTGTTGGCAGTCAGCCAGCACGGATGACTCTGCTCCTCGCCGGCATCTCTCCTCCTCTCCCCGCGCCTCCCCTCTTCCCAGATCCCTCCACCGAAGCAGGTCACGTACTTTCGGGTGCCTTCTGGCCGGGGCACTAGGTTTAGTGTGCCGCTGGCCAGAAAGTTTGTGAGACACTGCTCTAGTGGTTAGAGTAATGGGCCAAGGGAAACCTGAATCCAAAACTACTTTTGCCTAAGATATTTACTGTAACCTTGGAAGAATCACATTGTGTATGAGGGAGTCAAACACTTAAGTGTAGCATCTGCCATGCTTATTGAATCCTTCTGCTTCAGTTACCACTTAAGAATATATTCAGGGATATAAGGTAACAAATATCATCAAAATAAATAAGTAAGTATACATACCTAATATCAAAGAATAATTGGAATCACATTTATTTTATAGGTTGCCGTATCTCATAGAATGCATTGAAAAGTTAAAGGCACTGAAAGGATTAAAAGTTTTTGAACCTCACCTCAAGAAGACCAGCTTTTGTGGTCACTACTAACATGTCTGAATGACCTTCATCTTCCATAGTCAGCAACTCTTCCACTGGTGATGAGGTTCGAAACTGGAAAGGGGTACTTGCCCCACGAATCTCCCCTTTGTGTGTAACATAGCAGAACTGATAAAACTCCCCATCATCATTTGGGAGATAATATCCTAAAAACCAAAAGCACAAGTCAGTCACTTAAGTTCCAAATATTTCAGACTGACCCCAGACAAGCAGTAACTGCTTAAGTATACAGCAAGATAAAACAGAAAATGTATTGGTACTGCATCAGTTCAGTTTGAATTTACTCACCCAGCACATTGTACTTGGCTCTTCCAAACAAATAATATTTGAATGTTTCAATTGTAATTAGAAGACTACTGAATTTCGGTTTTGGTGCTGAAACTGAACCAAAATCTTTTTCTGCCTGGTTTCGGCCAAAAGATTACAGCCATGGTTTCAACTTCAGCCAAAACTAACCGTTTTTACTCTAAGCCAAAAATTTCTGCTTCATCCTGTTAGTCTCCATTTCTTCCCCTACAGGAGTTATTTTTCCCCCCTGCCCAACTGTAGGTGACCCCCTTGGGCCTATTTTTTCTGCCCTCATTATATTCCTAGATTGTCAATGATTGTGGCCATTTCGCAAAACTGCCAAAAGAGATCACAGCAGGCATTTTGACAATGCAGCTGACATGGGCATGAGAGACTAGGGATTACAGAATGACATAGGGACAAATTTTTCCCCATCCCTGCAGGAACTCATTTTCCTGTTGAGTTCTTTTCCTGCCCCTGCCCTTTTCCTGCAAGCTCTATCCTCATCTGCACAAGCCTGCACAAACCATTAGATGCCAGGAAGGGGAGTGGCAGAGAGGGCCACAAGCAAGATGCTGCTTCTTTAAGAATGCTGCCTGAGGCCATTGTCTAAGTTGCCTTATTATAGGGCTGGCTCTGGTTGAATTGAAGGCATGCTGAGCTAGTTGTGATGATGAAGTTTTGATGAACCAGTTGTCCAGACAGACAACTTATAAGCGAAGAGCTATGGCTACTACCACAAGGCACTTCAATAAGACTCCCAGTACTGGGGACCTTGTATTGGAAATGGCAAGAGACCACTCAAAATTGAAGATATTTCCTGTGGGCAGTTAAGATTGGTACATGAGTGTATGCTTCTTTGAATTCTAGAGAACAAAGACAATCATCCTTCTCTAACGGTGGTAACAGTGTTCCTAGAGAAACCATGTGAAACTTCTCCTTCACTAAGTATTTGTTGAGTGTAAGATCTACCATCTTTATAAGTTCCAGAAAATATTTTGAATAAAACTTTTAGCCACTCTCCTGTGGATAAACTTGTTCTATTGCATTGAGCTAGAGGAGGGCTGAAGGCTCTTGGTGAAGGAGGGTCTTCTGGAAGGAGTTTAAAAAGAGATTCTTGTGGTGAGTGGTTTGGAGGTTTTTAAAGTAAGTGCAGGGTGTAACCCTGAGCCACTACTTGGCACACCCATTGGTCCAATGTTATAAGAGTGCAGCACTGTTGGAAATTATGAAGTTTCCCTCCGATGGAGAGATCTGGAGTTAGATTGAGTGAGACTCTGGGCATGCTCACCAGAAGGGACTCAAATGGATGATTGTTTAGACTGAGAGAGTGATTTTTGCTGTCTTTGTTGTCTAGACCACTTCTGGTTATTGGACCTCGCAGATGAAGAAGACTGACCCTAGCGATGTCTAGGATTGTAATATCAAGTTTATTTAAAATTTACTCGAGACTTCTAGGCGGTGTACAAAAATGCCATAACAATATACCAATAAAAGTATAATTTAATCTAAAACAGACCAAGGGGGAAAAAAAAAACGATTCAAGGACAAAAAACGAACAGGGACAAAAGGGAAGAGGAGATAGGAACTCCAATTAATAGAAAGAAAAGAAAACACTTAAAAGGAAAAACAGAAGGGTGGGGAAGTAATATTAAAATAATTTTTCTAAAAACTAAGTCTTCTTTAAAAGGACAGTTTAGGTTAGAAAAGCATCGCAGAATAAGAATGTCTTTAGCATTTCCTTAAATTTGATCAGTGATGTATTTTCCTGCAAGTAGTTGGGGATTCTGTTCCAAAGAAAAAGGAGCACTTACAGAAAAGATTGTGTTCCTCATAGTACTAATATGTTTCAATGAGGGAACAGTGAGAAGATTTTGTGCAGTGGATAGTAGGGTCCTTGATTGATTATAAGGGATAAGTAAGTTGTTAATAAATTCTGGCTATTTGCGTTCATTTTAAAGATTAGTAGTAGAATTTTATAAGTGCATCTAGAGGAATTGTATCTGAAAGACAATTGAGAAGATTGAGTTGTTTGAGTTTTCAAAAGAGTTGTCATGCAGTCACTGTGCTTTTTAATCATGTCTGCAGCTTCTTCAATGCATTCTCCAAAGAGGTCATCTCCTTTACAGGGAACATTGGAGAAGCATTCTTGAATGGACGTCTCAAGATCAGAAACAAATAGCCAAGCCATCCTTCTCACTGCAATAGCCACAGCTAATGATCTGGAAGAGATGTCAAAAGCATTTTTCTTGTGGCAAGTTCTTAATCAAATGCTGGAATGACTTGAGTTGATCTGAAGGAAGATGCTGCTCAAACTCTGGCAGTTGCTTTATTAAGGTTTTAAGATAAATAGACATATAAAATTGGTAGTCCATGATTCTATTGATGAGCATGGTAGATTGGAAGATATATTTGCTAAAGTTGTCCAGGTTTCTGGATTCTCTGCCAGGTAGAGTGGAAGCATGTGCAAGAGCTACATGCACACTTAAGGGCAGACTCAACCACTAGAGACTGATCTTGGATTTGAGTCCTATCAAAGCCAGGACATCTGTACTCTATCCAGTGTGTCTATTTTGTGGGAAGTAACTGGGATGGTCAAAGAGATCTCTCAGTTTTTGAATAAAGCATCTTTCACAACTCTATGCAGTTCAAATAACTTTGAGCAAGGCTCTTCTTCCATCTTGATACGAAGAGTATGACCAATTTGATACACCAAACCTGTGAAAGAAACTTTCAAGTGAAGATCTGCGAGATGGAGGCGACAGAGAAGGATCAGAAAGAATACCATACGACTCTTCAGCAGAATAGTCTGGAAGGTCTTCACTGGAATGTATAAGCAGGTCAGAATACTCTCTCTTATATGCCTCAGAAATAGAGCGCTGAGGTGAGCATAGAGTGCATGTTGAGGTGAAACAAGTGAATCAGGCTCCCTTGAGGATGATGCATATGTCAAGCGTCTCCTGGATGTTGATGCTCAGTGTCGAGTGGGAGTCTGGAACAACGCACCAACAAGACCGGCATGGAGGCTGCAGAAACCTGGGTAGGCTACAACTGTAGTAGCCCTGTAAGCTCTTGTTGGAGCAGCGCCCGAATCTGATCTTGGAACCAAAACCGATGGAGGTAAAGATGTTGAAGCAATCTGTTGTACCAGCTGTCGAGGAATTGGGGACCTTGATATCAAGGCACATCTGTGCGAAGATGCCAGTTGAGGCAAAGGAGAGCAGTCATCTGTACATTGACGCTTGATCTACGTTGATGATAAAGAGGCCTAGGAGAACATTGAGGTATGTCTAGCAGGGAGACATGTTTATGCTTCTTACCTTTTTTACATGGATTCCTTGATGCATGTGGTACAGACGAAGAGGTAAAATCTCTGCGCTGCATTGACACGGATGCTTGATGATCCTGGTGCAAAGCTGAAGTAGATGGAGCAGGAGTAGATGCCAGCATTGATGTAAGCTGGCCACTGAGTTCCAAATCCTCAGCCATGCTTGATGTTGCTGACACGGTACCAAACTACTTCTCAAATTGACATTTACAAGCCTTCAGTACCCTCTTCTGTGTGTGAGAGCAGAGAGCACAAGAAATGTCCCAATGGTCAGGACCAAGACATTGAACACACCAGTTGTGCAGGTCATGGGCTGAGATGGTCCTGTTGCATAACACCATTTGAAGCCGCTAGGCACTCTGGACATGGAGAAGAAAATGACTGATGCAAAGTCGAAGGGCTCAACATCCTGGGGAGCATTAGACATTTTCCCGAAAAAGACTTGATGCTCCTAGGAGGCGCAAAGGATCCAATGGCCAGAAGGCCCAAAAACACAAAAGTTAAAAAACAGAAAAGAAACTTCAAGGGAAGGCACCAAAAAAGGTAAAAGTTTGAAATGCTGAGGAGAACTCCGAAAGCACAGCTTCTCAGTTCAATGGAAAACAAAGAACTGCAGGTCCCACAAGCCAATGTCAGACGGGAAGGCACCAGCACTAGCATGCACACAGTACAGGCAGTGCCTTAAAATTTTAAAGTGATAGTACATTTGGTGTCTGTCCAAACTGGGTTCTGTGAATGATGTCACCCATCTGTGAGAATATTTTACCTGCTTGTCCTCTGAGAACAACAATTTACAATTTGGACCAAAAAGTTGGTGGAGTGTCTGGGTCTCTTCTTATGTGTAAGGATCTGAGATGACATGTGTTTTTCCAGCAATACTCAAATCTGAAACATAACTATTTATACCTTAGGCCAGTGGTTCCAAAGTTGTGGGTCAGAACCCCAAATGGGGGGGGTCACAGAAACGACTCCTCCTCCTTCCTAGACTTTCACTATGGCCTATTACCAATAGTGGCAGTCAGAATGAAGCCTGTGATTCACTGAATGTTCACAAGCCAGGATTCCTCTGTCAGCTTCCTGTTAAAACTAGAAATTCAGAAGAAACCAAAAGAAACTCTGTGGAATGACGATGTTCCTAAATGGACTTTATTTGAAAATGTAAAAGTTCCAAAGGTACACTAATATCATCCACATAAAAGTAAAATGATCCACATACAAATTTTAAAGGACCTAGTCCGCTAGGGATGCAGGACCCAACACGGTCCGCGTTTCGACAAAAAGCCTTCTTCAGGGGTCCTATAAATAATGAGGGGTATGTTAAGAATATATATGTAAGTTATGAAAGGTGGTGGTTATGAAATCTAAAATTGGGGTCTGCGAGTATACACTAACACCGAAACCTGTGCTGACTGCTGCTAATAGTTAAGGGAGGGTGGAGGAAGTGGGTGAAGGAGGAAAGAAACATAGAAAGATGACGGCAGATAAGGGCTACAGCCCATCAAGTCTGCCCACACCATTGACCCACCCTTATAATTCTACTGGCCCCCTTAACTCTACTGACCTGCTCTATTAAGTCAATATCCTAGCGACCCTATTCATTGGTATGACCCTCGCAGTGATCCCACATAGGTATCCCATTTATTCTTGAAGTCTGGGATACTGCGGGCCTCGATCACCTGTACTGGAAGCTTGTTCCAATGCTCTATCACTCATTCCGTGAAGAAGTACTTCCTGACGTCTCCACGAAACTTCCCTCCCCTGAGTTTGAGCGGATGTCCTCTTGTGTTCGAGGGTCCTTTGAGAAGAAAGATATCATCTTCCACCTTGACCCATCCCGTGATGTACTTAAATGTCTCAATCATATCTCCCCTCTTTAAATTTCCATCATCTGAGGTCACATGAATTTTAAGTGTTAAAATGGTGTTATGTTGGGTAAAAGTTTGAAAAACATTGTCCTAGGCTGAATTCCCTACAAAATTTATGAGGATTCTAGAAGTAACAGCACTATTAATAAACTGATTGAGGGAACTGTTTTTGACCCATGGAAACTGGGCACGTGCCTTCAGATGCAACAAAACCATGGCATGTTATTGCTGAAGACAGATATCAGGATTTGCTTAAAATAATTTATTCAGCTAATGTGTAACATTATAATAGCTTATGGTAAGCAAGAAACACAGAAAAAAGTCTCTGATGCACTTACCTTGAAAAGATAACACACAGTTAACTGTTGATCCTTCCACATAATTTTCAGGCACAGGTGACCACAGAAATGTGTAATAGTCCCGAGCAGTGCTCCAGCCAACCTGTCAAAATTTTAAATAAAGTACCATTATATATGCCTTTCTACTTGTGGCAAGATTCAAATCTATGCAAACAGAAAAATCATCTGGTGGGTGTAATGGATAGGCCTGCCGTTTTAAAAGTTTTTTTAGACAAAACTCTAGCCTTTCAAGCTGGGAGAATGAACTCTTTGCCCACTCCCAATCTTACTATGAGTTTAGAAAATCACTGAAAACCTATCTGTTTGGTAAATTTATGCGATGACTTTGCTTTATATCACTCTACATCAGTGTTCTCAACCTTTTTACACCTGTGGACCAGCAGAAATAAAATAATTATTTTGTGGACCACAAACTATTAAGACTGAAATTTTAAAAAACCATTTCCACAAGTTCGGTCCCCGCAAACCATCTACCGTATTTTCACGTAGATAACGCGCACCGTGTAAAACGCGCACACGGGTATAGCGCGCGAAAAACACAAAATTATGTACAGAAATTTTTATATACCGCGCACACCCGTATATCGCGCATGCCGCCCCGACTCTCCCGTCGCCGCCCGACTCTCCTTTCGCCCGCCCCGAGTCTCCTCTGGTCCCGACTGCTCGTTTCCTGCCCTGCCCCGCCCCAGTCTCCTCTGGTCCCGACTGCTCGTTTCCTGCCCTGCCCCAGTCTCCTCTGGTCCCGCCTGCTCGTTTCCAGCCCTGCCCCGAGTCTCCTCTGGTCCCGAATGCTCGTTTCCAGCCCTGCCCCAGTCTCCTCTGGTCTCGCCTGCTCGTTTCCAGCCCTGCCCCGAGTCTCCTCTGGTCCCGCCTGCTCGTTTCCAGCCCTGCCCCGAGTCTCCTCTGGTCCCGAATGCTCGTTTCCAGCCCTGCCCCAGTCTCCTCTGGTCCCGCCTGCTCATTTCCAGCCCTGCCCCAGTCTCCTCTGGACCCGCCTGCTCGTTTCCAGCCCTGCCCCGAGTCTCCTCTGGTCCCGAATGCTCGTTTCCAGCCCTGCCCCAGTCTCCTCTGGTCCCGCCTGTTCGTTTCCAGCCCTGCCCCAGTCTCCTCTGGTCCCGCCTGCTCGTTTCCAGCCCTGCCCCGAGTCTACTCTGGTCCCGCCTGCTCGCTTCCAGCCCTGCCCCGAGTCTCCTCTGGTCCCGAATGCTCGTTTCCAGCCCTGCCCCAGTCTCCTCTGGTCCCGGCTGCTCATTTCCAGCCCTGCCCCAGTCTCCTCTGGTCCCACCTGCTCGTTTCCAGCCCTGCCCCGAGTCTCCTCTGGTCCCGCCTGCTCATTTCCAGCCCTGCCCCGAGTCTCCTCTGGTCCCGCCTGCTCGTTTCGCCGCCCTGTCCTGCTTGCCGCTCTGTAAGCATGCGCAAACCATCTACAGACAAAGAAGATGGTCTGAGCATGCTTGCCGCTCAGTTTTCTGCGCCGGGTTGTCGGGGCGCGCTTTTGATCTGTCACCAAGGCGGGCCTTTGTCACGCTGTGCTTTTGACAATGTGGCTTTGTCTCCCCCTCTATCTGGCCTTGTAATTTGCCCAGTAAATACCATTTTGCCTTTACAACAGCATCTCAGCCTTTGGGTAAGCCTATAAAAGATTAATGCTGCATGTAGAGCCCACATTTCAGTAATTTGATCTTTTCAGATTGGTATTCTGCATTTATCTACCCGGTAGTAGAGTTTATCAATTAAATTTAAATTTACCGCCATAATGGAAGGAATGAGACGAAAGTCATATACAGCGGACTTTAAGCTTAAAGTCGTTGCGAAAGCTGAGGAAATAGGCAACCGGGCCGCAGCGAGAGAGTTAAATGTTGGAGAAACATCAGTGCGTGAATGGAGAAAAGATAAGAAGGAACTGGAGAAATGCAATCCGCGAAAACGGGCACGTCGTGGGGCCAAACCAAAATGGCCTCAGCTGGAGGATGACTTGAAGCAGTGGATTCTGGAGAGAAGGGAGCAAAATCAATCAGTCTCTACTGTTGCGATTCAGATGAAGGCAAAACTACTTGCAAATAGAAGAGGAATACCCAACTTCAAAGCTGGCTTCACATGGATCTCAAAATTTATGAAAAGGAACGGACTATCAGTTCGAATGAGAACAACTGTTGGCCAGCGACTTCTGGATGACTGGCAGCAAAAATTGATTGATTTCCGTGACTTTGTCGCCAAAGAAATATCTGAACTTGGCATCACTGCAAAGGACGTCATCAACATGGATGAAATTCCAATGGCATTCGACATTCCAGCGACAAGAACCGTAGCCCCCACAGGTACTAAATCTGTTGCCATCACCACAACTGGGCATGAAAGAACGTGTTTTACAGTAGTTCTTGGTTGCTCAGCTAGCGGGGTTAAGTTAAAGCCCATGCTCATTTTCAAAAGGGTCACTATGCCCCGTGAAAAGCTGCCCACCAGTGTGGTTGTGCACTGCAACAAGAAGGGATGGATGGACTGCGACGTAATAAGATTGTGGGTAGATAAATGCTTTAGGGCAAGACAGGGTGGATTCTTTGCAAAAAAATCCTTGTTAATTTTTGATGCCATGGCTGCCCACAAAGAAAAAAATGTTCAGGCCTACATTAATTCTACTCGTGCCCACATCGCTGTGATACCTGGAGGCCTGACGTGTAAGCTGCAGCCACTTGACATCGCAGTGAATCATCCATTCAAGACTTTTGTTAGAAAGGAGTGGGAGCAGTGGATGCAGAGCGGCACGCACGAGTACACACCTGCGGGGCGGCTGAAGCGGGCAACTTTCACAGAAGTCTGCAAGTGGGTGGCTTCAGCATGGGACAAAATAACACCAGATACCATTCGAAACGGATTTAGAAAAGCGGGCATTGTTTATGAAACCAATGACACTACGGCTACTACCAGTGCAGCGGAAGGCGGCAACAACACGGATATCAGCGATGATGACGACGACGATGACGATATCACTTCAGAAATAAACAAGGATCGTCTGCAGGCTGTGCTCACTTTATTTAATGATGATGATGACAATTCAGATTTTGATGGATTCAGATGACTGTGATGATGATGACTGAATAAACCTGTAAACTTTGTTTATTTACCGTACAACTTTACTGTAACTACGGTAACTGTATTTAGATTATTTTGTCCTCGATACTTCATTTGATCTACTGGTTAATGTTATAGTTTATAAGAATGAACATGTGATTTCTGTTCTTGTTGCTGAATTCATACTCACTAACTCTAGATTAAAAGTTATAAGGTTGTTTATAAGAATTAACAGTTTTTTTCTTTTGACGTTTTTGGTTGGAGGGTGTGTGAATGGTGCGTGAGTTCTCCTATGTCCATTTTTGTTCCCATTCTAAAAAACACTGATAAGTTCCCAGAAAAAGATACATTAAAATAAGAAGTGAAAACAAAGGCCCCTACAGATGAGAACATAAGAATAGCCTAACTGGGTCAGTCCAATGGTCCATCATGCCCAGTAGCCCATTCTTATGGTAGCCAATCCAGGTCACTAAATACCTGGTCAAAACCCAAAGAATAACAACATTCCATGCTACCGATCCAGGGCAAGCAGACGCTTCCCCCATATCTTAATAACAGACTATGGACTTTTCCTCCAGGAATTTGTCCAAACCTTTTAAAAACCAGCAACACTATCTGCTTTTACCATAACATAAATCTTTCATTCCAAACAGAGACCTTGCTAGATGTCAAATACAGAAAGAACAAGATACTGTAACTTCACAAGGACTTAGCTGTGCAGGAATACCTATACCTATATACCTATACCATATACCTAGTGCAAAAATGTGCAAAGGTCTGTTTTTTTCTTTCCATCACTACATAGCCTACGGTAATGCCACACAAGCAGCGCTGTTACAAATATATTCTGAAGGTCAATGCTAAGGTTAACAAAGTTTCCTTCCTTGGACCACAAGGAGATACTGACAAACCACTGAAAGAGATCCCAGGAACAACACCCAAAGACCCACTCAGTTGAGTGGAGTGGACTAGGGTAACTGGGGGGTGGAAATGGACCCGGAGTTTTCTCAGCAGAATTTCCCAGACCACCTCTTCCTCTCAACACATTGACACGCTAGTGGGTTTATTTTATAGCTTTTTCACCCCCTTCGGTCTGCCTGTCCCCCTTGAAGGTCTGCCTGTCCCCCCTTGAAGTCCTGTCCCCCCTTTAAGTCCTGTCCCCCCTTGAAGTCCTGTCTCCCCTTGAAGTCCTGTCCCCCTTGAAGGTCTGCCTGTCCCCCTTGAAGTCCTGTCCCCCCTTGAAGTCCTGTCCCCCCTTGAAGTCCTGTCCCCCCTTGAAGTCCTGTCCCCCCCTTTAAGTCCTGTCCCCCTTGAAGTCCTGTCCCCCCTTGAAGTCCTGTCCCCCCTTTAAGTCCTGTCCCCATCCTGAAAGCCTGATGCCCCCCCCCCGAAGCCCGATTCATCACCCGGAAGGACCGCTCGCACCCCCACCCGAACGACCGCTCGCACCCCCACAGCCTCCCCCCCTCCCCCATGGAGAAGCTGTCTACCTTGTTTTCGGATGCCAGCGAGCCCAGCTGTTTCCTCTGCCGGCGGTCCCGCCCCTTCTCTGAGCCCTGCTGCACTGCTTCCTCTTCCGGCGGTCCCGCCCTTTCTCTGATGTCAGACCACCGGAAGAGAAAGCAGCGCAGCACAGGGCTCTGAGAAGGGGCAGGACCGCCGGCAGAGGAAGCAGCTGGACCAATAGTCATAGAAGGCTCTGTCTTTTAACATTCTGGAGCATCTTTTCATCAGGAAGCCTTGGAACCACTGTAATATTCCTGAAATTCTTATTTCAGCTAGTCAATTTAGCAGCAGAGTATGACTGACTGTGTCAAATGCTGCTTAAACATCGAACTGTAGTAGTAACATTTGTTCACCTGTGCTTAATACTGGTCTAACTCTTGTTGTCAGATCAATCAAACTTGTTTCTGTACTGTGTTCATTTTTGAACCCATGTTAGACGGGGAACAGAAGATTACATTTTGATATATAATCTGTTAGCTGGGTGGCGACTACAAACTCTATGAACTTTGTCGTGAATGGTATATGCTTGCACCTTGGGATAGGTTTAGGTCTGTTCCTTTAAGAATAGGTGTAAATAGAATTTCCTTGAATTCTTCCGAAAACCATCTTTGCACTAGTGTAGCGTAAATCATCTTAACTAACCAATTTAGCACGTCTTCCGGCATATCACATCACAATATAGGTGGGATGAGCACAGATCCATCTGGCATTCTATTCCTCAGAGGTCTTGATTCTATTGTTGTGAATGTACTGATCACTGTACTTTCAGAAATAATATCTTCTAGTTGTTTGTCTACCATATTATCAAATTGTTTAAATATATCCTCTTATCATATTTGCAAAGTATGATGCTAGAGAGTTGGGTGTGGGGTAGAGAATGACATGGTGCCCATTTTCCACAGCTAACCCATGGCAACCGAAGGAACGAGCAAAACTTTGATATATTTACCACAGGAGCGGTAAAAGGCTTTGATCCTACAAGGAACACCCCACCACCACCACCACGAACACAGCTCCCTGGCTCCATTTCTCCCCCATTGCAGGTCTAGCAGCTCGAGCCCACCCACACCCTCCTCGTCTGGCGGCTCCACCCCAATCCCCCTTGTTTGTGGGCCTGGCAGCTCCAGCTGCCACCCCTCCCTTGAAGAAGAGCAAGTCGATCAAGCTGCTCGCGGTCACAGCATTCCCTCTGCCGGGCCCCTCTGCTAGAGGAGGGGCTGAAGGGAAGAGAAGGGAAAAAAAGAGATGCTAAACTTAGTAGATGAAGGAAGAAGGAATGAAATACCGAACACACAGCTGCAGAGAGAGGAAGAGACACAGGAGATGTCAGAGGGGAAAATAATGTGTATGGATAGGAGAATAGGGACAGGGTCAGGGACACAAAGGGAGATGCTGCATGGGGGTACAGAGAGGGGGGGGCAATGCCAGATATAGGAGGGGGTACATGAACACAGAGGGAAAGTGCTATATGTGGGAGAACAGGAATACAGAAGGGAGATGAATAATGCAGAACGTAGAGTAGGAATGATAAATACAGAGAGATGGACACAGGGGAGATGCTGGACAGGGAAGTATAGGGGACACAGAGAAGGGAAAGATAGATACACAAAGATTGAAGATGGCTGATGAGCACAGAGAAGAAGAAATGTCAAATGAGTTAAGAGAAGACAGAGGGAAACATAAACCAGAGCCTGGGACCAATATGACTTGAAAAATAAAATGACCAGACAACAAAAGGGTAGAAAATATCATTTTATTTTCTATTTTGTGATTAGAAAATATGAGAACAAACATATAAATCAACTTCTAGACCGCATAACCTTAATTACATCAACTTACAACCAAATGATCATCATGGAATTGAATTACTCAAAAGTCTAGAGAATAAGTAAGCTTATCCTGCCAGTGCTGTGTTATGACATGGGTAGGGCCTAGGGCAGAAATTTGGGAGAGGACCCCAAAGCCCATTACTAGTACATGCGCTTCTAGTAGGCTTAGGGCTTTCTCTAGCCAGGGGGCAGTTACCCTAATTGCATTCCTTGGCCTATCATCTCTGGGATGTGTGATCTGTATATTTTGAACAGTATAGGAGGAAATGGATCTTTCCTTTTCTTTGGTGTTGCACTATATGGAAGGTGTGGCTTCTTGGGATTTTGGTTTATGGTTATCATTTTTGGTCAGCTATTATGTATTTGGCATTTGTGTTCTTTATGTGTGTCCAAGGTATTCTGTTAGGATGAATTTTCTATGTAGCATTCAGTTTTCCTGATAGTGGAGAGAATATTGTGAGGGGAGATGGGTTTTGTTGATCCTTTTTATGTATTTGTGATTTATAAAATGACAATTGTATAGAATATTGTTTCTTTTTATACTTCAATAAAATGATTTCAATATAAAAATATTTATTTATTTAATAAAAAACATAATATACCGCCTGGAGTCACAGCGGTTTCCAAATAAACATACATAGATCAAAAACAATACAAATCATCCTTCAAAATGATATCAATACATGTGAAAACAAGAGCTACAAATTCTTCAGTAACATATTAAAAAATGTTACAAAAATGCCCAAACAACGTTAGGAAAGACAGATCATAACTATTCAAGGCTTGTGTGTATGGGATTAGACAGAGTATGCGGGGAAGGGGACACATTTTTTCTTCGCTTCATTCTCTAGTGTGGGGGAAAGCTACATTTGAGGCAGTCAATGCTGTGCAGTCCATCAATTTTGTTAGATTTTGGAACAACTTCCTTATCTCTGGTTTGTCTACCCTGATCATATCTAATGTCTATGCTGATGTCACAGAAGCTGACTTCCACTGTCTATTGGGAATTGTGATGATGAGGAACCCTGTTTTGAAGGATTTTAAAAACATGCTTTGATAACTAAAAGCATTGGAAGCATGGTGGCAGATACAGGGCAAATGGCTCATCCAGTTGGCCCATCCGCAGCATCCATTATCTCCTTCTCTCCATAAGAGATCCAACATGCCTGGTACAGGAGTTAAAATAATTTACATTAAGTTGATATGCCTTCTTTTGTTCTTTATTTCTTTAAGAACTAGTAATTTTGGAATTTGGCAATATCTATAGAATTTCTATTATAATGTTCTTATGTTCTAATTTACAAATTAAAATAAATAAAAAACAAGCTTATGGCAAAGATGTCTTGCTATGATAGTCTTTGTAGACTGGCTTGTTACAATCTCAATCTCACAAATGTCTATCCGCAGCTTATATTTGAGTCAATCATTCCCTTCTCTTGGGAGTGGGGGGAGGTGCCTCAGCTTATATTTGGAGGGGCTTATATTTGAGTATAAATTGATGCTTGGAGGGGCTTATATTTGAGTATAAATTGATGCTTGGACATGCTCCTTAATATATTTTTAGGCATTTTGGTGACATAAATTGTGCTGTATTTTTGAATATGGAGATTTTTGACCAATGATTATGAGCTAACTTGAGTATTTTTGTAGTGAGCAGTTTCTTTTACACCAAGGTCTTTCTCCATATTTTTCTTTATAGTGTGGATTTTTCATTCACTGCATAATTAAAGGTGGGACATTTTGATATAAAATAAAACTATCGGTAAAAAACAAAATACTCTACTGTCATCCAAAGATGTCAAAATTGCTGCCTGAAAAATCTTCAAAAAAAAAGTAGAGAAAAAAAAGACCTCAGTGAACACAACACTCTGTTCAATTTAAGCAAATTGCCAAGTAGACGAGCGAGCACATACTAATCATACTTGATGGGGGGGTGCCATATAAGTACGTGTAAATATGCATTTCATGCACATGCCTTATAGCAGTGGTCTCAAACTCAAACCCTTTGCAGGGCCACATTTTGGATTTGTAGGTACTTGGAGGGCCGCAGAAAAAATAGTTAATGTCTTATTAAAGAAATGACAATTTTGCATGAGGTAAAACTCTTCACAGTTTACAAAATTTTTCCTTTTGGCCAAGTCTTAATAATAATATTGTCATTTATAGCTAAAGAGACATATGATCAAGAAACTGTTTTATTTTACTTTTGTGATTATGATAAACATACTGAGGGCTTCAAAATAGTGCCTGGCGGGCCGCATGTGGCCCCCGGGCTGCGAGTTTGAGACCACTGCCTTATAGGCACATCTCATGCACATGTGTCAAAGACGAGCCTCATGTGCGTTGGTTAAAAGTTAAAAAACAAAAAAATACAGGGTAGAGGCACCATGTACAGCCGAAGCAGTATAGAAAAAAAGCTAATATATAGCTTGCGTATAGGTAGTTCTCCACCCCACTCCTCTCCTTCTCTCCAATGGGATCGAAGGATGCTTTTCACTTGTGCCTATGATGCTCTACAATAAGGTATGCCTATATTCATCCTTATGTGTGCCTACGACATAGCATCTCTTGGCGCATGCACACATTTATGCCTCTTACCCTGAACTATACTACACATGTTAGTCACTTTCTCCAACTGATCGGATGGGATTTTGATACAATTCTACTACAGTGCCAGAAATGACACTCAGAAATGCATTTTCCATCACAGAGCAGACAGAAAGCAAATCTGCTTTTAAAATCTACTGTGACTAAAATCACCACTCTCCCCAATTTCTCAATTAAACCACCTCCTTTTTAAGGAGTTTCATTATTATAAAGGTCCAGAGTTGCAGCAGGCAGCATAATTTGATGCAGAAGCACCATCTGACAGAAATGCCAAGAGGAATCACAGAATGCCCGTTCAGAAAGCTCTGGAAAGGAATAGCAAAAGCTTTGGCTCATGTGATTGGGCCAAGTGATCACTACCCGTCACCTCTCCACTCCCCAGGCACTTCCAATCTTCTTTCCTGTTCACTTTGTTCTTCTGGACTCTACACAACCTCCCTGGTCTCTTGGGCCACCTCTTAACAGGTCATTCTGGTCACCACTGGTCACTCACTCTTCCTAGGGGGGTCCTCTGACAGCTCCTGGTACCATTTACCAGTTTCTCTGCCAGTTGCCACCGGTCCCTCCACCGGTCACTCACCAGAACTCTTCCAGCTGCTTATGGGGACACAGCTGATCCCTTATTCCCAAGAATTTTGGGACCCCACTAGTCCTGGATGCTCTTCACTGGTCCCTCTGCCAGTTGTCAAGCCTGAGGTACTCTCCTGGCCACCCCCAAGTTCTACCAGGCCCTCCAGCTACTTCACTCCTCAGCTGGTCACCACCAGTCTTCCCCACTGGTCTCTCCTCCAGCCACTGTCAGCCAGGACTCCACCGGTATTCTGGTCCTTCCACAGATACTCTGGTAGCCGGTCATTCCATAAGAACTGGTCTCTCAGGTACTCTCTCTGATGACTTTCTTAGTCCCTCAGATGCTCTCTCACTGGGCCTTCTGCTTGTCGCCGAGCCCGAGTACTCTCCAATCACTCCAAGCTCTACCAGTTAGGCTAGTACAGAGCAAGGTCTCTCTCTCTCTCTGCTGCACTATGCCCCTGTCAGCACTAGAAAGCTCCTCTACTGCACCGGGCTCCCTGTCAGCACCGGTCAGTACTGGTATTGAGGCTTACCAGGAGTTAGGCCGAAGCCAGCATTCCTCCTCCTGAGGGTTGTCCAGGTTCCTGAAGGAGTTCTTGCTTTTTTCACCTCTCTGGGCTGGAACTCTCCTTTTCAGCACCCTAATTCACTCAGGATGAATGGACAGCTCCTAGCAGCCTTTGCAAGATCTTTATGCAAATGAACTCCATATACCACTGCTCAGGCTTCCTCTGCAGGCTTGTGACCGGAACTTAACCCTGTCACAATTCTACTATTATTTCTATAGTGCTACCAGGAACACGCAACGCTGTACATTAAAGTCCAGCCAAGATAGAAAGGAAAAGAAACTTAAAAGGTGTATTCATCACTGTAAAGGGCTGAGAGACTTGAAGCAGCTTGAAGCAGCTCAGAACTAATTTAGCGATTTCCAAATTGTTGCTGCAAGAATTTAGACTAGGACAAAAGGTGACCTTTTTTGTTGAAAGAAAATGGGACAGAAGTATGGAGGGAGGATGGGGTGGGGGAGGGATCTGGCACCACCAGATGTACCCCCTAAGTAGGTACTGAGCCTAAACATTTCAGGCTTCACTGAACTGAGAAACTCAGAACAGGAGCAAAGTAGCCAAGAAGACCAGGAGCTTGTAAGAGACCATCCATCTGCCTGCAGGAGACAAAGAATACTGGCTTACCAGGAAGCTCAGCTTTTGTGTTCTCTATCTCCACTCGTCTCTGAATTAATCTGCAGTTGACAAGGAAACTGGACTTAATGGACCTTTGGTCTCTTTCAGTATGGCAACACTTATGTTCTTAGGGCACTTGTAAAATTGCCTAGATTATATGACATAGAAGCAGGTACTCAACAAATGTGGTGTCTCTAGCTCATTAGATGTATGCATAGATATGGGGAGGGGGCACATAATAGGAACTTATATGTATATTTTATATTATGATGTGCACATGCAGATTTCTTCCAGCACAAAGTTACTCTACCTCTAGTGAACGCTGGTCTTTATAAAATTGCCTCTCAAATGCTGCTGTCAAAGCTCAAGGTTAACAAAGCAATGGGGCCGGACAACCTGTACCCCAGGGTGCTTAGGGAGCTGAGTGATGTCTTGGCGGAGCCACTGTCCGCGCTCTTCAACCTCTCCCTTAGTACAGGCAGCGTCCCGTTGGACTGGAGGACGGCTAACGTCATTCCACTGCACAAGAAAGGCTCAAAGATGGAGACAGCAAACTACAGACCAGTGAGTCTAACATCGATAGTGAGCAAACTAATGGAAACTCTAATCAAACACCAATTAGATAAGATCCTGGAGGAGGAGAATCTACGGGATCCCCGACAACATGGATTTACTAAGGGGAGATCCTGCCAATCCAACCTGATCAGCTTCTTTGATTGGGTGACAGGGAAGCTGGATATTGGGGAGTCCCTGGACATCGTGTACCTGGACTTTAGCAAAGCATTCGATAGCGTACCACACCGCAGGTTACTGAGCAAGATGAGTTCTATAGGATTAGGTAACACATTGACAAAATGGGTTGGGAGCTGGCTTGGAGGTAGGCTCCAAAGGGTGGTGGTGAACGGCACCCCCTCCGAAATGACGGAGGTGATTAGTGGAGTACCACAGGGCTCAGTCTTGGGCCCAATCCTATTCAACATCTTTATAAGAGACTTGGCAGAAGGGCTTCGAGGTAAAATAACATTATTCGCCGATGACGCCAAACTGAGTAATGTAGTGGGCAAATGCACAACAGACGAAGATTCAATGCCTGACAACATGATGCACGACCTACTCCTACTGGAGCGATGGTCTAGGACATGGCAACTCAACTTCAATGCCAAAAAATGCAAAGTTATGCACCTGGGCAGCCAGAATCCATGCAAGTCTTATACCCTTAATGGCGAGATCCTAGCAAAAACGGTAGCAGAACGAGACTTGGGGGTAATCGTCAGTGAGGACATGAAGTCTGCCAATCAAGTGGAGCAGGCTTCGTCCAAGGCAAGACAAATCATGGGCTGCATACGAAGGGGTTTCGTCAGTCGTAAGGCGGAAGTCATTATGCCATTGTATAGATCCATGGTGAGGCCCCACCTGGAATACTGTGTGCAATTCTGGAGGCCGCATTATCGCAAGGATGTGCTGAGACTGGAGTCGGTGCAAAGAATGGCCACCCGGATGGTCTCGGGACTCAAGGATCTACCATACGAAAAACGGCTTGACAAATTACAGCTATACTCGCTCGAGGAGCGCAGAGAGAGGGGAGACATGATTGAGACGTTCAAGTATCTTACGGGCCGCATCGAGGCGGAGGAAGATATCTTCTTTTTCAAGGGTCCCACGACAACAAGAGGGCATCCGTTGAAAATCAGGGGCGGGAAACTACGAGGTGACACCAGGAAATTCTTTTTCACTGAAAGAGTGGTTGATCGTTGGAATAGTCTTCCACTGCAGGTGATTGAGGCCAGCAGCGTGCCTGATTTTAAGGCCAAATGGGATCGGCACATGGGATCTATTCACAGGGCAAAGGTAGGGGAGGGACATTAAGGTGGGCAGACTAGATGGGCCGTGGGCCCTTATCTGCCGTCTATTTCTATGTTTCTATGTTTCTATGCTGTCTTTATAAAACATATACGCATACATGCCTTCCCTGCCAAGATATCCTGTTGTAAAATTTGTACCTAATGTTCTGATGAAGTAAGATTCAAAGCACATAACCAGGTGTGAAAAGAATACAAGGTATGAATAATGCAGTGTAACTTTCAAAACCCAAGCAACTTTGGTGCAAATTACATCAACACTTGTGGCTTTGATATTTATCTAGCATCAAATGCAAGACAACATAAACTTCTCTCCAACCCTTACACAAAATGCAAATATGCCATGTAGATCTAGAGATCTTTGTTTGAAATTAGCAGCTCAGTATGGACTCCTTTTACTAAGGTGTGCTAATGTATTTAGGATGCACTAAATGCTATGAAGTCTATTTTATTCCTAAGAGATTCTTAGCCTTTAGTGCATGCTAAATCCATTAGTGAATCTTAGCAAAAGGAGTCCTATATTTGTAACAGTAGCATAGCCAAACATGATATTTTGGGTGGGCCCAAGCTAAAGGAGGTGCGCACACAGTCCTCCTTCCAACTGCACTTTGTGCCCCCACCCCTGCTCCAGCGACCCCCCCCCCCCCCAAATACCTGATCTGGCGAGGATATCAAAGCCCCGCCAGCTAAAGAAGTCACCTGGTAAGCAGAACAAGTCATTCATTCCTCAACTTGTTTCAGCTGGCAGCACTTGCTTCCTGCGCCAGCCTCTCAGTCCCTCTCACCCACATATGCTTGGTTTTCACACATATGCCACTGGCTGTGGCTAGTGAGAGAATGGCCTGTTCTGGCTACCGGAGGCCATCTTCCAGATATCGAGGCTTGAGGTTTCCCGCCAGTAATAACAAAGATGCCACAGTTTTGGGTAGGCCCAGGCCCACCTGTGTCTAGGCCACTGCTTTGTAATCTGCATAACTACAAATCACAGTGCAACTAGCAAAATAAAAAAGTAGAAGCTTACTCACCTTGAAAATGCCAACCCAGTCCTTTTGGTGTGGGTGGATGTACTGGGTCAAAGTGTAATGGCACTCAAGAGGAACATGGGGAAGATAACTTTTTGCCACGTTTTGAAAGATCACATGTGCAAAGTTGGAAGTCTGCATTGTAAGGGCTGGAGATGGAACCTCTTCCAATGACATTGTAAACCTGTAATATAAATTTGAGAAGAATTATAGACTATTCTTGCTATATTCTCTCATTTCTTTTTACTAACCCTCTGAATGGTTACACAACTTTTACTCACTCCCATCTCAATCTCAGAGATCCAGCAATTGCAACCTTTAAGGGTTTTCCTATTATTTCCCAATAGGAGCAAAGCACAGAACTAGATTCAGATCTCAAAAACCCTAATTCCACTATTGTATTTTGAACAGCCAATAGATGTCCTCTTCAGAGCAATATTTGACCTTGCTACTTGCTATCTAGTCTGTTGTTATGATTTGTAGTCTGCAGTCTGCACTAGGGGCTCCTTTTACTACTGAGACTGTAGCTTTAACCTCTGCACCACACTATCCATCTAGCCCAGTAGCCCGTCTTCACACTGGCCATTCCAGTGAGAAGAGGCTTGAATACCTGAATATGTATACCCTAGAGGAGAGGAAAGAAGGGATAGAGGAGAAATGATACAGATGTTTAAATATTTGAATGGTATTTACCTACAAACAAACCTTTTCCAGAGACGGAAAAGGAGTAAAACTAGAGGACATAATATGAGGTTGCGGGATGGTATACTTAGGAGTAACATCAGAATATTTTTTTTTTTCATGGAGAGGGTGGTGGATGCCTGGAATGCCCTCCCGATAGAGGTGGTGGAGACAAAAACAGTGATGGAGTTCAAAAATGCATGGGAGAGACACAAAGGATCCCTAAACAGAATCAAAACAAAACTTGACAGATCAACAGCTATAATTTTGTTTGATGCACAGGAATGATGCTTAAATGGCAGCTCTAGCAATGGGGAGCTGATGCTGAACAAACTTCTATGGTATGTGTATATGGCAAGATGGATCAGGATGGCCTGGAGTTAGTTTTGATGGCAACTCCAGCAATGGGGAAGTGAAGCTTATGCTGAAAGGCAACCTATATTCTGTATCCCATAGGTGCCAAGATGGATCAAGATGGCCTGGAGTAAGTTTTGATGGCACTTCAGTAGCCAGGAAGTAGGACCGGCGCAGGGCAGACTTATTTACGGTCTGAGCCCTGAAGATGCCAACGATGGATTAGGAGCTAGTAGACTATATGAGTATGGTGTAAAATACGCACGAGTACAGGTCTTACATATCTTGGGAGAGAAGAAGACATCTTATAGTGGAACTTAGCAAGTAAAATGCAATAATGTAATGGATTGTTGGTTCAACATTGCCTTGATATTGAACGTGACTATTGGGCAGACTGGATAGACCATGCAAGTCTTTAAATGCCATCATTTAAATGTTACTATGTTTTTCAAGATGCATGATATATACTGACATGTCATCTAAGGGTCAGATCAATTTGCATAAACTTGGCTATTATAAAATCCAGCGCTGATAACCAGTCTCCTCTGGGGGAGGTTTCTGAAAACTTTGGTGCGTTTAATTCCCCACAGTCTCATTTATGATGTTTTCTCCTCATTGGTAGTGTGATTTTCAGTACTAATGTATGGTGTTAAGATGCTCATTGCTCAATTACCTTGCTCCCAGTTTGAAACAAATGTTTGCTGTGTCCCCCTTGTGCTAATATTTCAAGACAACTAATCAGAAATGTATGAAATTAAATATCAATAAATTATATGCAATGATTAATCAAAGTATGATAAAATAATACTAGGCTATTAATTGCATGTGAAAATCTTAAATTAGCAGCCCACTTAGTGAGCATACAGGAACAAGCAAGCTCCATGGCATGGGATAAGATAAACAGAATATAAATTAGGTTAAATAAAATTAGGTTAAATAAAATTGTTCTTCAAAGCTGTGTACATTTGGGTTATTATGGTCTAGGCACACCCTTCCAGTAATGTTCCCACACGTGTAAGAAAAGCAAAGCTTGGTAAATATTAATCAAGTGATTCTATGTAGCTGATTGCTTATGAGAAGACAAACGAACACTACCAATAAAAGAGTTTTCAGCGTCCTCTACCATTTGCAAAGCATTCAAAAAATTTTCTTTTGTTTTCAAGTTTTCTCAACCAGGCTCCATTTTGTCTGTCCACCTAACAGTAACCATAACACTAAAAATTTGATTTGTCATCTCAGAAAAGGCAGAACAGAAATGGGAGGGGTTGGTATGAGTAAGGCAAAAAGCATTTAAATAATTACAAGAATGCAGCACTGCATGTTGTAACAACCATGTTTTCACTTTTAAAAAGAGAAAACACATTAAAAACACTATTTTTAAAGAGACTATTTTCAATAATCACCTTCTATGATTAGAATATTAATACAAATAGATACAGGAGCTTCAACTCTATCATCCAGAACTTTTGTTCAGTAGAAATGAGAATCACAGCCTCCGATCTCCTATGACAAATGAATGTTACATTCTATGCAACACAGACACAGAAAAGTTGATTCCTGTTTCTTTACATGTTCAAAGTTGTAAAACATTTTTAATGAAACATGCATATTTGTGATATAATAAAAAACAAAAAAAAATTCAAATATTTGTTTTCTCCCATTTACTTTTCATTCTTTATTTTTGCTCCCCCATTACTCCTCACTGTCTCTTCCCTCTCATCCGACTCTGCTCCTTAATCTGTCCTCCACTACTTCCCTTCCTCTCTCTGTCCCCTTTTTGCCGCTGGAGTAACAGCAGCCCTGGAAGAGACAGGAGTGCAGAGTACAGGATCTTGAATGAGACATGACAAACATTGCACCATAGTTCCAGTACCTCCATACAGCACATTTGTTTCATTTTGCTCTAAGCTTGCCTAGTGCTCATTGCCTAATGGCAATTAGAGAACCTTCTTGGAAGGAGGTTCAATCCTATGTAACTCACCACCATTTAACATCAAACTAACACCTAACCTGCTACAATTCAGAAAATTGCTAACAAAAACCTTTACCTTTTTAAGCAGCCTTGGATCAGAAATTGAAACACAAGCTGCATTCCCTGCTCTCTAGAATTAATGCATGACTGACTACACAAAACCGAAATCAAGACCCTAAGAGAATTATAGAGAACAAAGAGGTGATCACCTGAAACATTATCATTCCAGCTAATAAGCAGCTCAGCACAAAAGTGGCATAGGGAAATAGCCTAGTGGTCAGCTTAATAGACTGAGAACCAGGAAAATTTAGGGTGCAAACCTCAATGCCGCTCCTCGTGACTGCAGGAAAGGGACAGCAAAACCTGAACATAAATTTACAGTCCATACTCATTATTTGTGGTAGTATGGTTCCTGGGAAAGTCCATGAACTGCAAAATCGCAAATAATGAAATGTTGTGTCTATGGGAAAATTGAAATTAGGTTCCAGAAATACAATTTGTAGCTCAAAACTGTATAAAATTAATAATGGATCCTAAAGGAAAAATAGGGTTAAGTTCCTGGGACAGCATTTGACAAAAACCATAGTAGAACATTTAGAATGCTGCCAACATATTTTTATTTGCAATATTGCTTATAGAAGTACTGTAACATTCTTAAACAAAAGAATAGTGCTAGGAAATAAAATGTGCAGTATTGTACAACCATAGTAAGCAATTAATCTGCTCATTAACCAATTCAATGCACTATGGTTCTCTTACCAATAGAAGTATAGCAATGCTATTAAAAAATTGCACCCGTGCTGAAAAATAAACACAATAAAGCACAGTTACTTACCGTAACAGTTGTTATCCAGGGACAGCAGGCAGATATTCTCACACATGGGTGACGTCACTGACAGAGCCCCGCAGCGGACAGCCTCGAAAGCAGACTTGCTTGAAGATCTTTATAAGAGCTTTCGAGTGCTGCACCGCGCATGCACACGTGCCTTCCCGCCCGAACTAGGGGGCACATCTCCTGGGAGGATCCTCAGTTCATGAAGCCAACCAGGGGAGGAGTGAAGGTCGTGAGAATATCTGCCTGCTGTCCCTGGATAACAACTGTTATGGTAAGTAACTGTGCTTTATCCTAGGACAAGCAGGCAGCATATTCTCACATATGAGTGACCTCCAAGCTATGCATAAAGGGACGGAGGGAGAATTGGCAAATTAAGAAAAAAGATTTTGCAAAACAGATTGGCCAAAATGACCATCCCTTCTGGAGAAAGTATCCAGACAGTAATGAGAGGTGAAAGTATGAACCGAGGACCAAGTGGCAGCCTTACATATTTCCTCAATAGGAGTTGATCTGAGGAAAGCTACAGACACCGCCATAGCTCGAACTTTATGGCCAGTGACTCGACCCTGCAGAGGAAGACCAGCCTGAGCATAGCAGAAAGAGATGCAAGCTGCCATCCAGTAGGAGATGGTTCGCTTCGACATAGGACGTCCCAACTTATTTGGATCAAAGGAGATGAAAAGTTGAGGAGTTGTTCTGTGAGGTTTGAGTGCGTTGCAGGTAGAAAGCCAAGGCATGTTTGTAGTCCAATGTATGAAGCGTCACTTCTCCAGGATGAGAATGAGACTTTGGAAAAAATACTGGCAGAACAATAGATTGATTGAGATGAAATTCTGTTACAACTTTAGGTAAGAATTTCGGATGGGTACAGAGGACCACCTTGTCATGGTGGAAAACTGTGAAAGGTGGGTCCGCAACCAAAGCTTGTAACTCACTAATTCGTCGAGCAGATGTGAGGGCAATCAGGAACACAGCTTTCCAAGTGAGATACTTGAGGTGAGCTTAATTAATTGGTTCAAATGGAGGTTTCATCAGTTGAGCTAAAACAACATTGAGATCCCATACCACTGGAGGCAGCCTAAGTGGCGGATGAACATTAAAGAGACCTTTCATTAATCGGGAAACCATAGGATGTGCAGAGAGAGGTTTCCCATCAAGAGGCTGATGAAAAGCAGCAATCGCACTGAGATGGACTCGAATAGATGTAGACTGAAGTCCAGATTGCGATAAGTGAAATAAATAACCCAAAACAGAAGCCAAGGAGGTAGACGTTGGCTCTAACTGACGGGTGGAACACCAGGTAGAAAATCTAGTCCACTTCTGGCCGTAACACTGCCGAGTGGACGGCTTTCTGGAAGCTACTCAAATATCTTGTACAGACTGAGAGAAAGAGTCGTTAAGGTTGAAAGGAACCAAGCTGTTAAGTTTAGCGACTGCAGGTTGGGATGGAGTAAGGAACCCTGACTCTGAGTAAGCAGAGAGGGAAAAACTGGTAGAAGCAGAGACTCCCTGATGCCGAGTTGAAGTAGAAGGGAGTACCACAGTTGTCTGGGCCACCGAGGAGCTATGAGAATCATGGTGGCAAATATTGACTTGAGTTTGACAAGAGTCCTGAGAATCAGCGGAAACGGAGGGAAGGCATAAAGAAACTGATCCCTCCAGTCCAGGAGAAAAGCATCTGCCTCTAGACGCTGAGGGGAGTATATCCGGGAGCAAAATTGAGGCAGCTTGTAGTTGAGGGGGGACGCAAAGAGATCTATCTGCGGGGTCCCCCAGCGAGCAAAAACTTAACGAATTGTGGGAGAATTGAGTGTCCACTCATGAGGTTGTAAAAGGCGACTCAAGTTGTCCGCCAGACAGTTGTGTTGACCTTGAATGTAGACAGCTCTGAGAAAGATGTTGCGATGAATTGCCCAAGTCCACATCCTCAGAGCCTCCTGGCACAGGGAATGAGAACCCGTTCCTCCCTGTTTGTTGACATAGTACATGGCCCACCTGGTTGTCCGTCCACACGAAAACCAGTGTCGTGAAGAAGGTGTTGAAAAGCTTTGAGAGCATTGAAAATCGCTCTGAGTTCCAACAGATTGATATGACAACAACGGTCCTGCGAAGTCCACAGACCCCCGTGTACGAAGGCCGTCGACATGGGCTCCCCAAGCATAAGTGGAGAAGTCCATGGTGAGTACTTTCTGATGAGGCAGAGTGTGGAACAGCAAACCTCTGGAAAGATTGGAAAAGAGCATCCACCAGTGGAGAGACTGCTTCAACAAAGGAGTTACTGTAATCTGTTGAGAAGGCGGGTCGATCGCCTGTTGCCACTGGGATGCCAGGGTCCACTGAGGAATACGAAGGTGAAGTCTGGCAAAAGGAGTCACGTGAACTGTAGAAGCCATGTGGCCGAGTAGAACCATCATCTGTCTTGCAGAAATAGATGGAAGACGATACACCTGATGACAAAGGCGAATGAGGGTATCTCGATGTGATGGAGGTAGAAACGCTCTGAGGCAGACAGTATCCAGGGTGGCCCCAATGAATTGGAGAGATTGAGATGGGGTCAACTGGGATTTTGGGAAGTTGATTTCGAATCCCAGACTTTGGAGGAATAGAATAGTCTGTTGAGTCGCTGCAATAACCCCTTGTTGAGAGGAGGCTTTGATTAGTCAGTCGTCGAGATATGGAAAAACTTAAAGACCTTGAGTACGCAGAGCTGCAGCCACCACTACCAGGCATTTTGTGAAGACTCTGGGGGAAGAGGCGAGTCCGAAAGGAAGGACTCTGTATTGTAGATGAAGATATCCCACCTGGAATCTGAGATATTTGCAAGAGGCTGGATGAATGGGGGATATGGGTATAAGCCTCTTTGAGATCCAGCGAGTACATCCTATCTCCCTGATCCATCAGGGAATACAAGTTGGACAATGAGAGCATCCAAAACTTCTCTTTGACCAGGAATTTGTTGAGAGCTCTGAGGTCCAGAATGGGTCGCAAATCCCCCATCTTCTTTGGAACCAGAAAGTAACGGGAGTAGAACCCCAAGTTCCGCTGAGAAAGAGGAATCTCCTCGACAGCTCGAAGGCAAAGAAGAACCTGAGCTTTCTGAAGAAGAGGAAGTTGCGACCGATTGGAAGGACACTCTCTTAGAGGGTGATCTGGAGGTACTTGAAGCAAATGAAGAGAGTATCCCTCTCGCAGAATTGTGAGAACCCAGAGATTTGATGTGATCATTTCCCACTGATGATAAAAATGGGAAAGACGACCCCCCTATGGGCAGAAGAGAATTCCGATGCAGGGAGGTTGGAATGCTCAAGCTGGGAACGTCAAAAAGACTGAGCTGGCTTGGTGGAAGCAGGAGTTTTGAGACTTCTGTTGACGTTGCTGTTGCTGAGGACGACGAGGTGGAGGCCTGGAAAAAGCAGGAGTCGTTTTCTGAGGATAACAACGTTGTGCCTGTTTGTATGCCCGAGCTGGAGGTGTCTTGGGCTTCGGTCAAATGAGAGAAGCAAAAGAGCGCTCATGTTCCAAGAGACGCTTAGTAGCCGCTTCAATGGAATCATCAAATAATTCATTACCCTGACAAGGTAAGTTGGCTAATCGATCTTGAAGATTGGGATCCATGTCAACAATACGTAGCCAAGCCAGTCTACGCATGGCTACAGCAAAGGCAGATATTCGAGATGATAATTCAAAAGCATCATAGGAAGCCTGCAGCATGAAGAGTCTCAACTCGGAAAGAGTCTTGAGAATTTGCTTAAACTCCGGAAGACGTGCTTTGGAAATGTCAGGATAAAAGGAAGGCAACAATTTCAACAAATGGTTGGAATAGGTAGAAAAAGAACCCTGTTTGCCATCATCGAGTTTTGGTATAAACGACGGCCAAACTTGTCCATGGTTCGACCCTACTTGCCTGGTGGTACTGCAGCATAAAGCTTGGAAGGATGAGCCTTTTTCAAAGAATATTCCACCACCAGGGACTGATGGGATAATTGAGATTTTTCAAATCCCTTACAGGGGACAGTACAGTATCTGGATTCCAATTTGGATGGAATAGCAGTAATAGAATAGCGAGTTTCCATATTCCGTATGAAAGTTTGTTTAAGGACTGGAGTCATAGGTAATTTCAAAGTCTCTTTGGGAGGATGAGAAAGTTCCATGTCCGCTAAGTATTCTGGAGTATATTTAGAATCAGAATGAAGATCCAGCTTGAGAGCCTGTCCCATATCAAACACAAACTTAGCAAAAGAAGTAGATTTTGAGGTGGAGAACACATCTGGAGAAGGAGTACAAGACCTCGGAGCCACAGAATAGAAGGGAGACGCCTCTCTAGAATATTGAGACAAAGGTTCAGACTCGAGAAGCAACTGTACACAATATTCCAGATGAGGTCTCACCATGGATCTGTACAATGGCATTATGACTTCCAGCTGACGAAACTTCTACGGATACAACCCATCATTTGTCTAGCCTTGGATGAAGCTTTCTCCACTTGACTGGCGGGCTTCATGTTTTCACTAATGATTACCCCCAAATCTTGTTCTGCTGTAGTCCTTGCTAAGGTCTCACCATTTAGGGTGTAAGATCAGCATGGATTTCTGCTGCCAAGGTGCATGACCTTACACTTTTTGGCATTAAAACTTAGTTGCCAAGTCGTGGACCAATGTTCCAGTAAGAGTAGGTCCTGTGTCATACTGTCTGGCACTGTGCTTTCGCCCACTATGTTGCATCGTTTGGCGTCATCGGCGAATAATGTAATTTTATCTTGAAGCCCCTGAGCCAGATCGCTTACGAAGATGTTAAAAAGGATCGGGCCAAGACTGAGCCCTGTGGCACTCCACTGATTACCTCTGACATTTTGGAGAGGGTACCGTTCACCACCACCCTCTGAAGTATACCTCTACGCCAGTCTTTAACTCATGCAGTTAATGTTTCACCTAATCCCATCGAACTCATTTTGCTCAATAACCTGCTGTGTGAGATGCTATCAAAAGCTTTACTGAAGTCCAAGTACACGACGTCCAGGGACTCCCCCATATCCAGCTTTCTTGTTACCCAATCAAAGAAGCTGATTAGATTGGATTGGCAGGACCTTCCCTTTGTAAATCCATGTTGATAATAATAATAATAATTTTATTCTTATATACCGCCGAAATTTGGGGATCTCGCAGATTCTCCTCGTTCAGGATCGTATCTAACTTGTGTTTGATTAGTGTTTCCATAAGTTTACTCACTATCAAGGTGAGACTCACCGGTCTATAATTCGCAGCCTCCGTCCTGCATCCCTTTTTGTGGAGTGGAATGACGTTAGCTTTTTTCCAGTCCAACGGGACTCTTCCTGTATTTAGGGAGAGATTGAAGAGCGCGGATAATGGTTCCGCCAGGACATCACTCAACTCCCTAAGCACCCTGGGGTGTAGATTGTCTGGTCCCATGGCTTTGTTCACTTTGAGTCTAGATAGTTCACAGTAGACGCTGCTGGGCGTAAACTCAAAATTTTGAAATGGGTCTTCTGAGCTTTCCCTTGTCTGCAACTGTGGACCAGACCTTGGCGCCTCGCAGGTAAAGACTGAGCAGTAGTTCGACTTTATTGGGAACCGATTCTACATAATTCCCGTCTGATTTCCTAAGGTGTACTATCCCATCTATGTTTCTTTTTCTGTCACTAATGTACCTGAAAAAGGATTTATCCCCTTTCTTAATGTTCTTTGCCAGATTCTCTTCCATTCGGAGTTTGGCCTCTCTGACTGCTGTTTTGACAGCTTTAGACTTGGCCAGATATTCTTCCTTAGTCTCTCGTTTTCCTGATTGCAGGAGATAAATGCTATTTTCTTCTTTTTTACAAGGTCCGAGGTCTCCGCAGAGAACCACTGAGGTTTATTGTTTCTCCGCCGTTTACTTACTGTTTTTATATAGAGGTTGGTTGCTTCGTGTAGGGTAGATTTCAGAGTTGACCACATTACCTCTACATTATCTGTTGCGGCTTGATTTTGTAGAGCCTGATGGACAAAATCTCCCATGCTTTTGGAAGTTAGTGCCCTTAAAGTTGAGGACCTTTGTTGATGTGTTTGATCTAGTGAAACCTTTCCTGAGGTTGAACCATACCGTGTTGTGGTCACTGGAGGCCAACGTATCGCCTACCGAAACCTCTGTGACACTTTCTCCATTGGTGAGTACCAGGTCCAGTATCGCCTGATCCCTTATGGGCTCCAAAACCATTTGTTTGAAGCGTGCTCCCTTTATGGAGGTTAATAGCCTTCTGCTGCCGCTGGTCGTGGCGGAAAGTTTGTTCCAATCTGCATCAGGCATATTGAAGTCCCCTAACAATACTGTGTCCCCACGCAAAGTGATGTTCTCTATGTCTTCGATTAATTCTATATCCTTGTCTTCCTGTTGTCTTGGAGGTCTGTATACTACACCAAGATACAGACATTTGTCATGTCCCCTGGCCAGGTTCACCCAGAGGGATTCCCCGGTGTACTTGACATCTGTGATTCTGGTAACTTTGATGTCCTCTTTAGTGTATAGTGTTACCCCTCCCCCTAATTTGCCCTCTCTGTCTCGACAAAGTAAGTTGTATGGAGGTATTGCCATATCCCACCCATGTGAATCCGTAAACCAAGTCTCGGATATCGCCATCATGTCCAGGTTGGCGTTCCTTATTTCCGTCTCTAATTCCAGAATTTTATTGCCTAAACTGTGTGCATTAACATACATAGCCCTCCATACCTTATGTTTGCTAAGTCCCTGTGGAGAATTTCCCGCCTGAGTTAGTGTTCCTCCTATAGTATTGTTTTCAACGTGTGTACTTACCTCGGACTCAGAAATGGAGTTGCAACTTACCTCGCCAGGATGGTTCCTTACTGTGTCGGTACGTGAGTGGGTACCCTCTCCCAACTTACCTAGTTTAAAGTCTTACGAAGCAGGCGGGCTAGTCGGTGTCCAAGGACATTCTTACCCCTTCTGGTCAGGTGGAGTCCGTCTGGTCCCTGTAGTCCCTGCAGTGTCTCTCCATAGTTTAGGAATCCGAAGTTCATCTCCTTGCACCATCCGTGTAGCCACTCGTTTGTCCTCTGGATACGTTCTTCCCCGGCTCTTCTGTTACCTCTCACTGGGAGGATCGAGGAGAAGACCACCTGCGCTTCCATCCTCCTACGCTTCTCATCCAGGGCTCCAAAGTCTTCAGGTATAGTCTCCGGGGTGTTCCTGGCAGTGTTGTTTGTTCCGACGTGCATGAGAAGCATGGGGAAGAGGTCTTGGGGATTGATAAGTCTATCTAGGCAGGCGGTGACATCTCGGATTCTGGCTCCTGGTAGACAGCAAACCTCTCTTGATTGCATATCCGGTCTGCAAATAGGTCCCTCGGTGCCCCTCAGCAGGGAGTCCCCAATGACTACCACTCTGCGCTTCTTCGGGGGGGGGGAGGGGGGCTGAACGGTTGTCCCTGGAGCCATCTGTTGGACATTTTCCTGTTCCTCATTGGCAGTTCCTTCCTGTAAAAGCTGGAATCTGTTCCTCAGGGTGATTTGTGGGGTTGATGTAAAATTGCCCTGTTTGCAAGAAAAAGAGGAAGGTCTTCTGTGCTTGCCTGTGGAGGAGGTTACCAACTGCCAGGAGTCAGCGTCTCCAGCCTCTCTTCCTGTACCCCAATCGTTGGTTTCAAAGTTGTAGGTTTCGTCGGTTTGGGGGTCTCGAGGATGGTCTTGTCTTGCGTCTGCTCGGTGACTTGGGACAGCTCCTGGATGACACCGTCGATGAAGGCCTCGTCTTCTCGGATGCTTCTTAAGCGCTTCACTTACGCGCTCCTCCCTTAGGCTCCTCAGTTCCTGTAAGATGTCTCCGTCTAGCTGGCCCACTTCTTCTGTCTGTGTGGAGACTGTAGTGTACTGCTGGGGGATGGCCTCGGTCTGCACAGAAACCTCTGTCCATCATCCTGGGTCATCCTCCGCCTGTATGTAGGCCGTGGCCATCCCCTGGATCCCTTCGGGACTGGAATGCTGGTCTTGATTGAAGTCTTGGTGCTTCTAGTTCTCCCTGCCATTTTCAAGTTGTTTTTTTTTTTTGGGGGGGGGGTTCTCCTCCTTACTTCCACTAGAGTGTCTGGTAAGGTCTGCCTGTCAGTTAGTTGGAGAGGACAGCCTGTTAGTAGTTAGTCTGCTTGCTTGTTATGAAGGTCTGCCTGCTATATAGTTAGAAAGGTCTGCCTTCTTGTTAGTGAGGTAGAAAGGTCTGCCTGTTTGAAAGATAGATGGAAAGTTTAAAAGATTGCTTGAAAGTTAATTAGTTAGTTGTGTGTGCCTGGTGGTTGTACTCCGCCTTGTTTTGTTTTATATTGAGACCTTACCTTGGCGGTTTTCTGGAGCCCTTAATGATAAAGATTTGGCCCTTCTTGAGACCCTTTGCAAAGGCGCTCTCGCTAAGATGAGCGCCAAACGGCTGCACGCTGTTGGCTCCTCCCCTTTTATGGGGGAGTTTGGCTGGTGATGTTTGGCGAGCTATCTCTCGCCTCTTCCCCTCGACTCTGCTCTGCCCCTTCCGCTCTCTGCTCCTCTCCGCTTTCCGCCTTACCAAATCTCTCTCTGCACTCCCCGCTCTACTCTCTCTGCTTCCTCCGCTCTGCTCCGATCTCCGCTCTACTCCTTCCTCTCTCACTCACTGCTTCCTCCACTTCTCCATACTGCCATGTGCCAGGGTTTAGCTAGGCTCAGCCCTCCTAACTACCTGCGGCTAGCCTGAGTGCTGACCCCAGTGAGATATTCATTGGCTCCTCCCCTTTTATGGGGGAGTTCGGCCAGTGACGTCGGGGGTAGGCAGAGCTATCTCTCGCCTCTTCCCCTCGACTCTGCTCTGTCCGTTCTGCTCTCTGCTCCTCTCCACCAAATCTCTCTCTGCACCCCGCTCTACTCTCTCTGCTTCCTCCGCACTGCCACGTGCCAGGATTTAGCTAGGCTCAGCCCTCCTAACTACCTGCGGCTAGCCTGAATGCTGACCCCAGTGAGATATTCACCGTTGGCTCCTCCCATTTTATGGGGGAGTTCGGCCGGTGATGTCGGGGATAGGCAGAGCTATCTCTCACCTCTTCCCCTCGACTCTGCTCTGCCCATTCCGCTCTCTGTTCCACTCTGCTCTCCGCCTTGCCAATGGGGGTGGAGGAGAGAGGAAGAAAAGTTGAACTCAGATGTTGGTTGGGTGAAGGAAATGGGGTCCGGAGGAGAGGAAGCGTGGAGGAGATAGAAAGAAAGAAAGAAATATTGGATGCACAGTCAGAAGGAAGTGCAACCAGAAACTCATAAAATCACCAGATAAAGGTAGGAAAAATTATTTTATTTTCAATTTAGTTAGCAAAATGTGTCAGTTTTGAGAATTTATATCTGCTGTCTATATTTTGCACTATATTTTTTCTATTTTTCTATAGTTGTTACTGAGGTGACATTGCATATTTTAGTCATCTGCCTTGAACTCTTTGAAAATCAAAAACAAATATAAATGATAATTAACATTTTCTCTGCGTACAGTGTGCTTTGTGTTTTTTTAATTTTGTGGTTACCATTATTGTATTAATAAGATTATATTGTGTGTATATGAAAAATGGATGGAAGAAATTGCATTACGTTTAATACTATTATTATGGAGGTGGGGTCTGGGGCAAAGCCTGAGTTGGAGTACTCGGTTGATATTTGTTAGACTTAGGGGGTACTTGGCTTGAAGAAGTTGAGAAACTGCTGTAGGATGCTATAGTACAAACTCTTATGTTTCTAACTCAGGCCCAGAAGAACAAAGCTCCAACATCATGGTAAAAAATATCACGGTGAAAGCGATTTTTTTTATTATTGGAATGCTCAGCAAAATAGCACGCAAATTATATGCATGCTATTCATATGGAGAATCGCCAGTAAAAGGGAGAACTGTGCCTGGCGCTTGATCAGAAGATCGCCAGACACAGCTCCTCCTTCCTGTCAGGCTGCTCTCTCTGCCCCAATCAACTGAGCTGCAGGACTCCCCGCATCCTCTGCAACTCAGCTGTTCGTGACTTCCCCTTCTGGCTCAGTCGCTATCAGCCTGTGGCTTGGGGACAGGGAGATCAGCTTTTTTTTTTAATGGGTGCAGCTGTTGTGCGTGTATCACACAAGCACATCTGTGCCCATTAAAACAACAAAAGTTGTGCCAAGATCCCCCCATACATAAAAACAACCCCACAATGGCAGGAGGGATACCCACTCTCTCCTGCCACAGGGCTGGGAAACCTCTCCCTCGATGCTGGGACTCTCCCCAACACCATACCCTTTTTTTTATTTCAGCAGGAGGGATGCCCATTCCCTCCTGCCAGCAGGCCAGCCTCTTCAAATTGGTGGACCTTCCCTTCCTGATGCATCCTGGGAGGAGCCTTAGGCATCTGAGCCAATCAGGGCCTTAGGCCCCTCGCAGTGCATCCCAGGATGCATCAGAAAATCCCACCATTTTGAAGAGGCAGGCCTATCAGCAGGAGGGAGTGAGCATCCCTCCTACCAAACTTAAAAAAAAAAAAAAAAAAAAAGGTACGTGTTGGGGCGATCTAGCCCTGTGGCAAAGGGGAGTGGGCATTCCTCCTACTACTGATTTTTTTTTTTTAGTACAGGGGTCAGCAGTGGAGGTAGTCCTGGTATGATGGTGGGGGGTTATAGAAGGCTGGGGGGGGATCAGAGGCAGAAAGGGGGAGGATCGGGTTGTTGGAGTTTTTTTAACTGTTTATCAGGGTCTTTAATGACAGGGTCTGCTATCATAGCTTGGTTCAGGCACTGACAGGAAAGTAAAGCACAGTTAGCACAGGAAAACAACCGCATTTTCCTGTTGTGCATTACACGGAGTGCTCATTATAATACTAATTAGCTCCTTGTAATGTATTAGCATAGGATTCTCGGTGGCAACCACTGAGAACCCTTTTGTGCATTGGGAGGAGGGTTTTCCTGCCAACAAGACTGCTTTAAAGAGTCTTACTGGCATGGAAAACGTTTTGTGCTTTGGGGCCTCACTCTCTTATGCTTTTAACTCACTCTCGACAGTTGGTGGCCATTTCTAGATGTAAAGCCAAAACTGAAGTGAATGTGAAAGGAAACAAACCTTTTTTTCTAAGGTCTGTGAATACATGAACACATGGTGCAAATAGCGGTCACAATGCATGCAAATGCGGATAAACAGAATCCTGAATCAGGGACGTGCAAATAACATGAACGGACTGTACAAGGCATGAGCCAAGTGCAAGAAAACTCGACACAAGAAAATATATTAGAAAAATATTTTACAATTGTGTTTGATTCTCCAGGTTTAATTCAATGCAGTTTCCAATCCAGACATACTTGTAAGTTCCCTAAATGTAGTACTACTTATATCCTATGAACGTCAAAAGTAAACTCTCTTTGGCATGACAGCAGTATTAATACATTTAATGGTAAATGTCACATATGCAAAAAATTAATCTATTTGGACATATATCCCCCAGTCTAGTGTAGCAGACCAGTGTTTCTGGTTATCTTTTACGTTTCTTACTTAGATGTTACTCCTTATATACTTAATTTTCTAACCTACCATTTTCAAATGTACTCCAAACCCTGTCTAAATACTTATCTTCAAGTAGTTTTATAATTTGCAATAACATACTGTCAGTGACATTCTTTTGTTTTTGTCAAACCAAATTTTTTTAGTTCAATAATTTTATTGAGATTTTAAAATATAAACAGATCACAATAATAAATAAACAGAATTGTTTACAAAGATCAATATACAAACTAACAGAAATTGACACAAGAAACTAACAGCATGGATGTACATTTCCAACTATTAAAAAATAATATTAATTTGTTTTTTAATCATCATCCTGGAGCTTACACTATCATATGACAATGGCCCTAGTGGTCCAGCTAAGCCTATCCCTGCTTCGAAACGAGAGCGGCGCAGGGCAGGAAGAAAAGTTAGACTTTAACCCGCCCATCCATAGATCTAGGCGGGGCTATGCCACTGGCACCTCAATAACATAAGAAAACAGGGGTAGGACACGGTCACTAATGGAATTAAGAGGGGTGGGCGAAGACAGTTGCGCGTAATCAGACCATATGACCCCCTCTCCCTCTGCCAGAAGCTGAGAAATGGAAAAAGAGGGCGGTGACAACCACCACGTCCTTCCACAAAGATACCACAAGTCACAAGCATTAGACGTGTGACAAAGGCATTCGGCTGCCTCGCACCCCCCACATGCCGAGCAGCCCTCCTTGCACGCATTCTGGGTCCCCGTGATCAGCCCTCTCTCCTCGATCTAGCGTTATCTCCCCCCTCGGCCACCTTTCACTCCCTCAAAACACCCACCGTCAAACTCATACCAGAGGTCGTCCACCGACAATCTCGCAGCTTTCCTTCCCCGGTGCCCCGTCCCCTATGACACAACTTCCTTTCGCCTGAAGCGTCCCGCCCTTCTCTGACGCAACTTCCGGGTTCAATGCAAGATGGGACGGAGGAGGAGGAAAGTTACGGGTCCTGTCGCCGACATTCTAGACTAGAGCTACACGGGAAAAAGGTTTACAAGAATCCCGCGGAAAATAGTTCCTGTGGGAGTGTACCAGCCTCTCAGTAACCTCTTACCTACCAAGGTTCTCCAAGACCGCTCAAAGGCAGCTGCACTTGTTCTCTGTCCAGGTTGATAAAAATCAGACTTACACTGACACATGACTGGCAACGTTAGAGGTCACCAAGATCTACTAGCGCATGCGTATGGCGATCTGCATGTGCAAACGCTAATAAAATTATTTGCAGAATAGGGGCGAATTTAAAAAAAAATCTGATGCGTCTGCCTGCACATGCAAATCGGTATAGCACATGAGAGTCAAAACCGCAAACGCTAAGGAGTGGAAAAGTCCAAAGAAGACTGGTGAACTGAATGTGTTTCACGAACACCCTTTATTTCTTCAACACATATTGAAGAAATAAAGGGTGTTCGTGAAACACATTCAGTTCACCAGTCTTCTTTGGACTTTTACACTCCTTAGCGTTTGCGGTTTTGACTCTCATGTGCTATACCGATTTGCATGTGCAGGCAGACGCATCAGATTTTTTTAAAAAATTCGCCCCTGTTCTTTGTACATAACACGTATACATAGACTTGGAGGCGTGGTTGCGGACAGACTGGTGGCCGGCATAGGTTATGGATGTTAAGCTGCTCTGAATATAATCCAAGAAAACTAAATAAAAGCTCTACCTTATATGCATGAATGGTGATAAAGTTATTGCTTATACTGATACTGATTTTAGTTAAATAAAAAAGTATCACTTTCTTTTTTTTTATTTATTAACTTCTGTTTCCATGCCTTAAAATAGACTTAACAGGCAGTCAACAAAACAACAATTTATTACTTCTTTAACGCTAACAGGCGCACACAGCGCTGAACATTGTGAATGCAAGAGACGGCCCCTGCTCAAAGAGCTTACAATCTAATTATGACAGACACAGGGGGCTAAAAAGTGGTAGGTACTATTAAGGGAATGACAGATATGTTGGTTAGGTCAGTGTTTAAATGCAGCTTCAAATAAGTAGGTTTTTTAGTCTGGTTTTGAATACCGCCAGAAACAGAACCTGATGTACTGAACCAGGCAGGTTGTTCCAAGCATGCGTCACAACAAGGTAGAAGGGACAGCAACGTGAGTTGGCAGTAGACGAGAAAGGTACAGAAAGGAGGGACTTGTTGATGAGTGGAGCCACCCGGAGGGGAGTATACAGGGTAACGAGAAGCTGCAGAGCGAGTTTATGCGGAGTTGAACCAGGAGCCATTGAAGCAACCTGAGGAAAGGAGTAATGTGGGTATAACGACTAAGGCGGAATACAAGGCGTGCAGCAGCATTCTGAACATATTGAAGTGACATAACAGTAGACCAGTAAGAAGCACATTGCAGCAGTGGCGTGAGGATAGAGGGTGCCTAGGGCATACTTCGCCCCCTCCCCTGCTACTAAAACCGGGACTCCCTGACATCCCCCCGACACCAAGCGCCCCCTTCCTGCCGATCATCCCTCCCCCTTCCACATAATCCTGGTGCACTGGGCTGGGGAGTGGGTTCAAATCAGACCACCGGCAGCTCAAAAGCCTTCAAACTGACATTGCCCCTCCCCCCATACCTTTTGTCAAAAATCAGGCGTGAAGGATGCCCACACCCTCCTGCTTTGAAGGGCCACCTCTTCAAAATGGCAGCCCTTACCTCTCCTGTTGCATCCTGGATGCACTGAAAGGGCCTTAGGCCTAAAGTAGGCATCATTGTTTGTGCTAATTGATGCTTAAATATTAGAATTGCATATACACTAGTGGCCAAAATTATGGAAACACCTAGTATTTTAGGCATTACGCTTTAATTAAAAAAAACACACATGGTTATAACATCATAATTTTTGACTAATAACAAACTCTGTAATCATTCAACAAGACCAGCATAATATTTGGCACATTTCATAAAAATACTATTGTTCATAAGCTACCAAAGCTACAAGAGGTGTTCAATAATTTATCTACTTCAGTAGGGAAGAAAAGAGTTAAAAAAATGTTTTATTTTTCAATATAGCTCCATACATTTCATCCACTAATCCCTTTGAAAATAATTCTTCTGTTTGATCTTCAAACCAGGACGTCACAGATTCTTTGACATCTTTATCATTTGAAAACAGTTGTCCACAGGGAGATTTGTAAAAAAAAACCTCAGAACAGGAAATAATCTGAGGGAGCCAGGTCAGGACTGTAGGATGGATGGTTCAGCTGCTGAAACCTATGTTCTCGGATGGCAGCCTGATTGTCGTGACATGTGCACCGGCAGATTGTCGTGAAGAAGCAGCACACCTGCTGTGAGTTTCTCTCATCTTTTTTCCTTGATTGACTCCCACAAAGCAATCATTCTGTTGGTATAACTCTCCCCTGTTATGGTTGTCTTGTGTAGCATGAACTCCAGAAACAAAAGTCCTTCATCATTCCAGAAGACAGTTGCTATGACATTGCCTGCAGATTTTTCTGACTTCAACTTTTTTGGGGTACTTCCACTGCATTGACTCCATTTTGGACTCAGGATCTCTGTGATAGACCCAAGTCTCATTTCCGGTCACCAAACAATGAAAAAGATTCACTTGGTCTTCACGGAGCATCTCCAAATTCTCCTGACAGCACTGGAGTCTTGTGGGCTTCTGACAAGGCATCAGCATTCTTGGATTTGATCATGGTTTAAACCCACTACATGTGTATACAGTAGCTTGATCACCTGGTTTATTTGTTACTTGCAGTAATGTAGCTAAGAGTGGGCGCCCAGGTGGGCAAAAGCCCACTCAACAATGGCACACATATGATGTGGCTGGTAGGAATTCTCCAGCCCCACTAGCTGAAAACTCCCAGCATCTCTTCATTCCTCCCCCTCTACCCCCATATGCACTTTGGTGTCTCTCCCCATTTACCTTTATAACACTTCTTCACCTTTGGTGAGCACTGATTCATATATACTGTCACTTTGATCCCAAAAACTGGGTGCCTATCACCGCTAAAGTCTCTATAAGGGAGATCTGCTCCTGTAAAAAAGCCCTAGCCATAAAAAGCTATCATATTTCTGTAATTGTGGTTGTGAAGCAATTACAGCTCTGCATAAGTTGGAGAATAAATGACAAAATGACCCCTTGGTTTTCTTCTGCAGTAGCTGGTGTCTTAGAGTGTAAGGTTTGTTATAAATCACAGGATTTTTCTTATGTACCAAAGTACTGCAAAACCAACTAATGAGAATTGAGGTGAGTGGATTTCCATTAAAGTGAATTTAAACAAAAAGGAGAGAACTTACTAAATTGATACTTCAAAAGTAACTGATTCTTTATAAATAGTAGAGTGAACTTCAAATAGTTCTAACGATAACAAACTGCATGAAAGATTAAAGGACTCTGGGAAAAGTACTTTTATTTTATATGCTCGTTAAAAAAATGATTCACTTTAGATTCATATATAATGTCAGGCATGCAAGGAAAAACTGGAAGAATCTGCATTAGCTAAGAGACAGAGGTGTTAATATAGTTAACAGAATCAATAATTAGTCTACAAGAGTCAGGAGGCTGTGAAAAGCTGAGTTACCAACAGAACATCAGGCCATCTTCTGAATCAGCTGACTAGACACAATAACACACATGCTTCTGGACAGAATTTTATTTGTCTATTTCTATGAATTTATTAATTGCCTTTATAAAGAAATTTGCAGCAGGTATAGCTTGACATAAAACTTACAATTTTATTGACAGCATAATAATAGTAAAATGACCAAGTATAAACATAAATACAATCAATAAGGTAAACTTAAGGGTTGGAAAATTGAATCCTAGTAATAGGTTGGCTCTGTTAGTCCTATCTAGAAAAGCTAACACATAGAGGCTGATTCTGTAAGTGGTGCCTGCCATGGCAGCTGCCTAGAAAATTGATGCCTGCTGCGTGTCAATCATGGACAGGCGACACTTACAGAATCGCAGCTAGTAAGGACCCTAGGCACCAGAAATGCAGGCTAGGGTTTTACAGAATCGTGGCCAGTGGTGCCTAGTGATGCTGAAATCTGGTGCTGCCCCTAAACATGCCCACCTCTGCGTTACTAGGTGCCATGGATCCGGGCGCAGGTCCTGAAGGTGCTTAATTTTTTAAAACAAGTTTTTCATTGGTTTTTAATGGCACAACCAATTATCATGCCACTTATAACCAATTAAAACACTTAGATTCTAGTAGGCATGATCTAGTCACCTGATGGTGCATAACGTTCAATGACTTTTTGAGAATCCAGTCCATAGAAAGTAATTCTATAAGTGGGCACTAACCATTCACTACCCCCCCCCCTCCTTTTGCCCAAATTCTACCGAGCACTATTCTGCAAATATGCGCTTATCTTACATATCATGTACTTTACAGGTAGGTGGACACCCAGGCAAAGTTTGTGCTGAGCATGGGCAGGACTCACACTTACAGGTATATGAAGGAGTAGCTTAGTGGTTAGAGAACTGGGCTTAATATACAGGCTTCAAACCCCACTGCTAGTTCTTGTGATAAGAACATAAGAATTTGCCTCCGCCGGGTCAGACCAGAGGTCCATCCTGCCCAGTGGTCCGCTCCCATGGAGGCCCTTCAGGTCTATCACCTGTGCTGTGGTCCCTGACTATTCCTATAACCTACCTCAACTCCTATCTGTACCCCTCAATCCCCTTATCGTCTGGGAACCTATCCAAACCTTCTTTGAAGCCCTGTAACGTGCTCTGTCCTATCACGGCCTCCGGAAGCGCATTTAACAAGTCATTTAACCCTTCGTTGCCTCAGGTACAAAATTAGACTGTAAGTTTTCCAAGGACAGTTAAATACCCACTGTACTTACTTAGGCCCCTTTTTATCAAGCTGCATTATGATTTATTTATTTTTTTTTTAATCACTGGCTGCTGTGGTAAAAACTCTGATGCACATAGAATTCCTATGAACACTGGAGCTTTTACTGTAGCAGCCAGCAAAAAAAATCCTAATGGTGCTTAATAAAAAGGGGCCTCAGTTCTTTAGTCTATCCTCCCCAAAAAGTTCAGAACGGATTATAAAATTTATATACAATACAAAACACATATACAATATAACACATAAACATTCATATTAGCAACAAAATAGCCAGAACATATCTTATAATTCATCACTCCATACTCTACCAATAGAGTACACCAATGAGAATACACTAAATTACAACAGTTTTAATGCAATAGTAAGCAAAAATACACATATGCATTTCTCAGTAGCATTCATGCAACCAAAATAATCAGAACAAATATATTTTTAATGCCTTCTGAAAAAAACAATAGCCCATCTAATGCTCTAAAAATAGAGGGAATCTGGTTCCATAATTTTGGCAGAGAGTGAAGCATGACTGCTTATAAGCAGTTTCAAGTGCATTGACCTGCCCGATTCACTTTGGTTTCAAATTGATTTGATGAGAAAAAAAAATCAGCCTCTCAGATTCAGTGCAGGTAACTTCACAGCGGTAACCTTCACAACAACCTGCTCTTGCCGGAATCTGGCCTTCCTCTCTGACAGGTCCTGACTTTTCGGAAACAGGAAGTAGGCGGGACTGGGCAGAGAGGAAGGCCTGATGCCAGGAAGAGCAGCATGTGAAGACTGCACTGTCAATGGTGAGTGTATGTGTATGTGTGTGTATGGGGGGGGTGTGACAAAGAGAGGAAGGAAGGGGAAGGGAATAGGGGAAGTTATCATACCTTGGGGAGGGGCATGGATGGAGGGTACTGAATCTTGGGGGGGAGGGAAGAAGATGCCTTACTACAGGGCAGGCAAGGAAGCAGATGGCCTGGAGACAAGGAATAGATTAGATAAGGGAGTGGGAAAGAGTGGGAGAGGTGGAAGTCAAGGAGGGAGGAAAAAAGAGAGTTGCAGGAACAGGGGAGCTAGAAGAGCAGAGGGAAGATAGAGAATAAGATGAGAGAAGAGTGGGAAAGATGCTAAATCCACAAATGGAGAGAAAAAAGAGAGAGACACTTGCCCTGGGATTAAGGGTGTAGGAGGAGAAAGGGAACAGAAGATGAAAACCTGGACAGAAGGAGAGACAGGGCCAAAGGGAGGTATGGGAACACAGTGAATGGAAAGAGCAGAGAGAGAGGGCAATTGCATGGAAGGGAGAGAGAGGACAGACACTGGATGGAAAGAAGAGAGTGAAGAGGATGATTAAAGCATTTGTACATTTTTATAATTTTTAAGTTGTATTAATTCTTAATTTTTGTCTTATTAATTTTGATGTTATAGGATATTATGCAATAGAAATATTATTTCTTTTCTTATTTTCTATTTAAATGGAGTTCTTTTCATAATTTTGATTGAATTATATTGTAAACCGCTTTGATCCTTTTTGGCTGTATATGTGGTATATAAAGATTTTAATAAACATAAAGCAGAAATAACAAAAGGTAGAAAAAAATTTTGTTTTGTTGCTTTATTGTAGCTGTGTTGATAAAAAAATTTTAATGGAAAATGGAAATAAAGTAATCTTTATTTTAGACTAATTTTAATACATTTTTTAATAACCAGGTCAGGACAGGAAAACATAACAGCAGTACTGACCTGAAGAATGAGGTTTTGGCACTCTGAAAGCTAATTTAAAAATGGATTAGTCCAGTAAAATTAAATTTTCTTATTTCCCATTTTTGTTTTATTTCTATTTGTTAATTTGTAAAGTGGTGATTGTTATTTGTCATTTTTATCAAATTTACATCTGCTGTTTTTATATTTTGCACAGTATTAGGGGATGTGTGTTACTGTTTCTGTGGAGTTGCATTGTATGCATGGTCTGGCTTCTTGGCTGTTTAGTTAAACTTTTGTCTACATATTTCTATCTTGAGTTTGTGATTATTTATTCCATTGGCTCAGTCTTATTATTTCTTTAGAAAATCATTGAAAACCTATTTGTTCAATAAATATATTACTTGATATATGGTTTATTTTGTATTTCCTTATGATTTGTATTTTCACTGACTGATCAGTCTTCTTTGTTGTGAACCACCTAGAATTTTGTGGTGGGGCAGTATATAAGAATAAAGTTAATTAAGTTTATTATTACTGGGCGAGGATATATCTGTATTCTTTGTGTATGAGAAGGACATGGTTTTCTATTAGCTTTGACTGTGCAGGATCGATCTGTATTAATCTGGCTTGTTTAATTTTACAATAAAATTGTAATTGAAATTGAATCAAATCAAAAAATCGATTCAATAGGCCAAATCAAATCAAATTTTTTTCCCTGAATCAGGCAGCTAATGGCCAGCACCCTCTCTCTCGTCCCCTTCCCTCCATAGCCCCCACCCCATGTGGCTAGCACCCTCTCTCTCTTCTCCTTACCTCCAGCACCCACCCCACATGGCCAGCATCCTCTCTCTTCCCCTTCCCTCCAGTGCCCCCACCCCCACGTAGCCAGCACCTCTCTCTTCCCCTTACCTCCACTCTACCCCACATGGCCAGCACTCTCTCTCTTCCCCTTCCCTTCAGCACCCCCCACCCTACCCAATGTGGCCAGCACCCCCTTCCCATCAGCTCCAGCCTCAGACTATCAAATCACCCCCCACAGGTCCACCATCCTCTCTCCCTTCCCTCCCCCTCCCCCGTGCTCATTGGTGGCAGCAGAGGTGGAAAGCAGTAAGCCCCCCTGCGTTGGTTCAATAGCGACAGCGGCCCGGCAATGCTCTCTGCAGGTCCAACAGTAGTGGTAGAGGAAGCAGCCCAGCAGTGCACCTCCCCCCCCAGTACCTTCCAGCCTTCACCGCCAATCCTCACATGCCTGCTCTTGTGCTTTCCCTCTGCTGAAGTCCTTCCTTCTGATATAACTTCCTGTTTGGTGTATTATTTCATAATATGCCTGGTACTGAAGGGCCGATGCAGAAAGCTTCCTGTGTAGTTATCATGGATTTAACACAGTTTTATTGTGGGATAACAATGCAGAAAGGGTTTCAGCATGGATGTTAGCTCACATGGAAAAACTGAACATACAACATATTAAAATGAATACAAATGCAATGCTTTTGCCATCCTGCAGCATGCATAAAAACAACAACAAAAACTTTGCCAACATGACTACCATAGGAAAAGTTATGCCAGGGTCTGAGACAGCATAGAAGGTTTGGTTGATAGAAGTGGGTGTCTATTGGCACTCCTTCGCTCCTTCCATCCTGACTGTTCTGCCATGGATAGCTGACATTGCTCCCCCCCCCCCATGGTGGCCCAGTAACCCCCTTCTCTCCTCCCCAGTTACCAAATCTGACATGATTTATGAAGCAAGCAATTCACCCATCCTTAGTTAAAAACATTCCTCAGTAGTCCAGTGTCACACCCATCCTTCAAACATTTGTCCTGGTAGCCTAGTGACCCTCTCCCTAAACCAACCCCCTTTACCCAAGAAAAAAAAAAATCTGGTTGTCGAATGCACTTCCCCCCTTCCTCAACCCCTCTTCCAGGGTTTTATGGATGCAGAGCATGTTTATAGTTAATTCATAAAAACTGCTGTACTGTATCAGACAAAAGATCTGTGAGAGTCATACATGCAGTGTGCCATATATACGAGCATCAGCTGTCAGAAGTGTCCTGACTGAAAAAAGGCTCAGAACCACTGCTCTAGAGTACTGTAATATTGAGTTATTGTATTGCAGCACCACTATGTATGTCACCCTATTTCCTTAATATGCATTTTGACTCAGTTCACATTATCACTGGCTGTAGTGATCAACATTAGATAGCCTCTGTTTTGAAACAGCTCTACTAGCTGCTAGTGGCTTGGAGGATTAAATTTAAGGTAGTCATGTTGGTGTTCAAAGTCTTGGAGAGGGGTCACATTTTCATGAATTTACCTGCAATCTGTGCTAACCTTTTATGATTAAAGGTAATATAGGGAGGCTAACCTTTTATGTGCCTTGAATTTAAGGAACCCCTTTTTTCTATAAAGGCAGTATGTCATAACGAGGTTATGTAGACTCTTACATTTTTCCACATACTTGATCATGATGTAACTTTCCATTTTTTACTTTTTTCTTCTCTAGCCATTCTTAGGAATCTGACCTTGGAACTATGTACTACCAAGTTATATTGCATCTATTTTTATTTCTGATGCAGGCAAGATAACTGAAAACATGGCTATGTTGGGTTTTACACAATAACACACAAACTTCCACAGGAGGTAGGCTAAAATAATAAATTATATATGCAATTTCATATTCACTGCTCAGGCATTATAGGGATATTCAGACATCCACCTCAGTATTATAACTTTTGGTGGCTGAGATCTTCATAAATCCCAACCTAGCTATTTTTCATATTATTTTGTTTTCTTTTTTACTCTTATACTTTTTTTCAACTATATTTTCTCTTGTTCTCTTATTTTCTTATTCAACTCAATAAATAAATAAATAATCATTTCATAATGCATATGTTTCCCAGCAACATTAGTTGATTTGAAGCGGGATTTAGATTTAAATTTGTAGTTGATGTTCTTATCCCCTTGCCGACACGTTTCACAAATACTTCATCAGGACGGGGAATCTACCAAAAAAGCATTAAACGATGTAACATTAACTCCCATTTTAAATTCATATCTTAAAAACAGGAGAACTTCTCACTCTCTAAAAATCTAACCTTAATTGATAATTTCTGCTTACTTCTCATAGCCGCTAGTGTATCAAAATGACCGTGGCATTCACTACCTCCCTAAAGAACAGAACCTCCCTGTGATGCCAACCCTGAATGGGCCAATCCCAGCTACCACCACTTTCCCCCGCCCCCAAGCAGAATCTCAAACATATCAAAGAGGGGAATTTAAACAAAATCCTTCTCCCTACTTTTCTTTTTCAATTAAGATCTACTTGGGCCATCCAGTCTGACGTCTCATTTAACCCTGATGGAGTCATGGAGTTTAAATAATACATCCATCTCAGTTCATTAATGTTCAGGATCCTCTCTATTTACCTCCCTCCCACCCAATCACAGTCATATCCATCACTCTCCACTTTAGATCTTTCAACATATGGTGACAGAGTTTCCAATGGCGTACCAGGGGAGATGTTTCATTTTGGGTGTAAATCCGCGATTTATGTTCGGTCAATCTCATTTTAACCGCCTGGGTAGTACGACCAATATAAAGCTTGGGACAGGGACACTGGATGACATATATGACATGATCTGAATTACAATTCGTTATATGTCTCGCGTTATAAATTTTCCCCGTAACAGGATGCATCCAAGTTTCCCCAGGCATAGTATACTGGCACCATTAACAATGGCCACAGGGGGAATGACACCCCCTGACTTTGGGTACTAGTTCTCTCAATATAGAATGGCTAACCATTTGCCCTATATTTCTGTTTCTCCTAAAAGAACATATTGGGATATCCCTTACCTTTGGATTCGCCAATTTCATTATGTGCCATTGTTTTAAAATTATTTGTTTGATTTTATGGACATGGGTGGTGTATTTTTGAATGAAGGCAACTATTTCCATGGGATCCTTCTCATCATGGTTATCCCGAAGTAATAACTCCCGCTGGGCGTATTTAGCTCTTCAATACGCCTTTTGGATATCTTCTTTGGGGTATCCCTGCTGATAAAATCTGGTTTTCATCTCTTTTGCTTGTATGCGAAACTCCTCAAGCAAATGACAAATACGTCTCAGGCGAAGGAATTGACTGATGGGTAACCCCCTCTTTAATCCCAAAGGGTGAAAACTGTGAAACCGTAACAGACTATTCCTGTCTGTAGGTTTGCGATGAATAGTAATCAGTAACGAATATTCATATTTCATAATCTTGATGTCCAGAAACACAATTTCCTGGGATTCAATAGTAGCTGTGAATTTTATATTAGTATTGATTAGTATATTGATACGCTAGCGGCTATGAGAAGTAAGCAGAAATGATAAATTAAGGTAAGATTTTTAGAGAGTGAGAAGTTTTCCTGTTTTTAAGATATGAATTTAAAATGGGAGTTAATGTTACATTGTTTAATGCTTTTTTTGTAGATTCCCCGTCCTGATGAAGTATTTGCGAAACGTGGAGGCAAGGGGATAAGAACATCAACTACAAATTTAAAGCTAAGTTCTGCTTCATATCAACTAATGTTGCTGGGAAACATATGCATTATGAAATGATTATTTATTTATTTATTGAGTTGAATAAGAAAATAAGAGAACAAGAGAAAATATAGTTGAAAAAAGTATAAGAGTAAAAAAGAAAACAAAATAATATGAAAAATAGCCAGGTTGGGAGTAATGAGGATCTCTGCCACCAAAAGTTATAATACTGAGGTGGATGTCTGAATATCCCTATAATGCCTGAGCAGTGAATATGAAATTGCATATATAATTTTTGAGTTTAGCCCACCTCCTGTGGAAGATCATGTGTTATTGCTCTAAAAAAATAAACAAAAATAAAAAGTGGGTTTTACACAAAGCATCTTGTGTGGTTTTTATTTTTGTTTATTTATTAACATTTTAAATTTTAAACTAAGTAGTAAACTTGTACAGAAACATGACATTTTGCTAACAAAAAAATTATTTTTGTCATGATAACAAAAAATATATATTGTGGATCATATCACTCAAGTCCACATTATATAGATCCAAAATTTCATAAGTGGCGATAAACTAATATAGGATCCCTTTAACAATGCTGCAGTAGCAATTCCCGCATGGCAAATTTCACATTTCTTATGGGTTGTGTCGCATTTGCTGCATCGGGACTCGTTAATGTGGTTTTGTAGAAGAGGCCCATAAAGAAATAACTATAAGCAATTTTCACCCGATAAGCTACAGGATACAACTATATTTCAGAGACAGCTAAAAACTAAGGGGGTTCCATCTGGAGGCCCTCCACCTCATACGTTTTGAGGGCAGAAATGCAGTTAGATGAGAAGGTTAGAAAAAAACATATTTAATAGACTGATACATGGATATTTCAAATAGAAGATATCACCAATCTGAAGCAATCCTGGTTTTAATAAAAATTGCTTATGGCATTTCTGTGCACCTCTAGAAATATCTGGAAAATTTTGGATTCTAAATCTTGGATTCTAAATCCCAAGAAAGTCTTATTCCTATTTTAAAGTACATTCTCAATGTCCAAATTGTATCTGTTGCCAACACCACTGTATCAACCAGAATTGATGATTTTGCTGAATCAATATATGAAGACTCTTAAGACAGCTGAAAGATCTAAAGGAGCAATATTCTGTTCCATATTTTGCTGGCCCACCAAGGGCTTTGATGGTAAGTAATAAACTTGAGAGAAAGGCGGAATATTGCCTCACTGTTTTATCTATTACTGATCTAAGTAGGGTCTTTCATCTTTCTCCTTTTTCCCCCAATTGGTATATTTTCATCAGCAACTCCCAAAATCTCCTTAAAATAACACCTAAAGACATGCTTAAGCCTTATGGGGCTCATAATAATAATAATGAAAAAGTCTACAAAGTGCCCTAAATGGGTACTTGGACGATCAAAAAGGCTGATCGTCCAAGTTCCCATAACCAAAACTGGTTTTAGACGTATCTAAAACCAGCTTAGGCCTTTCCCCTGCCTCTAAATGTATAGAGTGAAAAGAGGCGTTTTAGAGGGGAAAGGGCGGGAGGTGAGCCGACTTATACATAGGCATACAGCAGGTATAACCAAAAGTTTAGGCAGGTTGCCTAGAAGGCACTTATACGTTTTGACTTAGACCAAGTAAAAACAGGTATAAGTGCTGAAAAAGGGGCCGCTGAGCTGATCGCTGATGCCGCGATCAGTTCAGCGGCCCCAGCAACCTGCCTACCCCCCACAACGATCGCAGGTGGTGTCGCGGGGTCGGCGGGTGGGTGGGGGCCAATCAGGGGTTCGGGGGGGGGCGTATCTTAATGGGGGTTTCACCAGGACAGGAGGGGTTGGGCCCCCTCCTAACCGGATGGTATGGGGGGGTTACTAGGGCAGGAGGGATTGGGCTCCCTCCTGCCCATGTCGAGTTGGGGGGGGCTGCATTGGGGCAGGAGGGCTTGGGCTCCCTCCTGCCCGATCTTGTCGGGGTGGGGGTGGATTCTGTAACCGGTGTTGTTTTTGACAGACACCGGTTACAAAAGCCAGCTTTTGGGCAAAGGACTGGCTTTTCCTTTACCTAAAAGGTCTGGTTTTGGGCGTTTGGGACTTAGGCTGTTTTTTGGTTGGTAATGTGTCTTAAGTGTAGACGTAGTGGTGGTCTGGGCATTTAAACAGCTGACCGTAGAGGTAGGCCATTCTCAAAAAAAACCCCCTCATTTTGGATTTTTTTTTTGAGAATGGACATTGTCCTTGCTTCTACTTTCAGCTTTTAGGGCCTAGGCCAAAAGGGGACTTAGACATTTTTTTTAATTATGCCCCTCCACATGTTTTTAAATCTTTCTTTATATATTTGATAGTTCTTCATTGTTAATAAAATTGTCTATACACTATTTATGTTTGTATTAATGTTTATAAGAAGCAGAAAATCCAACACAACTAAAATCCAACGGAAAACCAAAAAACAGAGACTGCAGTGATGATGTACAGGGCGCCAATACTTTATTGAACAATCGTAAAAACATAAAACAGTTTGTATCCAAAAGAACTGATAGGACCGGATCCAACACGGTCCATGTTTCAAAGAAACACTCCTTCCTCAGGGGTCCTAACGCGTGTCAAAACAAAATAACCTGATGGATAACAACTGAATGAAAACAATGACTACCGTCAGTGCTTGTTTGGCCCTGCTTCTCGCAAGAGCTCTGACGGTAGTCATCGTTTTCATTCTCTTTGGAAAACTGCTAGTATCAGTAGATTTATTCCATCATCTTAGACTCATATTTAACCTACTTCCAACAAATTTCCTCAGTGTTATGCTCTTGATTCTATGCTTTAGATCAGTATTTATCAAAACGGGGTACAGGGTACGTGAGCCGCTTGTTCGGGGTATGCGGTAGTGCTGCTTGATTCAATTAAATGGATCCATTTCCCCCCCCACCCAGTCAGCGGCAGGCAGTGTGTGTAAATTGCTGCTGATACCACGACGAGATTCAATGATGATTCGCTTGCCCCACCCCCGATTCGGCTCGCCTCCGATTCAACCTAAACTAGCAGCAGTAAACAGGCTACTCCTGGCCTGCCTGTCCCTCTGCAGCATCATCAGTGATGTCATCATTGAGGCAGTAAAGGGAAGGCCCCAGCGGGCAGGCCAGAAGCAGCCTGTTTACCGCTGTTACTATAAAGTTGGAGTCAGAGGTAAGTCAAATCAAAATCGAATCCGGGGCGGGAGGTTTGAAACATCATTGAATCTTGTTGCGGTATTGGCAGCAATACCCATACGCTGACTCAGCAGAGGGGAGATTTCTGGGTTAGCAGCAGGTAGCACATGAGAGAGTTACTGCCGATACCGTAACTCAAAGAAGCAAGCCTTGGAATACAGGGTGAAAAGCTGCCTGTTTACGGCCTTCAATACCTGGCTTCATGGAAACTCAATATGCTGGTTTAATTAATATATATTTTTATTAACAATCAATAAAAGGTTACAAGAACAAATCTTTACAGCATATGTCCTCCTCTTATGGCCAAAAGAGCTATCTTTTATATGCTTCTGATAGCCCTTGCCCACGTTGGTGCATGTTACATTGTTAGTTTTTATTGGTCACTTACAAACGTCATCACATTTATCAGTTTAGTAATTGGTTCATAATATCTGTGTCATACCATACGCCAGGGGTAGGCAACTCCGGTCCTCGAGAGCCGTATTCCAGTCGGGTTTTCAGGATCTCCCCAATGAATATGCATGAGATCTATTTGCATGCACTGCTTTCAATGCATATTCATTGGGGAAATCCTGAAAACCCGACTGGAATACGGCTCTTGAGGACCGGAGTTCCCTACCCTTGCCATACGCGTATCCTGTTTACTAAAATAACTATCTATTCCCGTCAAATGTCATTTTAATATCAACGCAGCAATTTTAAGCAAAGGGTCCAGTAAGGCTCTGCCCATTCCAGGATATATCTCGCAAATGATGTATTTTTGTATTCTTGGTCAAGACTTGTCCTTATCCTTCTTAGGTTCACTTCTCTGTTCTTATGGCACTACAGCAGATGTGACACAATTTGCCATGTAAAAGAATAAGTTTCGTTTCACTCGCTCATATTAGCATAAGTTTCGCTTGGCTTGCTGATTTCAGCAAGCTATTCTCAGTATAGATTGTGCAAAAGCTGACAGCTATAGTCAAGAGTATTTTCCAGTCATTTTAGGCCTTTGAAAATGTGGCCTATTATGTTAGGGGATTTCAGGGGGTCTTCACATTTAGTTACATAAAGGACTTGAGATCTTCACCTGTATACCTATACAAGACTCTCTCTCCTCCTCCCCTATCAAGGGAAGGAGAGGAAGGATATCTGATGGCACAGGGGGAGATAAGAGGTAAGAGAAAGAAAATCTAATGGCAAAGGGGAGGGGAAGATAAGAAGAAGAAAAGATAGGAGAGTTGAGGGAGACATGCATGGTGAGGGGAGAAGAAATTGCAAATAATGGAGGAGAGGAAGGGAAGATGCATGGAGGGGGATAGAGAGATTTGACACGGCACAAGGGAGAGAGAGAGAGGTGTTGGGCATAGGGGTAGATGAGAAGAAGAGAGAGATACACAGGAGGTGGAAGGGGAGAAGGGGGAGATGAATGAAGTATGGAGAGATGCACAGAATTCTGCCAAAAATAAACAGAGGTAGAAAGGGGTGAGAGGGAGAAATGTTGAATACGGTGGTAGAGAAGGACAAATTGAAGGGGATGCAAGGGGAAGGAGTTCACCCCAAACCTACAATTCATACAACAAGATGAACCAGATAGTCTAGATTTAAACAATCGCTCACAAGTAAAGTAAGCGAGATGCAATACCCGAAATTGACATTCCTGCAACTCGATACTCACCAACAGTGGGAATACAATTAATAAGATAACTAATATCTAAGTCTTGCAGCAAGATACAGAGCTCTGGTCCCCACTTGCCACAGAGTGCCTCCCAAGACTTCCCGAGAGAAAAAGTGTAGTTGTAAAAGAAGTTAAAAACACTTTGGATTTGAACAACATTTCTCATGCAGTCTTGATTCAAGCACAGGTTGCTAATCAGTATGGCCAAGAAGTGGATTCTTTAAGGACTAGAGTCCAGGTATTTGAGTCTTCTGAAACCTTGATGATTAAAGATAAAAATTATATTGCAAGGTGATTAGAATACCTTGAGAATCAATCAAGGTGTCTTACTTACGATTTTTGAACTTTTCTAAATCTTCACTGATTTCAGATGTGGAAATGTTTAAGAAATATCTTATGGAGATTTTGAAGATGCCGTCGGAAGCACTTCCGCCTATTACCCATATACAATTCATTCAGACCCGGAGTACTTCGGCTAACCTGGAGGCTACAGCTGAAAAAGAAGAGCCCCTGGGATTTACGGCCTTTTTAGAGTCCTCTCTTGAAGTTGTCACTCTTAGAACTACATTGTTGGTGACTTCTGCGTTTCAACTCGACCACATAAATGTGTTCAAGCTTTCTTTTAGGAACTTGGACTCACAGTTTCTAGGATCTAAAATAAGCGTGTTTCCTGATTTAGCACAAAATACACAGAAAAAGTGTAAAGCCTTCCTGGCCCTTCAGGTTCGGGTTCAGGCTATATCTACTAACTTTGTCTTGAGATTTCCTTGTAATTTTTATATAGTTCTAGAGGGTAAACAGTATCAATTCTTTGATCCTAAGCAACAAGGAATTCTTATTTGCTAGAGATGGAATTAATATTATGTGAATCCTATACGTTTGCTGTTTGACTGGCTGGGAGGGAGGTCTCGGCGTGTTCTTTCAAAGTTGAGTTCTTTAAGCTTTTTGAGATTATTTTCCTTTGGGGGTTCCGCCCCCTAAATCTTGGAAATTACCTAGTTGGTTGTGGATGTAAGTAGTATAAATGCTTTTTGGATTGTAAATTGATGTTCAAGATATTTCTGCAATTTCTGTTAAATCTCCAATTTTTTTTGTTGGTGATGTAAATTTGAAAAATTAATAAAGGATAAATATGAAATATGTGTGTGTATATATATATATATATATATATATAAATAAGGAGTATTTGTAAGCATATACAGTATATTGTGGCTTCCCTGAAAACCAGAATTGGTAGGTGTTACTCCAGGACTGGGTTCAGAAAAACTGAGTTAGATAAACAGAACGAGAGAGTGATATTCTTTATGTAGTTATTACTATAGCATGCACTTCTTCTTGCAACATTTTAAAGTTTATTATAACCTTAGAGAACAAATAAACAGACTGTGTGCCCTTGATAAGGGTTTTAAATAACTGACTGGGCCAGAAATTGGTCGAGTATAAGGCAACAAAGTGTAGTGGTAAATGGAACTCATTTTTTTTCAGTACTTTTGTTAAGTATTGCAGAAGAGCGAAAGGGAATGTCAAAATCATATACAGGAAGGCAAAAGAGAAAGGGTCTTTTCCAGATAAGCCCCGCCACTACTGCAAAAAGTGCACGGACGAAAACTTAAGCCCCGCCACCACTAATGCAAAAAGTGCACGGGCGAAAACTTAAGCCACGCCACCTTATAAATTATTAAACTTGAAGCCCTCCGAGGAAATTATTCACATGATTTGAATAATGACTCGGGGGGGTCCAAGGGGGGCGGAGCCCCCCCTTGTATATCACTTTCCCCAAGTATTCACTTAGCATGGTGTTAGCTAAAACTGTGGCAGGGGTTAACTTTTTGGCGGGGCTTATCTGGAAAAGATCCAAGGGAAAGAGTAGAAGGGCAGCTAAGATTTAATATTTAATACTAAAAAGTGCATGGTCATGCATCTGGTAAACTGTTGACCCTCTTTAGGTAAAAGTACATGCTCAAAGTGTAAGAATTCCCTTTGGCTGGGCAGTAAAGGATGCCTTGGGAAACAAAGTTTTATGTGAATTTGGAGTGCACCTGAGAGATACGTCCCTCTCACAGTTCTGAGCTGTTCTCCATCTTCTTTTTTCCCAAATACGGGTAACTAGAGGCTCATCTTTCCTTTTCACCACCAAACCTCTTATATACAGTATATAGGCTTTGTATGGAAGGCCTCTCTTTCGCCAACATTTTGGATCTGCACTCTCCTTATTTCAGTTTACTGCTGGATCAAGCCTCATTAGTTTGTGGATTACCTGCAATCTAAAGCAAACAGTTAGGCTAATCACATTATATACAACAGTGGATATGTAAAGCTGTTCCTTCTCCATGCCCCTTTTACACCTCTCTTCCATCTGGAGACGTGGACGTCCCCTATATAACTACTGACAGACAAGAATGCCCAGCTAATAATAAGTGTCAGATTTAAAGGTACAGAAATCCCAGAATGTTTTCTGGTAAGACAGAGCATTTTGGTGATCCTACTACATCCACAGGCATGCACTAGAATTAACAAAGAATTTACCTACCTGCTCATTTATTTATTTTCAAAATTTATAGCCAGCTATTGCCCAATAACCAATGCGGATTACAATTTGAAGGAACATAAACAATCAGATGGTCAGACTAATACCAGTCAATCTTTCCCACTTGCTACTATCAAACTTATTTGAAACTTCTAGATTACTCCATCAGTCACAGCAAGAACAACAGCAGAAGCAGCATACAATACAAACCTCACTCCGTTAGTTTATCAAGCAGAAGCAGATGCAGACGTATACAGAAACGTCAGCATGAGCACCGAGGGCTCTGGGAAGCGAGGGGCGGGTCTCCAGCGGCGGCAGCCTATCCCCTTCCAGGAGCAGGGGGGCAGCTCCTTCGACCCGCCCCCTGTTTCTGGACCCGGCGAGATCTATCGTCTACTGGACACCGGCCGGCATCTCGTTCTCGGGATTGGCTATGGCTATTGACAGTTAGTGTTCGACTCCCTCCCCTCTGGGGCGGAAGTGTCGGAGACTGGGCGGCGAGCTAAGAGGAGGTCAGCATCGGCAGCATGGCTACATTGCTTGTGCGATGCCGTAGCGCTCTGCGTGCAGAGGTTACATTAGGTAAGGAACCCTGGTTCGGTGGGACCCTTCTTGGTGTGTTAGGGGTGGGACGTGCTGGTGTTGATTTTGAGTATCCCAGACAGTGCCTGCACTAATTCTGTAGAAGATTAGTTATTTTCTGAGTGGTTTGTGGGGGTGGGGACAAGTGTACCCACGACGTTATGGCTTGGAAGTGAGTTACTTTCTTATTCTGAAGTTGATTTCTTTCTATTCGCACAAACTTATTCCTTGATCTAGTTTCTGCAGGAAAACTTTGAGGGCTCTAGATTTTCCAGATTTCACTTTCCTATTGCATTTGGTTGTCTTTAATGCTAGCTTTAAATGAAAGAAGGACTATAAGTATTACAATGTACTTGCACTAGCAGTAAAATGTAAATACCAACCTTTCCTGAGCAGCCCTTGCCTTTGGACAGGGGCTACTCAACCATTGCAGAAAACTGGAAAAATTGCGGTTCTGATTCCGATGGGTGGTTCTAAACAAAGTAAAAATTTGCTTGAGACAAAAGTAGGATTATCTGCAGCAAAAGCAAAGCCATAAATAAATAAAGAGCTCAGCTTTTTCAAGAGAGTTTTGTTCATAAACTGGCTTTTTTATGGCTGAGTAAAATCATAAATTTGGGAGCATAACAAGTGGGGTACAAATAGTGGTGGATTTATGGCAGGGGAAAAAAGTTGGGAGCTAAGAGCATTGATTTTAAGCAGTGAAGTGTAATTAAAACCATAAGCATAGCCTTACTAGGTCAGACCAGTGGTCCATCTAGCCCAGTGATCTCAAACTCAAACCCTTTGCAGGGCCATATTTTGGATTTGTAGGTACAGTACTTGGAGGGCCTCAGAAAAAAATAGTTAATGTCTTGTTAAAGAAATGACAATTTTGCATGAGGTAAAACTTTATAATTTATAAATCTTTCCTTTTGGCTAAGTCTTAATAATAATATTGTAATTTATAGCTAAAGAGACGAACGATCAAGAAACTTTTATTTTACTTTTGTGATTATGATAAACATACCTAGAGCCTGGCGGGCCGCATGTGGTCCACGGGCCACAAGTTTGAGACCACTGATCTAGCCCATCTTCACTGTGACCAATCCAGTCTAGTACCTGGCAAAAATCCAAATAGTAGCAATATTCCATGCTACCAATCCAGAGCAAGCAGTGGCTTCACCCATGTCTGTCTCAATAACAGACTATGGACTTTTCCTCCAGGAAATTGTTCAAACTTTTCTTAAAATCATCTATGTTAACAGGTCTTACCACGTGTTCCAGAGCTTAACAATTCTCTGAGTGAAAAAATATTTCTTCCTTTTGGTTTTAAAAGTATAATTTCCCTGTAACTTCGAGTGTCCCCTAGTCTTTGTAATTTGTGCCCAAAGTTAGAAACTGTGTGCCAAGCACAAATTCTATTAAGGCAGTTCCACATGGAACTGTCTTTTATAGTTTATTGAACCTAAACAGACATTTATGCAGACCACCTAAGTATCTTTCAGGTGCAGAAAAGGAAGTATTCTGTAACTAGGTGCCTAAATCCTGGGAATGCCCGTGACCTGTCCCTCTGTTTGCCATGCTCCCTTGTTTACGTTCTATGTTTATTGCAAGACTTTATATACTGCTGTTAACTGTATTAGGATCATAGCGGTTTACAACAACCAATAAATATACTGTAAAAGTATTTAGAAGAAAGAAAGGGACTCCAATAATCAGATAGAAAAGAGGTCACCCAAGCATACCAGGGCAGGCAGTTCACAACAATAAAACAAAATTAAAATAATTTTATTAAAGGATAGCTCGTATGTGCTCACATGGGGCTGAATGCCAGTTGAAAGAAATGAATTTTCAATATTATCTTAAATTTGGCAAACATCAATTCCGATCTAATAAACAGTGGGAGATTATTCCAGAAGGATAAGAAAAGGTAATAAAATGCAGAGGGTCATGTGGAGTTGTAATGGGCAATTTTAGGAGAGGGAAGAACTAGGTGGAGGGCGTCGAAGGAACGGAGGGAAAGGATGGGGGGTGTATAGAATAGTTAATGAAGACATATTGGATGGGGTCCCAAGTTGCAAGGATTTATAAGTGAGGCAAACAACTTTAAACCAGATATGTTACTTAACAAGGAGCCAATGAAGTTTTAAAAAGAGTGGGGTAATGTGATCAAACTTCTTGGCCCTACATTAAAGGCGAGCTGCAGAATTATGGAGGGTCTGAAGACTGTGTAACTGGGCTGTAGAGATGCCTTAATAAACTTTGCAGTAGTTGATGCACAAGATCATGAAAGCATACAGCAAGATAATGAATCTGTGTCTAGAAACTTGGAGATAGAGCGTAAGCGCCTGAGCTAGTAAAATCCCAACTTATCCACTTGTGAGATCTGACCCTGAAAGTACAATTGAGTATCAATGAGGACCCCTAAATACTTGAAGGAGTCCTGTGGTTGAAGTTATGTAGAAGGTGGAGAGATGATGATGTGACAGGAAGGGAGCCTGTGATCCAGCAAGCCACAGTAGTGTTTTTGCAGTCTTTTTGTTTGTTTGTGGTTTTTACATGGCTCCAGGACCAGCTGTGCCTGCTTGAAGAGGAGCAGACTCTGCAGCTGGTGAGTGCATCCATTGGGGACCTGTTCAGTCAGCCTACTGAATTTGTGGAGTGCAGGGTTCCAGGCCCTCAGCATTTGCTTGCTTCCTTGACTTGGTCAGGCACTTGAGTGCAGGCTGATGGGTATCTATAGCATCCTTCAGGGAACTCACAGTAGCAGCTGCATTTTCGCGCCCCCCCCTTCTCTTTTCAGCATATTTCACGACCCAGTACCCTTGCGCCATGCGACACAGGAAGGAGGGGCGGAAGCTTCAGACTTAGCCCCTCTGCAGGCCACTAGGGTTGGAGAACAGCAGATGGGTCCAATCATGAAATATTTTTATAGCCCCAAGATAGTAGCTCTGCATACTGTCAGGGTGTAGCAACTTCTCAACCCAAGAAAAAGGTCACCTGCTTCACCCTAAGGGATAAGGAGACTTGCCCTCTCAAGTCTTTTACCCCAGAGATTATTAATCTCCTTTGACAGGCTTATGCACAAGGCAGAAATCCGCCAGTCAAGTCCATGAGCTGACCAGCGCACACACCTTGTTGGAGTCTCAGAACGCTTCCTCCCTGAAAGTGGAGGCTATTCTGGATTATGATGATCCTTCAGACAGGGACTCAGAGGATGAAGAGTTGAATTTGATCCCTGTACTGTCCTAAAGTGAGGCTTCCCTGCTGGGTGAAGTAGCCTCCCATGCAGAGGACCAGGAGTTATTGGCTATAGATCAGGGCAAAGATCTCTCAATCCGCTGACTGTTTAATCCTCTGCCCTAATGGAGATAATTACTGAGTTTCTCCAAGAACTGAAAATAGACCCTCCACAAACCATGTTTTCCCAGTATTCTCTTCTGAACGTGGTCTGGGCGCAGCCCACGTCTTTTCTATGGTACTTGGACATGAGGGTCCTAATCACTGAGCCCGGGAGACCCATGAGGAATCCCTAAGGGTGGCTAAAACCATGGCTAAACTGTTTCTCATGGATCAAAAATTCCAGCAAATGTTTGCTTTTGCAAAGGTGGACTCTCTAGTAGCTCAGGTGACCAAACGCACTTCCCTACCCAGCGAGGGAAGGTGGCTTTAAATGATCCATAGGACTGCAGACTGAATACGATCCTCCAGAGGCAGTTTCAGACTTTGGCCTTAGGTTTTAAGGCTGCAGGACCTTGTGTAAATGTCTCACAATCCTTAACTTATGGAAAATCAGAGACCACTCTCAAGATATAGTGCTTCATGGAGAGGCTGCAATCTAGAATGATTCCAAGATTGCACATTTTATCCATTATACTATAGCAATAATGAAATTGCCAGTCCTAAAGGATTTTGGAATATCAGGAGAAGGGAGATCAGATAGAAACATGATACAGGTTTTTTCAACATTTAGCTTCAAGAAGTTATCATGTAACCAATGTTCTATCAAGTTCTGGTGCGATTATAGTTCTAAAATTGTCTCATTAATGTTGCTTTTAACCTTGAATGTCATCAGCATAGAGATGACGGACAATATCAAGCAGTTTACAAAGTGGCAGTAAAAAAATATTAAGAACATAAAAATAGCCTTACTGGGTCAGACCAATGGTCCATCTATCCCAGTAGCCCGTCATCACAGTGGCCAGGCCAGGTCACTAGTACCTGGCAAAAACCCAAAGAGTAGCAACATTCCCTGCTACCTACCGATCCAGGGCAAGTGGTGGCTTCCCTCATGTCTGTCTCAATAACAAACTATGGACTCCCAATACAACAGCAAACCATTTTCAAACATCTGATTATAGCATTTAAGCGCAACCTCAATGTGACACCCCCCCCCCCCCCCCCGAGTACCTAATAGGAAAGCTTCCCATCTACCACCTGCAGAGATCACTCCAATACTACTACTACTATTTATTATTTCTATAGCGCTGAAAGGCGTAAGCAGCACTGTACATTTAACATACAATAGACAGTCCCTGCTCAGAAGAATTTACAATCTAATTTAGACAGGACATTTCAGGGTTGGGGTAGAGGCAATAATACAGTGGGTATAGGTATCTGACAGCATGAGTGGGAGTTCAGAGTTGAAAACAGATTTTAAAAAGTGGGCTTTTAGCTTGGATTTGAACACTGCTAGGGATGGAGCATGACGTATTGATTCAGGCAGCCTTTTCTAGGCATACGGTGCCGCAAGAAAGAAGGGACAGAGTCTGGAGTTGGCAGTGGGAGAGAAGGTTACAGATAAGCGGGGCTTGCCCGACAAACGGAGATCATGGGGAGGAGCATAGGGGGAGATAAGTGAAGAGAGATATTGGGGGGCTTCAGAGTGAATTCACTTTTAAGTCAGCAAGAAGAGTTTAAACTGTATTCGGAAATGGATGGGGGAGCCAATGAAGTGACTTGAGGAGAGGGGTAATGTGAGAATTGCGGCTCTCATGGAATATGAGTTGTGCAGCAGAATTTTGAACGGATTGAAGAGGCAAGAGACGCAGGAGGCCGGAGAGAAGTACATTGCAGTAGTCTAAGCATGAGGTGACGAGAAAGTGGACAAGGGTTTTGGTAGTGTGTTTAGAGAGGATGGATTTTGGTAATATTATAGAGGAGGAAGTGACAGAGAGGAGTCAAAGATCACCCCAAGGTTGCGAGTTGACAAGACAGGGAGGAGGATAGTGTTATCCACAGAAATAGAGAATGTCGAGAGGGGGGAGGTGAGTTCAGGCAGAAAGATAAGGAGTTCAGTTTTAGCCATATTCAGTTTGAGATGGTGGCAAGACATCCAAGCGGCAATGTCAAACAGGTAGGCAGAAATTCGGACCTGAACTCCTATAGAAATATCTGGCGTGGAGAGGTAGATCTGGGAGTCATCAGCATAGAGGTGATATTGAAAACCATGAGAGGAGTTCAGTGTATCAAGAGAGTGGGCATCTATGGAAAAGAGGTGAGGGCCCAGGACAGAGCCTTGGGGTACGCCTATAGACAGCAGGATAGCAGCAGAGGAGGATCCACTGTAACATACGCTGAAGGTATGACGAGAGAGATAGGAAGAAAACCAGGAGAGAGCAGAACCTGGAATCCCAGCGAGGACAACATGTCAAGGAGGAGGTGGTGATCAACAGTGTTGAAGGCGGCAGATAGATCGAGAAGAATGAGGATAGAGTAGTTGGATTTGGCCAGGAGCAGGTCATTAGAGACTTTAGGAAGGGCAGTTTCTGTAGAGTGGAGAGGGCGAAAGCCCGATTGAAGTGGGTCAAGAATATTATGAGAAGAAAGGAAGTCAAGGCAATGGCGGTGAACAGCATGTTTGAGTAGTTTGGATAGGAAGGGGAGGGAGGAGATAAGGCGGTAGTTGGAGGGGGATGTAGGGTCTAGCGAGGGCTTTTTAAGGAGGGGTGCAACTACAGCATGTTTGAAGACATCAGGAACTGTAACAGGGGAGAGAGCCAGAGGTTGAGGATATGACAGATGGGAGGGATTACAGCGGGAGTGATGGATCTGAGTAGGCAGGTAGGAATCGGATCAGAGGAACAGGTGGTGGGTTTGGAGGAGGAGAAAAGGTGAGCAGTTTCCTGTTTCATAACTTCAGAAAAGGAAGAAAGGGTTGTTGAAGGGAGGTTGACAGAGTGGACAGTCGGAAGGGGTGGTGGGGGAGGCGACATTGTTGAGAATTCAAGATGGATCTTGTGAATCTTGTCATGGAAGAACTCTGCCATCTCTCTCTATGTTCTTCATGATCTTGTAAGTCTCTATCATATCCCCTCTAAGTCTTCTCTTCTCCAGGGAAAAGAGTCCCAGTTTCTCCAATCTTTCTTCAAGCATTTTCTCTATCTGTCCCAGTGGGCTCCCAATCTATCTAATGTACCTGGGGCAGTGGAGGATTAAGCGACTTGCCAAGGGTCACAAGGAGCAGCTTGGGGTTTGAACCCACAACCTCAGGCTGTAGTGGCTGTAGCTCTACCCACTGTGCCACACTCTACTCTACCCTCTCTATTCCTTCACACTTTTTTTTATTTCCCTACATGAGCAGCTTATATTGATTGTCCACTGTGTCTATCATAATTACAGTGTAAGCTCTTTCAAGCTGGGACCGTGTCGGGTGTTTAATGTGTAGCACTGTGTTCATCTGGTAGCGCTACAGAAATAATAAATAGTAGTAAATCAGTGAAACAAATTCTTACTTTCATTGCATTTTGAATCATAGATTTTAGACCGTAGAATGTGAAAAATGTACAAGAGCAGTCATCTGACTTCTGCAGATAATATTCATATCTACCCATATATAGAACCAGTTTTAGTCTCTGCTTCAAGGTTTATTTGTAAAATAGAATTTCTTTTCCTTTGGGAATAGTATACCTATCAAAGTTACACTAGCTTAAGAGTACTGGGGATCAGACCACTACAAACCGCACAGTGCAGGCCAACCGCACAGTGCAGGCCAACCGCACAGTGCAGGTCTCTTGTTCTGCCATCATCTATGAGGGGAGGAGTGGTCTATTGGTTAGAGCTGCTGCCTCAGCACTCTGAGGTTGTGAGTTCGATCTCTGCCTGTTCCCTGTGACTCTGGGCTCCTTTTACTAAGGTGCGCTAGTGGTTTTAGCGCGCGCGCACTAGTTGCTAATGCCTCCATAGAGCTTGCGTTAGTATTTTTTGTTTAGATTGGGGTTTGCGCGCGCTAATCATCAGCGCGTGCTAAAAACGCTAGCACACCTTAATAAAAGGAGCCTTAATGTAGGGGTCCTCAAACTACAGTCTGTGGGCCACATGTGGCTCGCCGAAAACATTTATCCGGCCCGCTGGGTGTTTTTGCCGCCGCTGCCTGTCCTGCTTAGCAGCCGACTTGTCCCGGGCCCGCAGTGCGCATGTGTGGAATGTGTGCCGCACTCTCCGACTCCCCTCCTTCTCTCTGTCTCTCGACTCCTCCTATCAGTCTCGGGTATGATTGGATGAGTCACGAGCTTGCCAGTGCAGAGCCTGCTGCTGCCTGAGGACCAAGGTAAGAACAAGTTTAGGATTTATTATTTTTTTTTATAAGTTAGGAGGTCTATTTGTTATTTTATTTTGCAGTTAGTAGAGCCTTTTTTTGCGGTTAAGGGGGGTCCTTTTTTTTTCTGAAGTTCATAGGAGTTTGTTCATAGTTTTTTCTTAAACTATAGTCCGGGACAGTGAACTGGCCTCCTGTTTAAAAAGTTTGAGGACCCCTGCCTTAATGTATTGTAATTGTTTATTGTTTGTTTATTGTTTATTTAGTTTTTGATTAAACGCTTTTTCGATTCTACAAAGCATTGTACAGAGTATAAAATAACATTTCAACAAAACGAAAAAAATGTAGCAATTAAGACATACTTTCTATAAACTACGAGACTGACAACAATACGTACTAGGTTATTATGGACTGACAAGCAATGGACACAAGTAGGAAAGGGGGGAGAAATACAATTGATATAGTAAATGGGAGCAACATTTAAGGTAAACACAAAAGGGACTGGGGAAATAAATGTAGTTTTAAAAAAAAAAGAACAGATATAGATTAATCTCTAAAATACAATATTTCAGTTAAAAGCATCTTTAAAAAGAAAGCATTTTAAGTTGCTTTTAAAATTTTTTATGTTTTTTTTCCATTTTTAAGTTAAGCGGAAGAGCATTCCAGATTGTAGGGGCTGTCACAGAAAAAGTGGAGGTGCGGCGTGTGCCAATAATTTTTAGAGAAGGAATATTAAGGTTGAATTGAGATATAGATCTTAAAGATCTTGGAGGGTTGTATGGAATCAAAACTCTATCTATAAAAGCTGGGGTATTGGATGAATCTATTCATGAAAAGGCAGTTAATCCCAATCAATAAATAAACATTCGTGTGTTACAGTAAAAGAAAGGAAATCCTAAGGGTCAACTTTCATAGAAATAAAAGTGCAGATTTAAACCCTCTTACCCACATTTTTTTGTCACCTACCTCTACAAACAAACCTTCCACAACCATCCCTCTAGTGACATCTACTTATGCTGAAGTTACCCAGTGCTAAAGGATGAATTTATATTTCCTTAGAGTACATTTAGGTTGATCCTTACTGTGGAGTTTGCTTATAATAGGCTTCTTCTCCCTTTATGTTAACTTTTTAATGCAATTTTTTTTAGTTGAGAAAGACTCTCTATTGAATATTTTCTATTGCTTTAGTATGTTCTAGGACAATGGCATCCAAAACTCCTGTTGGGTTTATTGGACTGGGTAATATGGGAAATCCAATGGCAAAAAATCTTCTGAAACATGGATATCCTGTCATTGCATATGATGTATTCCCAAATATCTGCAAGGAATTTCAAGACACAGGTGCACAGGTAATATATGAACCTTGAACAATAAAACTGCTAGATGTTATGTTCAAACAGTTTTTATTATGAAGCACAATTTAAACAATACAAACTTTATAAAATATCCAATAATGTTTGATTTTCTGTACACCAATTTTACAATTATTCAACCCACTAACCCCCCCCCCCATGAATCCCCTTACCATATGTCAACAATGGTAAAAAAAACCAACTAGACAACAATATAACTATGCATAGTTAATAATATTACAATTACTAGTCGTCCAGTACATACATTTGAAACATACCCTTCCACCTTCCTGACACTCCCTATCTGAACCCTCATGACAGCCCACCAATCCCTGAACAGTAGCAACAACGTAAGTTTATCAGCCCCTTAATGGGAGCTGTATCCTTGGGAATTCTCCCACCTACCAAACTATCATGGGGAAATCCAGAACAGCCTATATTCCTTCAGTGAATATATAGCAACCCCAGGACCTGATACACAATCAGATCAATTAACATGTCCAAGCAGGGCGTCTGAACTCTTACAAATCCCTACAACAGAAGCCAAAAGGGCCACCCCCAGGAACAATCCTGCCAACTATCCAAAAAATAAAAAGAAAGGTATACAATGGAAACATAGAGAAACAAACGCTGAGAACAACTTGTTACACATTCTAAAGGAGGATTCCCTATGTCTGATATTCCCAAGATCATGGTATCTGCAATTGATTTAATATATGACTTCTAATTCTTGATGTGGAGAGCTTATCTGGATGGGTAAGATCCCCAGAGGAAGTCTAGCAGTACACCAGGCAGTGCATGAGAGGGCTTGGGCTCCCAGGGTGCATCTGCCTCAGTGTCAGAGCCTGGCCAAGATCCAGTGGGCCTTTCTGATGGAGACTTGGATAATAAAAGGTTTATATGCCTTTACTGTCACTGAACGAGCTCTCCCTGTCAGGAGATGCAGAATTGCAGGCCGATGCGAGTGCACAAGATATAGTGGTGGCCCTCGATCAAGGGGATGATCCCATTGTCCTCCAGCTGTTCAGACCCTCAGTTCTGTTAGAGTTTATTGAGGACTCTGCGGGAGTTAAAGGACTCCCAGCAGGTTCCCTCTGCTCCCTGCTCTATAGCGAGCAGAGTGAGAGCCCAATCCTCCTCATTTCACTGGCATCCTGATATCAGTGTATTAGTCACAGAGCATTGGGATGCTCCTGAAGGGTCTCTTTAAAGTATCCAGCCAATGGCTCAACAGTTCCAATGGCTTGGTAGTGCAGGTAACCAAACGCACGTCCCTGGGCGGGAGGGCGTGGTATTAAAGAATTTGCAGGATTGCAGCTGAAAAATGATTCTTAAACAATTCTAAGCACTAGCCTTGGGAGTCAAGGCAGCTGTAGCAGCTTCCTTTGTGACACATGCCTGTCATACCAGGGACTTGAGCTGACCGAGGGTGAGCCTTTGTCCCAGCTCCTATTAGCTGGAGTGGATTATGTAACTGATGCTCTCTACAACATCAGTCAAGAGCAAAGTTTTTCAGCTTATTCGATCTCAGCTCACAGAATGCTCTGGGTTAGGCAATTTCTCCTCCAAGGCCACCCTAAGCAGACTTCCTTTCAAGGACAAATATTGTTTGAAAAAGGACTAGGCAATCTCATGAGCAACGTGGTAGATTGCCAGCTGACGTGGCAGATTCCTGGCTGAAATCTCTACTTGATAGCAAACTGCGAGCCTCTAGAGGCTCTGGGCAGTCTAATTTTCAGGGCTCCGAGCATTTTCAACAGTACTGAGGTTGAGCCTCCTCTCAGAGATCCTTCCAGGGAGCCAGACAGAAGTCCTAGATGAAGCCAAAGCTCCAGTTCTTGTTCTAGCTTTCAAGAAAGCACATTGATGCTAGGTCTAGAGAAGTTCCCCTGAAGATAGGCTCCAGATTGGCCTCACAAACCGTGGTATACAGACCTGATGGACTTTGTGCCTCACAAACCGTGGTATACAGATCTGACGGACCTTGTGCATCTTCAGAGGGGCACAATTTTCATACTGTGAGTACAGCCGGACCTTCTCAGGGACCAGGGTCAAAGAAGATCCGGATTGCTTTGCTCTTACAGCATGACTCTTGTGTTAGTGCGCAAGGGATACTCAAAGGTGGTCATTGCTACTTTTCTCGGTACCAAAAACCCTATGATGGCCTCTGCTTATGCTAAGGCATGAAAAACTTTCCAGCACTGGTGCATTAAAGAGAAGGTGGAGCTTTTCCCTGCTCCAATCTCTGTGGTGCTAGCCTTCTTCTATGTTGGCTTTGACAAGGGGCTTACCGTTGCATCCCTCAGAGTCCAAGTGGTGGGACTCTCTTGTTTCAGGAATCAAGAGCGTAAGGCTTTGTTGGTGTCTCATCTGACCATAGCCTGATTCCTAAAGGGGGTGCTGTAGCTTAGCCACCAGTAAAACACCCATTATCCCAGGACAAGCAGGCAGCATATTCCCACACATGGGTGACGTCACCGACGGAGCCCCGCAGCGGACAGCCTCGAAAGCATCTTGCTTGAAGATCTCGAGCTTTCGATTGCTGCATCGCGCATGCGCGCGTGCCTTCCCGCCCAAACTAGGGGGCGCATCTCCTGAGAGGATCCTCAGTTCAACGTTTTCCGCGGAGCCGAGAAGACTTGTCGACTTGGTTCCCGTAGCGTTGTGCCTTCTCTTCACCGCGGCTGAGTACTCTTTATTGTTTTCGGTCGCTGTGTTCGTAATTCTATTTCTACTTATATTTTATTTAAAAAAAAAAAAAAAAAAAAAAAAGATACATCTTTTGGTTTTTCTTTAGCGTCGGGTTAGAAGATTGAGGCCTAGGCCTCTCTTCTCCGTTCTCGACACGGACTTTGTCCTATCTATGTCCCGGCCTGTTACCGGGTTTAAAAGGTGTTATCAGTGTGGTAGAACTATTTCCATCACTGATCCACATAGCCGGTGTATGATCTGTCTTGGGTCGACTCATCGCCCCGAAGATTGTATTCGCTGCCTCACTCTTCAACCTCGTGCTTTTAAACGTCGCTGCGACAGATTTTTGGAGCTTTTTCCTCGTATGGAGCCTGAAAAAGCTGTGGCCTCGGTCGAGGCATCTGTTAAATCCTCGACTCCGGGACCAACCTCGAGTACTAAAACCTCGACCTCGCCTCCTCGACAGGCCTCGGCCTCGAAGACCTCCGGGTCCTCGGCCTCGAAGGCCTCGACGATGTCCTCGAAGCCTGGATTGGGGGGTAAGTCTCCTGCTTCCTTTTCAGGTACCATCTCTAAGAAGCCGACAGAGTCTACCTCCATTCAGCCTGGGGCCCCAGGTTTGACTCCGTCTTCCAGACCTTCAAAACGTGCTTCCAAGTCCAGGGAATACTCTCGATCGAGGTCGCCCTCCTTGGAACGCACGAGACCTCCTGTGACTCCGAGTCCTTTGGTCTCCGTCCCCATGTTTGAGGATATGCTGAAGTCAATTCTGACTACGCAAATTTCCTCAATAGTGGCTCAGTTGGTACCGGTCTCGACTCTGTCTGCGCAACACCAGCCTGAGCATAAATCGGCACCCTCTCGGCGATCTCCTCGTCGCAGGTCTCGATCCAGGGTTTCCTCGTCAGACTCCTCGTCTGAACATGGAGCTAAACAAGCATTACCTCGATCGAAGCACAGGTCTCGATCTTCGAAGCTTACCTCTACAAAGAGCTCGAAGCATTCTGATATTACTTCTAAAGCTCATACTACCATTGCCTCTTCAATATCGTCGAGGCATTCGAGGTCGAGGACACCACCTTCGAGGCATTTGTCTCGAGAAAAATCTCCTCTTACTAAACCTCGTACTCCGCGCACTTCTCCGACTCGGAGCCTTAAGCGGAAACATTCAGCCACTCCTCCTCTGACAGGCAGTGGAACATCTTCCATCACTTTACATCTTGAATCTGAGCCTCTATCTCAGTATTCACGCGAGGCTTCTCCATCTTTTTCAGTGACACATCGTTCTCGTTCTCTTTCTCCTGAGGAAGCCTCGACCTCGAAGTCTGCTTCTTTTGCTAAATTTGTCTTCGACATGGGACAGGCTCTTAATATTGATTTACATTCTGATTCAAAATACACGCCTGAATACCTTGCGGATATGGAACTTTCTCATCCTCCTAAGGAGACTTTACGTCTACCCATGACACCGGTGCTGAAGCAGACGTTTCTACGTAACATGGAGACTCCTTATTCTGTGACAGCTATTCCATCGAAGCTGGAGTCTAGGTATCGTACTGTTCCATGTAAAGGGTTTGAGAAATCCCAACTTTCTCATCAATCCCTAGTGGTGGAATCTTCCCTGAAGAAGGCTCACCCATCTAAGGTGTCTGCAACAGTTCCACCAGGACGCGAAGGGCGTACTATGGACAAGTTTGGGCGCAGACTTTATCAAAATTCTATGATGACAAATAGAATTTTGAATTATAACTATGTCTTTACTTCATATTTTAATCATTTTTTGAAGCAGTTGTCATCTTTTTGCCCAGACTGGCCCAAAGAACGCCTTTCTGAATATAAAAACATTATTCAATCTCTGTCTCAGTTACGTCTATTCATGTTGCAAGCATCTTATGATGCTTTTGAGCTATCCTCCAGAGTCTCGGCATTTGCAGTGGCTATGAGACGTCTTGCATGGCTCAGGATTGTAGATATGGATCCCAACTTACAAGATCGTTTAGCAAACCTGCCGTGTCAAGGTTCTGAGCTCTTTGATGACTCTATTGAAGCAGCTACTAAAAGGCTTTCTGAGCATGAGCGTTCCTTCGCCTCTTTGATTCGTCCGAAACCAAAACCTTCTCTGACTAGAGCTTACAGACCTCCAGCTCGTCGTTACCCCATGAAGTCCACACCGGCTTTTTCTAGGCCTCCACCTAGACGGCCACAACAACAACGTCCTCAAAAGCCTCAGACACCTGCTCCAACCAAAACAGCTCCGTCTTTTTGACGGTCCAGTTATGAGCATTCCAACCTCTTTGCATCCAAATTCCTCCCTACCAATCGGAGGTCGTCTTTCCCTTTTTTCATCTGTCTGGGAAACCATTACATCGGACCTTTGGGTCCTTACGATCATCCGAGAGGGATACTCTCTGCGCCTGCTTCAGGTGCCTCCAGATCACCCTCCAAGAGAGTGTCTTTCCAGTTCCTCGCAACTCCCTCTTCTTCTTCGGGAGGCTCGAGCTCTTCTTCACCTTCGAGCAGTGGAGGAAATTCCTCCTCCCGAACGCAACCAGGGGTTTTATTCCAGATATTTCCTGGTTCCAAAGAAGACGGGGGATTTGCGACCCATTCTGGATCTACGAGCTCTCAACAAATTTCTAGTCAAAGAAAAATTTTGCATGCTTTCTCTCCCGATCCTGTACTCCCTCATGGATCAAGGGGATTGGATGTGCTCACTGGATCTCAAAGAGGCTTATACTCACATTCCTATTCATCCAAATTTTCGCAAATATCTCAGGTTCAAGGTGGGGAACCTTCACCTTCAATACAAGGTTCTTCCATTTGGCCTAGCAACCTCTCCTCGGGTCTTCACCAAGTGTCTGGTTGTGGTAGCCGCGGCTCTTCGAGCCCAGGGATTGCAAGTTTTTCCTTACCTCGACGATTGGCTTATAAAAGCCCCTTCTCGTTCAGGGGTTACGCAAGCGACCCTTCAGACTATTTCTTTTCTTCAAAGTCTGGGGTTTCATATCAACTTCCCAAAATCTCACTTAGTTCCAACTCAATCGATTCAATTTATTGGGGCGGTGTTGGATTCCATCCGCATGAGAGCTTTTCTTCCTCTCAATCGACAGAATACTCTCTTAAACCTTTGTCATCATGTAACTTCCCTATCAACTATCAGAGCGCGTCAAATGATGGTCCTTCTCGGTCACATGGCATCTACAGTACATGTGACTCCTTTAGCAAGACTACATCTTCGCATCCCTCAGTGGACTCTGGCATCCCAATGGCAACAAGCTCTAGATCCTCCTTCTCGCCATATAACGGTGACGCCTTCTTTAAAGAAGTCTCTCCGCTGGTGGATGCTCTCTTCAAATCTTTCCAGAGGTTTGCTGTTTCACCATCTTCCTCATCAGAAAGTTCTCACAACAGATTCGTCCGAGTACGCATGGGGAGCCCACGTAGATGGTCTCCGTACGCAAGGATTATGGACGGCCACAGATCGTCGATGTCATATCAATCTGTTGGAACTCAGAGCGATATTTCTGGCTCTCAAAGCTTTTCTTCACATCCTTCACGACCAAGTAGTCCTTGTTCGGACGGACAATCAAGTAGCAATGTATTATGTCAACAAACAGGGGGGAACGGGTTCCCATCCTCTGTGTCAGGAAGCTCTGAAGTTGTGGCATTGGGCGATTTCACACAACATCTTTCTTCGAGCCGTTTATATTCAGGGTATTCAGAATTGCCTTGCAGACAAATTGAGTCGTCTGCTTCAACCTCACGAATGGACGATCAACTCCCCCACACTTCGTCAAGTATTCAACCGATGGGGGACTCCTCGGGTGGATCTTTTTGCGTCACCCAACAACTTCAAACTTCCTCTGTTTTGTTCCCGCATCTTCTCCCCTCTTCGTCTCGAGGCGGATGCGTTTCTACTAGACTGGAGGAATCAGTTCCTTTACGCCTTTCCTCCTTTTCCTCTGATTCTCAAAACTCTTGTCAAATTGAAGTCGGATCATGCCACAATGATTCTCATAGCTCCTCGGTGGCCCCGACAACATTGGTTCTCTCTTCTTCTGCAACTCAGCATCAAGGAACCTCTTCTTCTGCCAGTTTTTCCTTCTCTGCTCACTCAGAGTCAGGGATCCTTACTTCATCCAAACCTGCAGTCTCTTCATTTGACAGCATGGTTCCTTTCCACCTGATGGATTCTGCTGAATTTTCTCAGTCTGTTCAGGATGTTTTTCTGGCTTCCAGAAAACCGTCAACTCGTCAATGTTATAGTCAAAAGTGGACCAGATTTTCTTCTTGGTGTTCCACTCATAATCTTCAGCCAACTTCTTCTTCTTTGGCTTCTGTTTTGGATTATTTACTTCATCTATCCCAGTCGGGTCTCCAATCCACATCTATTAGAGTTCATCTTAGTGCAATTGCTGCTTTTCATCAGCCTTTAGAGGGGAAATCACTCTCGGCACATCCTCTAGTTTCTCGTTTTATGAAAGGTCTTTTTAATCTCCATCCACCGATCAAACCTCCCCCTGTGGTATGGGATCTTAATGTGGTATTGGCTCAACTGATGAAACCTCCTTTTGAACCTATTGACTTGGCTCATTTTCGATATCTTACTTGGAAAACTGTTTTCTTGATTGCTCTCACTTCAGCTCGTCGAGTTAGTGAGTTACAAGCTTTGGTTTCGGATCCACCTTTTACTGTTTTTCACCATGACAAGGTGGTACTCCGTACACATCCCAAATTCTTACCTAAGGTAGTTTCTGATTTTCATATCAATCAGTCTATTGTTCTACCCGTATTTTTTCCTAAGCCACATTCTCACCCTGGTGAGGCGGCTTTGCATACTTTGGATTGTAAACGTACGTTGGCTTTCTATCTTCAACGTACTCAACCTCACAGAAGTTCTCCTCAACTTTTTATTTCTTTTGATCCAAATAGATTGGGTCATCCCGTTTCGAAGCGTACTATCTCCAACTGGTTGGCTGCGTGTATTTCTTTCTGTTATGCTCAGGCTGGTCTTCCTCTACAGAGTCGAGTAACGGGCCATAAAGTCAGGGCTATGGCGGCTTCGGTTGCTTTCCTCAGATCAACTCCTATTGAGGAAATTTGTAAAGCTGCCACTTGGTCCTCGGTTCACACTTTTACTTCTCATTATTGTCTGGATACTTTATCCAGGAGGGATGGCCATTTTGGCCAATCTGTGTTACAGAATCTTTTTTCTTAAATTGCCAACTTCCCTCCTCCCTTTTGATTTAGCTTGGAGGTCACCCATGTGTGGGAATATGCTGCCTGCTTGTCCTGGGATAAAGCACAGTTACTTACCGTAACAGGTGTTATCCAGGGACAGCAGGCAGATATTCCCACAACCCTCCCACCTCCCCTGGTTGGCTTCTTAGCTTGGTATCTGAACTGAGGATCCTCTCAGGAGATGCGCCCCCTAGTTTGGGCGGGAAGGCACGCGCGCATGCGCGATGCAGCAATCGAAAGCTCGAGATCTTCAAGCAAGATGCTTTCGAGGCTGTCCGCTGCGGGGCTCCGTCGGTGACGTCACCCATGTGTGGGAATATCTGCCTGCTGTCCCTGGATAACACCTGTTACGGTAAGTAACTGTGCTTTTCCCTCATGGAACCTTAACATGGTTTTGCAAAACCTCAGTCAGGCTGCAAACGAACCACTGAAGGAAGCATCCTTGATGGATCTGACGCTTAGGAGAAGTGTCTTGTAGTTGCAGGTTCTTTTTTTTCAGAGAGCCTTTTCTTAAGTTCACAGAGGCCGGAGTTTCTTTGCACATTCCTTTTATGCTGAAAGTTATTTCAGCTTTCCATACCAATCAAGAGATCAGATTACCGGGGTTCCAGCCTATAGTTTTGAGGAAGAAGGATCCGATTCTGATAATGTTGGATGCGAGAAGGGTGCAGCTGCAATATCTTGAGGTCACCAATGAGTTCAGTCTTTCTGACTATTCTTTTGTTCTTACTAGTCCAACTAGACGTGGCACACTGGCTTCCAAGGCAACAATTTCCAGATGGATATGTAGGGCCATTTTGACAGCCACCAGTCTTTTTGTAAAGGTGCATTTGACTAGAAGCATGGCTTCTTCATGGGCAGAAGCTCTTGCAGTCTCTCTCGAGATTTGTAGGGCAGCGACTTGTCTACTCTACATACATTTTTCCAAGTTTTACAGAATGGATGTAGTGGCAAGGGAGGCCTCTGACTTTGGATCCTCAGTATTTGAGCTGGCACATTGGTCCCGCCCTAGATTTTTGGGACTGCTTTTGTTTGTCCCATCCAACCAGAATGACACAATTATTGCACTAGAAAAAGAGATTAGGTTCTTCCCTTGCTAATATATTTTCTAGTAGATAGGTTTGTTTCTGGAGCCCGGCCTTGTTATCTCCTGCGCCTGCTACTTTCTCAATCAGAAAGTTCAACACCATACTGAAATTTGGATGTCAGTCGGACCTTAAGGGTAAAAATAATAATAATCTATTGTAACACAGTGGTTCCCAAACCCTGGGGGACCCCCAGCCAGTTGGGTTTTCAAGATATCCCTAATGAATATGCATGAGAGAGATTTGCATACCTGTCGCTTCCATTATATGTAAATCTCTCTCATGCATATTCATTAGGGATATCTTGAAAACCCGACTGGCTGGGGATCCCCCAGGACAGGGTTTGGGAACCACTGTTGTAACACATGGGGTAATACTTGAGCTCCATAAATGTTTCTGTTTTGCAATGTTTAACATAGAAACATGACAGCAGATAAAGGTCAAATGGCCTATCTAGTCTGCCCATCCACTGTAACTATTATCTCTTTCTCTCTCTGAGAGATCCCACGTGCCTAGCCCAGGCCCTTTTGAATTCAGACACAGTCTCTGCCTCCACCACCTCTTCTGGGAGACTGTTCCACACATCTACCACCCTTTCCATAAAAAAAAGTATTTCCTCAGATTACTCCAGAGCATATCACCTCTTAACTTCATCCTATGCCCTCTCATTGCAGTTTCCTTTCAAATGAAAGAGACTCAACTCATGCGCATTTATATTATGTAGGTACCGTATTTTTCACTTCATAAGACACACCCTAGATTTAGAGGAGGAAAACGAGAAAAAAACATTTTGAACCAAATTCTCCCTGCCAGACTCTGCACCCAACCCCACACTCCTTGCCAGGCTTTGTACCCTGTTCCCCCTCTAGTGGTCTAGTGGTAGGCCAGGACAGGGGTCAGGTCAGGCAGACCTAGTGACAGGCAGGTAGGGACAGGGCAGGCAGCCCCCCCAGGCAGGCAGGCAGGCAGAAACACTCTCCCTCCCAGGACTACACCCAAGGTAGGTAGGCCTACCCCCTTCCCAGGTAGCTCCCCCAGGCAGGCCTAACCCCTTCCAGGTAGCCCCCCCCAGGCAGGCAGGCTTACCCTCCTCCCAGGTAGCCCCCCCAGGCAGGCAAGCCTCCCCCTCCCTGGTAGCCTCCCCCAGGCAGGCAAGCAGGAGCATTCCCCCCCCTTCCAGGCCTCCCCGCAGGCAGGCAATCCTTATTTTTAATTCGGCCGCAGGCAGGCAAGCCCCCACCCCCACATATCTATTTTTAATTAGGCAGGGCAGCTCCCGGCCTCCCTCCCCCCACCGTTACCTTTTTTAAATTCTGAGGCCCTACCTCGCTGGACCTGGCTGCCTGGAGCACTGACAGCTGACATGGCTTCCCCAGAGTCCTCTTCCCTTGCGGCAGAGCGGCTCACAAGGCTGCCGGCCTGGTCCCATACTGCTTCACGCGAGAACTCTTCTATTAAGAGCTCTCGCAGGAAGTGGCACGGGATCAGGCCGGCAGCCTTGTGCACCGCTCTGCCGCAAGAGAAGAGGACTCTGAGGCAGCCGCGTCAGCTGTCAGTGCTCTAGGCAGCCGCGTCCAGCAAGGGAGGACCTCAGAATTTACAAAAAGGTAACGGGAGGGATTTAGGTATTTGCTTCATAAGACGCACCCTTATTTCCACCCTCTTTTTGGGTGTGGAAAAAGTGCGTCTTATGGAGTGAAAAATACGGTGTTTAAACGACTCTTATCATATCTCCCCTCTCCTGCCTTTCCTCCAAAGTATACAGTTTAAGATCTTTAAGTCTGTCCCCATACGCCTTATCACAAAGACCAAACACCATTTTAGTAGCCTTCCTCTGGACCGACTCCATCCTTTTTATATCTTTTTGAAGGTACAGCCACCAGAATTGTACAAAATATTCTAAATGAGATCTCACCAGAGTCTTATACAGAGGCATCAATACCTCCTTTTTCCTACTGGCCATAACTTTCCCTATGCAACCTAGCATCCTTCTAGCTTTCGCCGTCACCTTTTCAACCTGTTTGGCCACCTTAAGATCATCGCATACAATCACACCCAAGTCCCGCTCTTCCATCATTCACATAAGTTCTTCACCCCCTAAACTGTACCGTTCCTTCTGGTTTTTGCAGCCCAAATGCATGACCTTGCATTTCTTAGCATTAAATTTTAGCTACCAAATTTCAGACCGTTCTTCAAGCTTCGCCAGGTCTTTCTTTATATTGTTCACACTATCTGGCATGTCTACTCTATTGCAGATTTTGGTGTCATCCGCAAAGAGACAAATCTTACCTGACAACCCTTCACTAATATAGTTTATAAAAATGTTAAAAGGAACAGGCCCAAGAACAGAACCTTGAGGCACAACACTGGTAACATTCCTTTCCTCAGAGGGATCTCCATTGATTACTACCCTCTGTCACCTTCCACTCAACCAGTTCCTGACCCATCCCAAGGGCACTCAGTTTATTTATTAGACATCTGTGTGGAACACTGTCAAAGGTTTTGCTAAAATCTAAATACACCACATTAGAGAATGACACGGTGGCGGTTTACTCGCAGCTACTGCGTTTAGCCGCGGGTAACCCGCCAAAAACGGGGAATGAAAATTAGCAGCCTCTGCGGGGACGGGGACAAGGCCATCACCGCCCCGTGGAGCGGTGAATGGTCTTGTCACCGCAGTGAGGCATAAAGGATCGTGCGGTCCCCGCAGCCCCCACTCGCCCACCCGCATGCCGGCTCGATCGTTTAACCAGCTTCCTCTTTCCACCTCACCTTAGTTTGCCGGCTTTCTTTTTCGGCGACCGGAACGCTTTCAAAAGAGCCGCGCATGCGCGGCTGCTCAGTATTCAATCTTCTGCTCTGATCCAACCGGAAACAGGAAGTTGCAGCAGAGCAGAAGATTGTACTTTGAGCAGCCACGCGTGCGCGGCTCTTTGAAAGCGTGCCGGTCACCGAAAAAGAAAACCGGCAAACTAAGGAGAGCTGGAGAGCAGTAGCATACCAAGGTGGGGGCGGGAGGGGCGAATAAGGTAATGGCGCCAGGCCTTGGAGCACCGAGGCAGACCGCTTCTCCCCCCTCCCAGCCGAACCCCCGCTGACCCTCCTATCTCTCCCCCCCCCAAGTGAACCTTTCCGACCCTCCCAGCGAAAGCAGCAAACCTCCCTCCAGTAGCGTCGGCTTTCTCCTCCCTCTGCTGCATCACTAATGACGTCATCAGTGACGCGGCATAGGGAGGAGAAAGCCACGAAGGAGATTTGCTGCTCTCTCTGGGAGGGTTGGAAAGGTTCACGGAGGGGGGGGGGAGATAGGAGGGTCAGCGGGGGTTCGGCTGGGAGGGGGGAGAAGCGGTCTGCCTCGTGCTCCATTACCTTCTTCGGGCAGCAGCAGTGTTTACAATTCGCTGCTGTTGCCGGCTTCAGGCCTTGTTCTCTGCCGTGTCCTGCCTACTTCCTGTTTTCATGAAGACAGTATCTGACAGAGAGGAAGGCCTGAAGCGGGCAACAGCAGTGAATTGTGAATGCTGCTGCTGCCCGATGAAGTTCAGGACATCGGGGAAGGAGCAGGGAGAAATCGGCTGCTGGCTTGGGGGTGAGGGTAGGGAAAGAATCGTGGAAGTGGAGAAATTGGCACGATGGCTTTGTGGGGGCTAGGGGGAGAGAGAAAGAAAGGAAAAAATAAAGAGGGGGGGCCAAGGGGAGAGAGAAAGAAAGGCAGAAATAAAGAGGGGTCAGGGGGAGAGAGAAAGAAAGGCAGAAAGAAAGAGGAGGGCCAGGGGGAGAGAGAAATAAAGAGGGAGGCCAGGGGAAGAGAGAAAGAAAGGCAGAAATAAAAGAGGGAGGCCAGAGGGAGAGAGAAAGAAAGGCAGAAATAAAGAGTGGGTCAAGGGGGAGAGAAAGAAAGGCAGAAAGAAAGAGGAGGGCCAGGGAGAGAGAGAAATAAAGAGGGAGGCCAGGGGGAGAGAGAAAGAAAGGCAGAAATAAAGAGGGGAGCCAGGGGGAGAGAGAAAGAAAGAGGGGGGGGGGGCAGGAGAAGAAAGAAGGACCAGAGATTCATGAAATCACCAGACAAAAAGGTAGGAAAAATGATTTTATTTTCAACTTAGTGATCAAAATGTGTCCGTTTTGAGAATTTATATCTGCTGTCTATATTTTGCACTATGGCCCCCTTTTACTAAAACGCAATAGCGGTTTTTAGCGCAGGGAGCCTATGAGCGTCGAGAGCAGCGTGGGGCATTCAGTGCAGCTCCCTGCGCTAAAAACTGCTATCGCAGTTTAGTAAAAAGGGAGGGGGAATATTTGTCTATTTTTGTATAGTTGTTACTGAGGTGACATTGCATAAAGTCATCTGCCTTGACCTCTTTGAAAACCCGCGGAATATAAATGATAATTAACATTTTCTCTGGGTACAGCGTGCTTTGTGTTTTTAAAATTTTATTGTTGGTAGATCATTTTGACTTGGCCACAAAGGTAAGGGGGAGGGAGGGAGGGGAGCTGCTGAAAGACATCTAGTAATCCTTGCAGGCTTGACTGTGCAGGGAATTATTTTTGTAAAATCATGTTTTGTTATGTGACTGGCATTATCTAGACTTTAATTTCTATGAATGAATAGAATGAAAATTATATAAAATTACTTGCTTGCGGGGACCGCGTGTTCCGGCTCACGCAAGGAAGGAGGGGGTGAAAGGGAAAAAGTTTCTCTTCCTTGGAAATAGATTCTGAAGTGACCTCATCAAAGAAGACCAGCACCAAATGTACAAGAAATCCCTTAAACAATGTCAAAAGAGCCCAAAATAGAAAACTGCTACTGCCTTGAGACTCCATTATTGAAGGAATCAACTTGAAATCACAGAAGAGACAGGAAAAGGTTAAATGCCTCATGGAATCCTCAGGTACAAAACACAAACCAAATTGTGAATGAAATCAGAGCAGACAGTAAGAATTATAAAATTGATGTCATTATCCATTTGGAAAAAAAAGGCGTACTAGAAATAATGCCTCAGCAATACAATTTTCAGAAGTTCTATTTGCTCATGGTAAGGGAGAAGAGAGACTGCTAGTGATGGTGGGGGGACTGATAGAAGATATGAAAGAAGGGTGATAGAAAGGAACAGATGGTAAAGGAGGGAGGGAAGGGTGGTGGTGGAAAGGAATAGAACAGACATTGAAAGAGTAGAGAGGAACAGACCCTGAAAGGAAATGTGGAAGGCAGAGTGGGGAGAAGACGCTGGAAGGGAAGAAGACAGATGCCAGACTATGGGGGAGCGGAGGGAAGAAGATGGGTGCTAGATGGGGACGGTGACGGGCGGTGAATGGGATGGCAGTGGCGGTGACGGGGCAGTGAAAGGGGTGACAGTGACGGGGTGGTTGAAGGGAACGGCGTTGACGGGGCGGTGCAGAGGATGGTGGGCCGGGGACGGTGCAGTGAAGGGGACAGATTTTTTCCCCGTGTCATTCTCTACACCACATCTAGCGTACATCCTCTATCCAATTTTCTGGTTACCCAAAGAAATTGATCAGATTTGTCTGATAAGACCTACCTCTAGTGAATCCATGTTGCCTCCTGTTCTGTAATCCACAGGATTCCAGAAACTTGACCATTCTTTGTTTTTAAAAGAATTTCCATTAATTTGCTTACCACAGAAGTCAGACTTATACCGGCCTGTAATTCCCTACTTCTTTCTTACTTCCACTTTTGTGGAGAGGGACCACATTCGCACTTCTCCAGTCCTTCGGTACCACTCCCAACTCTAGAGACTCATTGAAAGATCAGTCAGCGAAGCTACCAGAATTTCCCTAAGTTCCTTCAGCACCCTTGGATGTACACCATCCGGCCCCATCACTTTGTCTACCTTTATTTTAGCTAGCTCCTCACGAACACAACATCTGAAAATTGATCAGGGTCTATTACTTCTCCATCCTTATTCACATATGTCTTCTGCGATCCCGCTCCCAGCGCTTCAGCTGTGAACACAGAACAGAAATATTTGTTAAGCAGTTTGGCCTTTTCTTTATCAGCTTCTACATATTCTTCTCCTTCACCTTTGAATCTCACAATGCCACTTTTGCACTTCTTCCTATCATTAATATATCTAAAAAAGTCTTGTCACCACGTTTTATCATGTCAGCTATCTTTTCTTCCATTTACATCTTGCTTTCCCTGACTACATGACCAGCCTCTCTTAACTTTTCCAGATATTTTTGCCCGTCTTCCTCTTTCTGCGATCTTTTGTAGTTTATGAAAGCTAACCTCTTAATCCATATCTTCTCATCTACTACTTTTAAGAACCAAAGTGGCCTTTTTTTCCTCTTACTTTTACTTACTTGCCTCACAAAAAGGTTTGTCGCTCTTACAATCGCTCCTTTCAGTTTTGCCCGCCGCATTTCCACTACTGCCAGACGTTCCCACCCAGACAACAATTCCTTGACATAAATCCCCATCCAAACAAAGTTAGTTTTTTAAAAGTCTAGAACCTTTGCTTTTGAATGAGCCCTCTCTATACACATCTTAATATTAAATTGTGCCCTGCAGTGATCACTGGATGCCAAATGATCACCCACTGTAACATCAGAAACACTTTCCCCATTTGAAAGCACTAAGTCCATTATGACCCCCATCTTGTGTGGGTTCCATTACCAACTGCTGGAACAGTTCTCCTTGTAGAGAATCTAGGATCTCCCTGCTTTTAGAAGACCCCGCAATAGGGATACCCCAATCAACATCCAGCATGTTAAAATCACCTATTAGAAAGACTTCCCCTTTTTTAGATATATTCTGAATGTCTACTATTAAGTCTCTATCCATTTCTTCCATCTGTGAAGGAGACCTGTGCATCATACCAATGTAAATATATTCACCATTCCCTCTTTTCAAATTGATCCATAGTGACTCTTCCTTGCCCTGCAGATCCTGCAATTGTGTGGCTTTAATGTGATCTTTAACATATAACACTACTCCCCCCCTCCTTTTCTTCCTATCCTATCTTTCCTGAACAGATTATAGCCCGGTATAACTACATCCCAGTCATGGTTCTCCATGAACGCCACTATATTCAACTTCTCTTCTTCCATAACAGCTTCTAGATCCAGAATCTTGTTTCCCATACTTCGAGCATTAGTATATACTGCTTTCCAGACATTTCCCCCCTTTTCCCTTTTTAACATGTTTGTTAAAAGAATAGACTTGTAGTTTGGGGAGTTTCCCCATATCCGTCCTTCACATGAGTTTTTGTGTTGGGCTATCGCCTGCTTTGGTAGAAAGTAACTGAAGGGGGCAGCAGGGCCCTCTGGTAAAGGAGGAGGGATTTAAAAGCTGGAGTGGATTCTTTCTGCATGGCTCATGAGCATGGGGATATTACCCATCCATCCAGAGTGATACACCTATCTACTAGAAAAGATATTATTCAGGGAAGAACCTAATCTCTTTTTATGAAGAGATTTCAGGCTCTTGCATATGCCAAAGAAAACAACATGTGCAGGCAATATGTTAACTGAGCTTGGAAGTTTTTAATCAGGTCGGTGGCATCCAAGATGCCTATTTTGGTATCATTATGTCACAAGAACAGAAGAATAGCTATACAAAGTCAGACCAGTGGTCCATTTAGACTAGCATCCTGTTCCTAACAGTGGCCAATCCAGGTCACAAGTGACAGGAAGAAACCCAAATAGTAGCAACATTTCATGCTACTGATCCGGGGCAAGCAACAGCTTTCTTGTACAATCTCTCTGGAGGCTGAATTCGAGGATTCTTGTATGTCTGTTAGCTTCTGCTGCAGGGCTACTAAATCTTGATCCCTCCCCTTTGGGCTACCTGCCCGGGAGTTTCCTGTCATGCTCAGTTTTGTACCTGCAGCTTCTCTGCATGGTTGAAATCAGTCTCTTCTGCTTGTGATTTGTTTTCAATTCCTTTCATGCCGCTGTACCGGGCCATGGTACGCCCTCACCTGGAATACTGCATCCAGCACTGGTCACCGTACATGAAGAAGGACACAGTACTACTCGAAAGAGTCCAGAGAAGAGCGACTAAAATGGTTAAGGGGCTGGAGGAGTTGCCATACAGCGAGAGATTAGAGAAACTGGGCATCTTCTTCCTTGAAAAGAGGAGGCTGAGAGGGGACATGATAGAAACATTCAAGATACTGAAGGGAATAGAATTAGTAGATAAAGACAGGTTGTTCATCCTCTCCAAGGTAGGGAGAACGAGAGGGCAGTCTCTAAAGTTAAAAGGGGATAGATTCCGTACAAACGTAAGGAAGTTCTTCTTCACCCAGAGAGTGGTGGAAAACTGGAATGCTCTTCCAGAGGTTGTTATAGGGGAAAACACCCTCCAGGGATTCAAGACAAAGTTAGACAAGTTCCTGCTGAACCAGAACATACACAGGTAGGGCTGATCTCAGGTCACTGGTCTTTGACCTAGGGGCCACCACAGGAGTGGACTGCTGGGCATGATAGATCACTAGTTTGACCCAGCAGCGGCAATTCTTTTTTTATCATTTTAATGTTTATTCAGCAGCGGCAATTCTTATGTTCTTATGTTAGTCTTTTTTGATTCAAGATATGACTAATTGAAAAATAGACAGATTTGAAAAGGAGGAAGAAAAGTTGACTGTGAAATAGGGCGGATATAGGGCAGAAAATGAAGGAGGAAAAAAAAGAAAAAGAAAGTGAATAGACAGGAGGCCCTGGAAAGAGAGTTCAGAACACAAAACTGTGCTACAGGGAAGCAGAACCAGAGACAGAACAAGACGATTAGAAAGATAAACTAACATAAGAACATAAGAATTGCCGCTGCTTTTCTTATGTTCTTATGTTAGTCTTTTTTGATTTACTTTGCGGGTTTGCTCACTTGCTGCGGATCAACTCTGTCTGAGTGATCCTTTGGCGGGAGATCGCAGACATTTTAAATTTTATCTGCTTTTGGAGGGTGCTCTGTAAGCTTAAACTGCAGTAAGCCCTCTGGACAGCCTGCAGATTGGATTGGGTCTCCGGGATTGGGAGCCATCTCTCCCCTGGTTTGTCAGCAAAGGGGTAGAGTGCAGGCTGCTTCGGTTCCATAGAGGTACGCCGAGATTGGAACCGCACTGCGTGTCTTCCCCGATTTCCCTGAGGGGTCCTGGTGGTCGTGATCTGAGTTAACAGGGAAGGTGAGGCAGTCAGAAGACCTGAAAAATCCAGTTTAATCAACTCCTGAGGTACTGATCTCCTTGCTTGTGCTGTGTATTGCAGGCTGCCATAGACTTTCATTGCAGCACATGGCTCTATGGTGTCTGTGAGTCACAGAGTTTGCCGATTTTTGGAGGGTACTTAGATTGGGGTTCTGGGTGGTTTCCCTGCATGCCCTGTAAAATCCTAAAATCGCTGTTTTTCGCGTTTTCCTGCATTTTTAATGGGTGTTTTTCAGGCAAAATTGGCACCCACGGCAGCCATCTTGTATTTTCTTTAAAGTTTTTAAAACTATATTTTTTGGACTTACAAGCTGTCTCAATAGCCAACTATGGACTTTTCCTCCAGGAATTTGTCCAAACTTTTTTTTTAAACCCAGCTATGTTAACTGCTTATACTACATCCTCTGGCAATGAGTCACAGAGTTTAACTATATCTCTTGGTGTGTCTTGAATTTTGACTCTATATGTAGTGTAGGATTGGTGCTGCTGTTTCCATTAGCAATGCTGTTCTTATTATATCAATCTTTTTTTATCAGGTCAGCAAACTTCTTCAATCTATGCGATTCTGTTGTGTTTCTCTGGTACTATAGTGTTAGTGGGTAGCTCATCCACTGGAACCTGGGTTGTTCTGTCTTCTTTTTCTGCATACAGTCCTTCTGATGTGAACATGTCATAGGCATCCTATCCATGAGATGGAAAACAGCTACTGCTACCAGTTCTATGCTTCTGTCAGATATTTTTTTTCCCCTGCTTTTGCTGTGAATGAACTTGTGCATAGTCCACAGTAATTAATTTCTCATTGTTGGCAATATCAGGGATGGTGTTGGATATTCAGGTACCCAGGGCAGAAACTAGATGGGGGACCTCAATGCCCATCTTCAGACAATGTGTCCTTGAGCTTGAATTGGGCATGGTCCCCCTCTCTATTCTTTTCTACTCTCCCACACCCACTCTAACTTTAACTCTAGTCCTCCATTTCCACCTTCTGTACTTACCCCTACTTCCATCATTTGCTTTCCTCTGCCTTTCATTCTCTCACTAGCTCCAGCTTCTTCCCTGGCCTCAAGCCCATTCTTAAGTTTCTTAACCCACACCCAGCCATCTATTATCTACTGTATCTCATCTATCTATCCATCCTGTCTGCCCCTTCTCTAACCACTCTTTCCTTTTTCATAAATCCATTCCTTTCCTCTCTCACACCCTTCTACTGCATCCATACCCCTTTTCATTGCCTCTTATCTTCCACTGTAGTTCTTCAGATTATTTTCACTATATCTCTGTCCCTTCTACCTTGCTGCACTGTATGCCTCGATACATCAGGCTCTGTCTCTGGCAGTATTCAAATCCAGACTCAAAGTCCACTTCTTTGATGCTTTCAATTCCAAACTTCAGCCCATCTTCTAAGCACCAATATCTGTCTTAATCATTTCCTCTGTAATTCCACCACCTGAGCACAATTTATTGATGCACCTTCTTGGCTAGTATGTCTGTCTTGACTACACTGTAAGCTTTTGTAAGCAGGAACTCTCTCTTCTGTGTTTTGACGTACAGCACTGCGTATGTCTAGTAGCACTATAGAAATGATTAGTAGTAGTAATATGCCGCTTTCCTGGATAGCAGAGGCATGGAGAAGTCTGCGTTGGTGGTTTCAGGGAGTGCCACTCTGGATTGCCTCGTGGGCAATTCTAACAACTGATGCTGGCCTGCCCAGCTGGGGAGCCCATTGCACAGGTCATCTGATGCAGAGACTCCCTCTCGGAGAAAATAATCCATAAATTAGTTGGTTATGAGCCATTTGGCCAGCATGACAGGTGATGGAGAACTCCCTGGAAGGCAAGGCAGTCATAATTTTCTCGGACAATGCCACAGCGGTGGTGTATGTCAAAAGACAGGAGGCACCAGAAATGCTCATTTGGACCAAAGCTCATTACAGGCCCTCTCATCAGTCCATGTAGAAGGAATAGACAATGTACAAGCCGACTATCTCAGCCAGCAGATGCTAGATCTGGGGGAATGGTTGTTGTCCTCAAGGGTGTTCAACCTTATTTTTTGCTCTTGGGGCTCTCCAGTTATGAACTTGATGGCCTCAGCATGCAAAGCAAAGGCAGATCACTTCTACAGCTGCAGATACGAACTTGGAAACGCAGGGTTTGATGTATTGGTTCAAATGTGGCTGGAACAAGGTTTGCTTTATGTGTTTCCCCCATGGCTCATAGAGGTCATTTGCAGAACAGTGAACCACTAAGATCTGGTGATCCTAGTGGCTCTGGATTGGCCACGTTGGCCGTGATATCGTGTATCTAGTTTGACTCTAAAGGGACGGAAGCATCAAGCTATTGATCCATTTGGATCTTCTCAGTAAGGGGCCAGTTCCAATGGAAAACCCGGAACACTTTGGTCTTAAGGCATTACTCCTGAGCGCGCAGCCTTAGTGTGGAAAGGTTACTCAGAAGTAGTTATTTCTACTCTTTTAGGGCCAAGAAACCTATGACAGTCGCAGTCTGTGCTAAAGTCAGGAAGATGTTTCAGCATTGGTGTACCAAGGATAAAGTAGAGCAGTGGTTCCCAACCCTGTCCTGGAGGACCACCAGCCAATCAGGTTTTCAGGATAGCCCTAATGAATATGCATGGAGCAGATTTGCATGCCTGTCACCTCCATTATTTGCAAATCTCTCTCATGCATATTCATTAGGGTTATCCCTAAAACCTGATTGGCTGGTGGTCTTCCAGGACAGGGTTGGGAACCACTGATGTGTAGAGCCTTTGGAGTGCCAGTTTCGGTAGTCCTGGCCTTCCTACAGGCTGGGCTAGAGAAAGGTCTAGTGGTAGGCTCTCTTAAGGTGCAGGTGTCAGGCCTCTCGTGATTTCAAGCTTGAGTGGAGAAGCACTCTGCTTCTCATCCAGATGTGACCAAGTTCTTAAAGGGGACACTCAGGTTGCATCCCCCTGTACATCAGCCTTTTCTGGCATGGAATCATAACATAGTCCTGAATGGGCTTAGTATACTCCATATGAGCCTCCTAAGGGAGGCATCACTGCTAGATCTCAAGGTAAAACAGTTTTTCTAGTAGCAATAATTTCAGCAAGGAGGTTGTTGAGAGTTACAAGCTCTCTCCTGCAAAGAACCATTTTTCAGAATCACAGAAGCGGGAGTTTCCCTGCGCACGGTCCCTTCTTTCTTGTCAAAGGTTGTTTCTACCTTCCACATCAACCAAGAAGTTCATTTGCCTGTGGTTCATGCTATGGGTTTGATGAAGCAGGATAAGGTATTGCAGGCACTAGACGTAAGAAGAAGTTTGCTCCGCTATTTAGACAGAACCAGTAACTTTCGTCTCTCAGACCATCTTTTAGTTCTGATCAGTCAAGCCCGATGGGCCGACTGGTTTCAAAGGCCTCTGTTTCCAGACAATTTATTTGGCATATGTTGGCTGTGGCAAACAGCAGCTAATTTCGCTGAAAGCCCATTCATTAAGAAGTGTGGCAACTTCCTGGGTGGAGTTCTGGGTGAATCTTCCTGAAGAAATCGGCAGGGCAGCTACCTGATCCATGCTCCATACAGTTACAAAGTTTTTTACAGAGTGGATGTAGCTACAAGAAAGGACACCACATTTGAGTCCTCTGGTTTTGCGGGCAGGTGTATCTGTCCCACCCTAGACATCAGATACTGCTTTGATATATCACCTAGACTCCAGATTCCTATATCCTTGTACCAGAATGGAAGATTAGGTTATTGCCTGGATAATCTTCTTTCTGGAAAAGGATATAGGAATCTGGACGTCATTTCAAATGTACTTGCTCTTTGCCTTTGATGGTTCAGAGGGTCCAGAGATGCTGATCATATTCTTCCAGTCAGTCACATGAAACTGTAATGCTTGAAAAAAAAAATAATAAAAGAAAACAAGATTGGGAAGCACAGGGGATATTCTTAAGAGCTCCAAATGTGTTGGTGCTGGTTGCACACAGAGAGGCGGTTTCTTCGTTCCACCTAGGTTTTATGATGTTGGAAGTTAATCTTGTTTATGTTGTTTGTTACAGAGCAAAACAGAATGTGTTTGTGGGGAGATTCCCCATTCCTCTCCTTTTTGATTTGGTACAAACTGAAGGTGGCAGTACAACCACTGGGAAAGAAGGAGGAGTTAAAAAGATGTAAAGATATCCTTTTGCAAGCAACTCGCAGGAGGAGATTGATCACCTAGAATCCAGATTCTATATCCTTTTCCAGAAAGAAGATTATCTAGGTACGAACCTAATCTTCTATTATTTACATGTATAGATGCTTCTAAAGTGATCTCCAATATCAATTGCTCCCTACCCACAAAAACCACTCTCTCCCATGCTCTAACTGGCTTAATTCCTGAGTATCTTATATAATCTTTTATCATTACAAACTCTAAACTTTCTAGAAAATCTCACTCATTATTTTCATTCCCTTCTGTAAAGGGATGTAAATATAAGAAATTTTATGAACGATTGCTATCTTTTCAGGCAGCCTTATGGACTAGGGATTTAACTCATATATTCATATTCCCAAATTCATATCAACAATTTCGACATGCCTTAAAAATGTATATTTTTAGGGAATCTTTCTGAAGTTATTGGATGTTTATTCATTTGTATTACTAGTCTTTGTAAATCGCATAGAACTTAATGGTATTTGCGATATACACGTGAGTTTTATGTTATGTTATGTTCCACAATCTCTCCCAGTCACAGATTTCCCTGTTCTACATATATACACACAATCCTTCCACACATTTCTTTTCTCCACACAGACTTGGGACAATCTTTGTCCCACCACACACAGATCTTATCTTTATGTCCACCAATGTTGTTACTATTTGGGTTTCTGCCAGGGACTTGTGACCTGGATTGGCCACTACTGGAAACAGGATACTGGGCTAGATGGACCATTGATCTGACCCAGTATGGCTATTCTTAAAGTCTAAACTGAGGCTTCCCGTGCTGCTTAGTTGTGCTTTACACTAATAACAGTTCTAAAATAACCCCTTTAAATGCTAGCCTATGAACTGTAACAGACTTGTATGCTAAGAGAAAACTATCCCTTAAAACTCCTTTGCTAAATGAGTAGAGTATTTAAAATAAAGTCCGTGAGCTTACCTAGATAACTTTAAATCTATCCTTTTCCAAGTGTTCAAGCAACGTCCCAGCAAAATGCTTACCAGTGAAGATCTTTCTGTCTCTGGAAGTCATCTCACAGCACCTCTTCTGTGTTCCATCCTTCTTCCCCACATAGATCCTCTGTACCACAGATCAATACACAACCCCTCTCCACCTTGACACAGATCCTGTCTTTCACACATGCACACATTTCTCCAACCCCCCACAGATCCTTTCTTGTATCCCCTCTCCCCAATACAGAATGCAAGCGTCCATATGTAGTTTACACTATGAAAAACCTGTTGGATATTCTCAGAAGATGCTGTAACAAGAAATCTTTATTTTTCAGATAATGGAGTCTCCAGCTGATGTAGCAGATAAAGCTGACAGAATTATTACTATGCTACCATCAATCCCAAATGCTGAGGAAGTTTATACTGGGCCGAATGGAATTCTGAAGTAAGTACAAGTGTCTTCCCATGGTTTATTTTTTCATTAAAAAAAACCCCAATGAAGTGGGATAAGTAAAACTCTATATCCAGATAACCTTTTATTGTCAAAAAGCTTGATTGCAGCTATCCATATATGAATGAGATCATCAAAAATAATTGATGTGAAAAGAACCCAACTCATTCCATGTTTTGGCATACAGTGCCTTCTTTAGGAGTCATTCAAAAGAATAAACATGAAAAAACATAATGAGATAAGCATAAGAGGAAATAAATGAATATGGTGAACAGTTGTGAAAATGAAAATAAGGTCAGTTTAAAGGATACCATATAAGACAGGACTGACTTATGTAGTTATCTTAGCTGGTTATACACTGAGTATCGGCATTTAACAGGCTAACAGAATGTCCCCCAAATAGTCAGTTAAGTGCTGTGGAAAATGACCAGTTCGCCCCAAACAGGCGATTAACAAGTCTGGATCCATTTCTGGCTGGTTAAATTGCTTTGAATATTGACTCACAGATATCGGTATATTTAGCACCTTTATTCATATAAGCACAGTAGCAGTGTTGAATATACAAATAATGCAGTGACTGCACTGGCACTGTCTATTTAGTTTAGGTCAGTTATCTGATGGGCATAAATTAAATGTACAGCTTATCCACCTAGTGACTGAATATCGCCACCAGCCTGCCCTCACTTCTCCCCTAACCGCGCCAGAAATATAAGGATAATAGCTGGCCATTTAGCAGTTGGAACAGTTCAATGTTATCTACTTAGTGTTTGACAATACAGAAATAGTCTAGGGCTATACACTGATTACAAATTTTAACTGCATGATTAATTGTGATTAGAATTTTTAATCGCATAAAATGCGCCCTTACATTTCCTTCTGTAAAGTACAATATATTGATAGCAGGTGTAAATTCTCAAAATTGATACATTTTAATTTGATTATCCCATAGAAAGGCAGTATATCAAATCACACTACGCTGCCCCAACTAAACTAAAAATAAAATAATTTATCTTACTCTTGTTGCCTGATGATTTTATCTTTCTAATCGTCTTGTTCTGTCTCTGGTTCTGCTTCCCTGTAGCACAGATTTGTGTTCTGAACTCTATTTCCAGGGCCTCCTGTCTATTCACTTTCTTTTTCTTTTTTTTCCTCCTTCATTTTCTGCCCTATATCCGCCCTATATCACAGTCAACTTTTCTTCCTCCTTTTCAAATCTGTCTATTTTTCAATTAGTCATATCTTGAATCAACTAGTTGTATCCTGACCTGAGTATATAATCAACTCCACCTATGTGCATGTCGGTTAAGCGCACGCTTCGGTTATCCGCAGCCCACCACCATGGTCCCGTTTTTATTTATTTTTTTTTTTTTAACCTTAAAGTCAATGGACGTAAACTCCAGATATTTGCAATTCTGATAAGCACACAATCCGCTTATGCGCACTGAAGTTATAAGTCCCAGCTCTATTCATTCACGTTACGTTCACTCCGGTTAAAAGCAATCGCGTTCTGAATTTGATGAGCCACATGTTTCCTGAAAACGGAAAAGAATTGAGAAGGCTGGAGACATTGAACAGGTGTTTTTCTGCAATGGTTTGCTGAAGCTAGAAGTCGACAACTGCCAGTCAATGGGCCTCTGCTGATGGAGAAAGCAGAACAGCTATCTCAAGAACTGGACATAGAAGACTTCAAAGCAACAATCGGATGGTTAGAGAGGTGTAAAGTTGGTAACGGCATAAAATTTAAGAAGCAGCATGACGAAAAACAAGACGCAGATGAGTTTGGTGCAGAAAGATGGATCATGGAAGTGTTGCCATTGGTCATTGGTGGATATGAACCATGTGACATTTTCAACGCTGATGAGACTGGCATACCATCCCTGATGGAACATTGGCTTTCAAATGCAGCAAAACTGTTGGCTTCAAGGTGCCAAAAGAACTATTGACATTGCTGCTCAGTTGCAATATGGACGGTAATGAAAAGCTCGAGCCGCTGGTGATTGGGAAGAATCAAAATCCTCTGTGCTTCAAAAACATGAAACGCCTGCCTGTTGATTATGAAAGCAACAAAAACGCATGGATGGCAGCGACACTGTGGATTGAATGGTTACAGAAGCTTGACAATCTGATGAGAAGATGTAGGAGGTACATTGTAATGCTTTGTGAAAACTGTGCAGCACACAGCAATGACGTAAGACTAACCAACATCAAACTTGTGTTTCTGCCGCCAAACATGATCTCTTTGATCCAACCGATGGACCATGGGATAATCGCAAACTTCAAACATCATTACAGGTCACTCGTCCTAAGATATGTGATGGCAGTGATTGATGCAAGCATGGAATCCAGCCCCTGAGCTCCTGAGCTTGTGAGAAAAATGACGGTGCTTGACTCGCTTCACATGGTCCGGGAGGCATGGAGTCGAGTCTCATCATCGACGATTTCAAATTGCTATCGACGGGTGAGCTTCATTCATGCATCTGATGAGACAATTGAACTCCCAGTTGGAATATCGCCACAAGACTTTAAGCTCTATGTCGCCGTTGACAACGATGTGCCCACATCATCTGATAGCACTAATTCCGATATCTGTACAGTCATAAAGGACACTGCAGACAACCAAGAGTCTGATGAGGACGGAGATACTGCTGCGGTCATCACGACTAATGAAACACCTGCAGAGATTGTTTCCTTCTTGGATGCGCTGAAGTCCCTACACACGCTGCGTTGTTATCTGGAGATAAATGGATGTCATGATTATGGACAGTTCTACAGCATCAGTAGTCAGATACACAGCCTGAATCGTGTAATCTGCGTACAGAAAACAATGACTGCACACAGCAGCCATGCATGGTTGTCTCCAAGCTGTTGAGTTGCTGCTAGAGAGATGCCAGTATGAGCCAGACAGCAGGGACAGCTGTGGAGTCACGCCCTTTATGGATGCTATACAGCACGGACACATCGATGTGGCTTGCTTACTCCTGGAGAAGCATCAGGCCTGTTCCACAGCTGTGGATAAGTTGGGAGCTCAGCCTGTACACCAGGCAGCAGTAACGGCACAGGATGAAGCGATCCGATTCCTGATCAGTGATCTGGCTGTCGATGTGAACACGAGGGCAACTGCCATCTGCCTAACAGCGCTGCACTACGCAGCCAAGGAAGGACATACTGCTACTGTCCTGACTCTGCTGTCCCTCGGTGCTGACTTAAACGCTAAAGATGGCAAAGGCCGATCTGCACTGCACATGGCTTGTGCGGGTCAGCATGGGACATGTATACAGATTCTCCTACAGGCTGGACTCAGGGATTCCTTCGACAGTGCTGGAACGTTGGCCCAAAACCTCATAAAGAAAGGCGAGGTCCTCCAGATCTTTAAAGACTTTGCTGGTGTCCAATAAACAACTGAAACCTTTAAAAAAAAAAAAAAAAAAAAAATGACTGATTATTTCAGTAGACTGTTGGTTTAAAAAAGGTTTACAGTGTATTGCATTAGACGGAATAGTGCTGTTTCTAAAACTGAACCATGTTAATTTGTATTCGGTGTGTTTTTTTGCTGAATAAAAGTTTTATTGCATTTGACTACAACGTACTGTGATTTTTTTCATGACTAAAAAGTGGTACTTCGATAAAGCGCACGTGGCGGTCCAGTCCAAAGAGCTTGCACTTAATTGGAGTCCACTGTATAAGTTTGGGGGGGGATGCTTCTTAGTGTCCTTGGCTTAGGTTTTAGGAGTCTGTCCACTTGCGCTTAGGTAGTTATATTCCAATCTTTCCTGTGTATGTGTGTGGGGGTAGGTGAGAGTAGGGGGAATTTTTACATTGGTGTACGGAAGGTCCTTTGGGTGCCCTTTTTTGTGGGAGTCATAAGAATCCTGACTCCTTGTTTAGTTTGTAGGTATAGGATCCTTTTTTGAGAATTTTAGTGTGGGACCCTGGGGCTTCTATTAAGTTTATAGAAGAGGGACAAGTCTATTTTCCTTTTTGGATATCTATTGCAAGTTAGGGAGCTTGAGTTGGGGTGGGATTTGTGCTGATAGATGCTGGCATTGTCATCTTGAAGCTGGGACTTTGGATCATTTACTTTACTATTGTCCCTTGATACTGCAGTTTTGGAAGTCTATTTAGGACCAAGTAAATAACATGTTAGAGAATCCAGTGGCTTTATCTTATGATACTATTTTATTTGGTACACTTATGAGAGCTAAAAGCCAATTATCAATGAGAAATAACAAACTTCTATTAGTAATGACAGGAGTTCCCATGCAGCTCATTTTAAGAAATTGGAAAAACTGGGATAAGTTGAATTACTCATTTTGGTGGGAAACCCTGTGTTATACTTATAAAATGGAACGTTGCATGGCCATACAACAGTGACGCTTTAAGAATTTTATGGATGTTTGGGAGCCATTGGCTAAATATTGTAAAGAGGAATAATTTTCATTTTGTGGATATGTAAACATACACATCTTGGGGTGGGGGAATGGAAATGGTATTGATATAGGAATTTATAAATAGTTTCATGAAGGTTTTGATTATTGGTTTATTAACTGGGAGGATGGGGGAAATTTCTTTGTGCAGTAATATTTGTAAGGTTTGTTGCGCTTATTATATAATGTACAAATATGCGAATCATTTATTGCGTATTTGTAGTTTGAAAATCAATAAAGATTTAAAAAAAAAATTGTTGAAACATAAAAGATGCTGTGGCAAGTTTTGGTAGGAAAAGAATTTATAAGAACATAAAAGAATATTAGCCAGCTAGACTTGGAAAAGCAACTGCTTATCATTGGTATTTGTGTCTTGGACTGGCTATTGTTGGAGGTGGGATGGTGGGCTCAGTGGACCTTGGTCTAACTCAGCATTGGCCTATGTTCTTAAGTAACTTAAGCTAAAAGTTGTCATCACCTTATTTTTGTTTTAGCTGTGATCACTCTGTGCAGTTGACAGTGTTGTCCTTTCTGTTAATCAGTGGCATAGGCCTGGGTGAGCAGGAGACCACTCGACAGTGGCACCCATCCTCAGTGTTGCTGGCAGGGATCTACAAGTCTGTCAGCTGAAGATGTCATCTATTGGAAGCCCAGGGCTCTCTAAGCGTTGGTGAAGTTAGTGGGGTGCTCCCAACCACCAATACTGACACCCCATGCATGCTCAGTTCATGTGCATGATATCAGGGGGTACAGGGGTCAGGGGCTGGACATTGTCATGCCATCTTCACCTGTGTTCAAACAGCCTGGAGGGTGGTGGGTTTTCTGTGGAGGTGGTCTTCAGCTGATGTAGCTTGGGGATCCTCACCAACAAAGGCATTAACTTTTAATATGCAGGGGATAGGGAATTTAGGAGGAAATGTGTGGGCCGACCCAGAAATTCACTTATGGCTACACTAGTGATCTTAATTCCTTGAGGTTGGAAGGTTTGCCACTAAGGTGTAGATGGGCTGGAGTAAGTCTTAACAGAGATTTTGGCAGTTGGAACCCAAGCACAGTACCAGGTAAAGCTTTGGATTCTTGCTCAGAAATAGCTAAGAAGAAAAAATTAAAAAAATTAAATTGAATCAGGTTGGGCAGACTGGATGGACCATTCGGGTCTTTATCTGCCGTCATCTACTATGTTACTATGTTAAATAACAAGCCATAAGCTGCATTTTTGTAATGCCAGACATTCATATAATTCATCGTTTGCGTATATTTTATGCAGCAGTCCTAAAAATACAACTAAATGGGTCCTGTTTTAACAAAATGGTTTTTATTACTGGACCCAATAATTTCAAGATGATGAGGAAATCAGAGTTCTTCCTTTCAACGAATACGATTGCAGGTAGCTTGATTATTATTAAGCTAAAAACATAAAAACTGTTGCAGTGGTACACTAAACATCATCCAGCTAAACTTCAATTTTTGTTTTTAAGGCTAGTGAAAAAAGGTTCATTGTTGATAGACTCAAGCACTATTGGTCCTGCAGTATCCAAGGAACTGGCAAAAGAATGTGAGAAAATGGGAGCTGTATTTATGGATGCCCCTGTATCTGGCGGTAAGTGTTTCCCTCGAAAGGATAAACTATGGCAGTATTGTAAAGGTTGTGGCTTTAGACAAACAAATATTGTATGTTCTATGGTATTTAGCTTATGGGTTTTATTTTCCACTTTTAGTTTTGGGATGGTCATCTTTGGCTGTATGAAGTGGATGTATTCACTGCTACAGAACTAGTGAAGGAAAATTTTTATGTAACTACATTTTTATGGCTTTATTTACCATTGGCTGATTTTCAAAAGGTTTAGAATTTAAGGCAGTATTCAAAATGTTGGTCACTGCTTTGTTGAGGGGGTGATTTATCTGCTCGTGAAATAGATTGTAATATGTATTATGGTCTTCCAGCTGTTAATTTGCAGCTACTAGAACAGTGTTTCTCAACACACGGTACATTTGCAAGCCACTTGTTGGGAGTAAGTGCTGCCATGAATATTGCCTGCCTGCCTGCCTCCGCCTAAGCTGCCTCCGCTGCCTGGGTTCCCTCCTTCCTGCCTGTCCCCCTCCATCAAAGCCAACCCAACCACAGCCTCCACTCCTTTCACCTGGATTTGACTTCTTCCCAGTTCCCGATTCCCCTCCACCTACCAGCTCCCTGCCGCTATATTTTAAAATCTTCGGGTAGCTGGAGGCACAACAAAGCCAGCCTTCCACTATCTGCCTGCCCCAAAAGTGTTCTTTCTGCAGTGTTCTGCTAACATATTGAATTTCCTGTATGTTCTTACTCCCGAGATTATATCAAATCTGATCATGTTATGGTCAGTGTTATCAAGAGGCCCCAGCACCATTACCTCCTGTACCAAATCATGTGCTCCATTAAGGAGCAGTCTAGAATTCTTCTCTTGTTGGTTCCTGAACCAGCTGCTCCATAAAGCAATCATTGATTTCTTCAAGGAATTTTACCTCCTTATCGGGCCCTGATGATACATTTACCTAATCAATATCGGTGTAATTGAAATCGCTCATTATTATTGTGTTACCAAATTTGTTAGCCTTCCTAATTTCTGATAACATTTCTGCATCGGTCTGTTCATCTTGGCCAAGTAGACAGTAGTATATACCTATCATTTAACTTTTTTCTCTTTTACACAAGGAATTTCTGTCCATAGGAATTCCACAGTGTGTTTCGGTTCCTACAGAATGTTTGGTCTATCCGATTCAAGGCCCTCCTTAAAAAGTAATGCTACCCCTCCACCAATTCAATCCATCCTATCACTGCAATATAATTTGTATTCCTTCCACCAGGTCTCAGATATGCCTATTATATCTATTTTTTCATTTAGTACAATTTATTCTAACTCTCCCATCCTGTTTTTTAGACTCCTGGTATTTGCATAGAGACATTTAAAACTTTGTTTGTTGCTCCTTTTTACAACCTGCTCAGCAGTTGACGGTGATCATTTGCTAAGGAAGCAGAGTACTTAAAATAAGTCCCTGAGCATACCTATTTAACTCGGTCTATCTTTCTCCAATGTTAACAATTTCCCAGCAAATCTTTACCAGTGAATCTCTGTCTCTGTGTCTCTCTGTCTCTGTCTTTGTGTCTTTCTGTCTCTGTCTCTCTCTCTTTGTCTCTGTCTCTGTCTCTCTCTCTCTCTCTCTCTCTGTCTCTCTCTGTCTCTCTCTCTCTCTCTCTCTGTCTCTCTGTCTCTCTCTCTCTCTATATATATATATCTATATCTACATATACACATACACACACACACACCAGATCTATCTGTAATATCTGGTAGAGAATGGATTTCCCAGACTTTAATATAGGACCTAACAATACAGATTACCAGATTATCATGAAATATTTTCTTGGGTCTTATCTGCTATAATAAAACCCTTAGCACGCATGTGCATTTGATACTCTGTGATCTGTGCATCCTTGGCACCGCATGCGCAGTAGAAGGAGCATGATTTCGTGTGGCGGTTTCTGCATGCACAGTGGGAAGAAATGTGTGGCAGTTTCCCCATTTCGACAATGAGCGTTGAAGCTTGCGGCAGTTTTAACATTGCCTTCCCTCCGTGACATTGCCAAAATCAAGAGACTTCTTCATGTGGTACAGATTGCCTTCCCTCTGCGATGCTGGACAGGGGGAGCAGGGAAGGGCTACTACTGTACAGGGGAGCGCAGGGAAGGGGTGCTACTGGATGGGGGAGGGAAAAGGAAGGGAAAGGGGCTACTGCTGGATGGGGGGGCAAGAAGGGGTGCTGCTGGACAGGGGGAGGTAAAAGTAAGGGAGAAGGGCTACTGCTGGACAGGGGGAGCAAGGAAGAGGTGCTGCTGGACAGGGGAGAGAGACAGAAAGAAAGACAGACAATGGGCAGGGAGAAAGAAAGAAAGAAAGACAGACATACAGAAAGAAAGAAAGAAATGCCTTAAGTCTACACATCTATTCTAGCACCCGTTAATGTAATGGGCTAAAAAACTAGTATTAAATAAATCAATAAATCACCTGAATGCCTGGTGTACAATCAGGTATAGTAGATATTTTTCCGTCCTTATAGGACTCAAAATCTGAGTTTGTGCCTGAGGCAATTGAAGTTTAAGTGACTTGCCTAAGATCACAAGGTGTTGCGGTGGGATTTGAACTGGGCTTCCCTCCTTCTCGGTCTTCGGCTGCTCTAACCATTAAGCTAGCTAGTCCAATACTTCACTGAAATTTTTTTCAACACAATAATACAGTGATTGCTTTGTTAAAATTTATACCAACACTAACATTTGTTTCCCCCATTTTCTTTCATTTTTTAATCCAGTGGACAGATAGCATCTCTGGGCAGTTCAGGCACCCTTGCTGAATCTCAAGGGATGAATAGTATGTATTCTCATCTCTGCGTCATGTTTAGGCAGGAGTTGCCCCAGTACTTCCTCTGCCAAAGCACATTAACTCTGTGACATTTGTGATCTGTGCTGGTCCTGTTAAGTAGCAGATTTGACTCATCCTTATTAACATGGCCTGATCCAAAGGCACTACCAAACTGTTTTCAAAGATAAATAATAGAGTTGAGCCCAGAATAGGCATAGGATGGTAGCATATGTTCCCTTTCATTTTGAGTGTTTGTGTGAGCTAATGGGAAGGCCAAATTGTGTATCAGCCTAATGACAAAATATAGCAGTAATTTTGTCTTACATTGATTAATCAGTGATGACATATTTACTTGAACTGGACATACAAGAAGTGTGAACTGGACATACAAGAAGTGTAAACTGGAGTAGCTTATATAGAAATAAATAAAATGGTCTAAACATTAAAGTGATAAATGATATAAAATGAAAGCTTTACTTTCTAAGCAATTGACATGTTGATATAAGTTGAAATGTGCAGATGCAAACGGGAAGACGTAATAAGATGAGCCATGAAGGCACTCATAGGTCCTAGACAAACATACTCTTTGTTGAGGATACAGGTGTGGTGGTACTATTTAAACACAAGCTGGGGAATTCTATAAACGGTGCCTAAAGTTGGCACCTATATCGTGCTTATCCACTAGACTTAGGGCTAGATTCACAAAGCGATTGTGTACCAATCGGTTTGTGACCCCTTAGCGACCAAATTTCCCTCTGGCCCAATTCACTTACCTCTCTGCCGACTTACCTCTCTGCTGACCATCCTCTGATCCGTGCATGCAAATGAGGGGAGGGACGTTCAAAAGTAGGGAAGGCAGCTATTCACAACACAGTCAATCCGATCCAACTGGGCTGGCCGATCAACTCCAAAAGCGACTGCTGGGGACCAGTTGTTCAGTGGTTTCCTATTCCATATCCTTCTCTGCCCCAAAGTCCTGCCGCCCTGCACTGCCCTTCCCCACTCTGCGAACCCGTGGGTGAGGCGGTGGGGTTGGTGGGCCAGTCGTGCTTTATCGGAGGGGGAGTATCAGGCAGGGCTGGTATGTCAGGCTAGTGATGGGGCTAGTGTAGGCTCTCCTGCCTGCCCTGCTCTGACCCGGTCTCTCCTGCCTGCTCGCTGGACTCTCCTGCTCTCTGCCGCCGTTCCCCGCAGTGCAGGCCTGCTTTAAAACCATGGGCTTGCACTATGGGGAATGGCGGTAGAGAGCAGGAGAGTCCAGCGACCAGGCAAGAGAGATCGGGGCAGAGCAGGACAGGCAGGAGAGATTAGGGCAGAGCCCTGACAGCAGTGACAGGAGGCTGCTTCTCCTGTCAGGGTCTGCACATGAGCAGGGATCACACATTTGAGATCCCTGCTCGCAAATGGGGGCATTCCTCCAATCGCCCCCATTTGAATACAACTGATTTGTGAATCGGTCGGACCTGCCTGAATCGGAAATGGATTGTTCCGATTCGGGCAGGTTAGTGAATCTATCTCTTAATTGGTACTAATAATTGACAATTAGCACCTCCATAATTGATGTAAATTGCACTTAATTGGATGTTAGGTGGCTAGATGCACTAAAGTCAGTTGGTAATACCGACTGGATCGCTGTTGACCGATTCTCTGGCCGATTGTGGAACAGTGATCGATGTCCTACCAAGTTTGCAAGCAGATTATTTGCACCAGCAAACCCAACAGACAGATCAATCGCTCAGTGAGCAATTGACATATGTGCAGAACCCTAACAGTAGTGACAGGGGAAGCAGCCTTCTGTCACTGCTGTTAGGGCTTCTTCTATTTTAATGGCATAGATGTGCACTTATTACACATGTACAATCTGCCCCATTAATAAAAAATACCCCCGCGCTGGTGGCCCTCCCCAGTATCTTTCCCATGACTCCCGCCCCCGGCAGCAAAAATGGCTGGAAGGATGCCTACTCCCTCCTACCTGGCTGAATACCCCCCCTCCCAACCATCCCCTCCCCCCCTTTCTCCTGAAAAAAAGCAGGAGGGATGCCTCCTCGAACCCCACTCCTCTATACCTTTGCTAGACATTGGGAGCTGGAGCGAAGCATGTGCCTCCAGCTCCAAGCCCCTCCCGTAGAAAATGATGGGCCTTTTCCTCCCTGGTACACCATGTGATGCACGGGGAGGAACCTAAGATCTTAGGTGTCTGAGCCAATCAGGGCCTTAGGCTACTCCCCAAGCATCACATGGTGCACCGGGAAGGGGCTTGGAGCTGGAGGAATATGCTTCTCTCCAGCTTTCAACATCTAGCAAAGGTACGGGGATTTGGGGGAGTGGGGATGGGGTTTGGGGAGCTTCCGATAGGAGGGAGTGGGCATCCCTCCTGCTTTTTTATCGGGAGGGTAGGGGATGGTTCTGGAGGCCACCATTGGCAGGAGGGAGTGGGCATCCCGACCCTCCTGCCTTTTTTTTTTTTTTTTCTTTTTCAGGAGGTTAGGGGATGGTTTGGGGGGGGGGCCTCTGTTGGCAGGAGGGAGTGGGCTTCCCTCCTGCCAATTTTCTCTTGTTTGGATTGGTGGGGACGGCATGGCAGGAGGGAGTGGGCATCTCCTGCCAATTTTCTCTTGGGGGGGATTCTTGGTGTGTTCATTGGGGGTTGTTGGGGAGGGCTATCATTGGTGGTGGGGACTTTTTTTTTTTTTTTTTTTTTGCATTTGTTTATTTTTTTAATGGGACCGATATTTTACATGTGTAGCACACGCAAAATATCTGTGCCATTGAAAGAAAAAAGCCAGGCAGACCTGTTGGCAACACAGTTACTGACATATCTAGACCAGATGTTTTTTTTCCCGATAGCTAAAACCCCTGGTTTTTATTTTTTGTATAGCCAAACGATGTTAGCACTTTGCTTGGCTACTTTGCATGGGTTTTAGCTAATTTCTATGGCTGTATCGGAAAATTGGCAGTCGATGGGAAAAACATGTGGTGAGCTGTTTTGTGTACTGGGTCAGTAAAAGTTTTGCCACGAAAGCTGTGAAAACAGGTTTATCGACAATCGCTGACTTAGGCGCCTGCCTCGGAGGGCTAGATGCACTAATCGCAAAGTAAGCATGATTAGGGGGCAGATTGTGGGTGTTTTGGATTTAGATGCACACGTTTAGGCCAAGAAAAGCCTGGCGTAAATACAGTATGCTTAAAAGTTAGTAACATAGTAAATGACGGCAGATAAAGAGACCTGAATGGTCCATCTAGTCTGCCCTGTAATCACAATTTCGTGATCAAATTAAAATGTCTTTTTTTCTTTATTTATTTCTGGGCCATAGACTTTAGAAGTCTGCCGTTACTGACGTTTCCAACTACTGGAGTTGCCATTGAAGCTCACTCCAGCCTATCCAAACTATCTCCTTTGCGGGATTCAGACCAAGAAAGTTAGCCCATTCATATTCAAATTAGTGATTCTCTGTGTTCATTCCATGCTCTTTTGAATTCCATCACAGTTTTCCTCTCCACCATCTCTCTTGGGAGGGCATTCCAGGCATCCACCACCCTCTCTGCGAAAAACAATTTCCTAATATTACTCCTAAGTCTACCACCCCTCAATCTCAATTTATATCCTCTAGTTTTACCAATTTTTTTTCCTTCTCTGAAAAAGATTTGGTCCTATATTAATACCTTTCAAATATTTAAGTGTCTGTATCATATCACCCCTGTCCCTCCTCTCCTCCAGAGTATACACGTTGAGGTCTTCTATTCTCTCCTTGTACTTCTTTTGGTGCAAACCTCCTACCATTTTTGTTGCTTTACTCTGGACCACTTCAAGTCTTCTTATATCCTTGACCAGATAACAATGCCTAAGGCCACTTAGATGGTGCTAAGCTTGATCCTGTAGAATGCACCTAAGTTTTATAGAATTGCACTTAGTAGAGAATGACATGGGGACAAATTTGTTCCGTCCCCGCAGAAACTCAATTTCCCCGTCCCTGTGAGTTTTGTAACTGTCCGTGTCCCTTTCCTGTAAGCTCTACCTTAACCACACATGCCTCAAACATTTATGATTTTAAAGTGTTTGAGGCTTGTGCAGATGAGGGCAGAACTTGTAGGAATAGGGCAGGAACAGGAAAAGAATGCGCTGGGATGGGAAAATGAGTTCCTGCGGAGACAGGGAAAACTTTGTCCTCGTGTCTTTCTCTAGCCCCTGATTGGCCATTGTTATGGGAGGAGCCTTAGGTGCCTGAGCCAGTCAGAGCCTTAGGCCCCTCCCTGTGCATCACATGATGCACCGTGGAGGGGCCTAAGGCACGCATTGCAGCGGGAGCAGGCCAGAGGAGCAGGAGGGTTTGATGGGGCACCCCTCCTGTTCCCATCTTAAAGGTACAGGAACGGGGGACCAACGGGGGAGACAGGCTGATGGCAGGAGAGAGTGGGCATCCCTCCTGCAATATCATTGCAGCGATGGCAGAAGGGAGTGGGCATCCCTCCTGCCATTTTTTGGTGATGGGATAATCACGTGCCAGACACCAGCGCGCCGACAAGCCAGCGCTGACAATTCAGCGCAAGAAAGAAACACGCCGTGGGGGGTGTGTGTAGGGTGCAACCCCCCACATTATAGAGAAAACAGAACTTTTCCCGAAAAAAATCAGAAAAAGTTCCGTTTTCTTTATAATGCAGGGTTCCAACCCCCCAAAACCCCCCCCAACAGCAGCGCGAACACTATGCAGTAAAGCGGGGGGGGGGGGTCCCCACTCACACCCCACTCACACCCCACTCACACCCCACTCATGAGCTCTTTAAAATAAAGTTTTTCTGTGGCGCGCTTCTTTCTTGCACTGAATTGTCAGTGCTGGATTGTCGGTGCGCTGGTGTCTCGTGCGCGACAGACTATGAACCCATTTTTGGGGGGTTCTAGGGGAAGGGAGGGAGCACTTTGTCAGGGCGGGGTTCTGTGCCATTTAAAGGAAAAAAAACGGCATAAGCTCTGACAGCAGTGATGGGAGGCTGCTTCTCCTGTCACTACTGTCAGGGCTCTGCGCCAACTCAATCGCTCACTGAGCGATTGAGCCGGTGAGTTTGCATGCAAATAATTTACACCTCCATGTAAATCATTTTGCATGCAAACTTGATAGTGAATCAATTTCTGTTTGAAAATTGGCCAGAGAATCGATCAACAGCGATTGAATCACTATCTTTAGTGAATCTGGGCCTAACTTGCTAGTCATACATTTACACAGGATGTATGTACTGTAGCAAGACCTGCTTATCCACACCTACTCTAACTGATAATATTCAAGCACCTTTCTGTACAATTTTGTTTATTTTAAAAATTTATATCCTGCCTATCCCTAGGCGGGTTCTAAGATAAACATACATAAATTATTAACACATGGAGGTAATCCAGTTCTCACAAACTGAAGCATTCATATCTGCATTCCCCTTTTCCATGAATAATCTAAAAAATTCAAACATCCCCATATAAATGCACTTTTAAAAATTTTGTTCTATAGTCTTATTTCTCCTTTGATCAATTAGTCTAACATAAAAAGCTTGTATAAATAAATTAGTCTTAAGATGTCTGCAGATTTGTTCAGTGTTCTTACACAACTGTGTTACCTGGCAACTTAATCCATAAACCTACTGCTGCCTTTATTTTCTACCTCCTGTTAACCCTAGCTTACCTACCGGTATTTATGTTTTCATCTTTGCTTATGCTTTATGCTGTCTATTAAAATGTTTTTGCATTGTGCTGATATTATAAAGTAGCAAACTATGCTATACCTTGTATTGTCGTATTATTCTTGTACACTACCTTGGATGAATTTTTTCAAAAAGGCAGTTACAAATCCTAATAAATGGTAAATAATGATTTTGATATGTTTTGGCAGGAGACTGCTGGCAGCTTGTAAAGCATTTCTCCCATTCTTTACCCTTGGCACATTTTTTTGTGTTCATTTGTGTCTTTGATGTGCCTTAGCACAATTCTGAGGATTGGTTTTTTTTGTTTTGTTTTTTTAAGAGTCCATTATCTTGAGTTGCCTGCTTTTAAAAGTTTAGATCAAAAAACTGCAAAGTGAAACTTTTTGATATCATAAACTACTCCAAGTGGGAATACAAAGCACAGTGAAAGAAATTGTCAGCTTGTTTATAAAAAAAAGCCAGGCAAACAGCTATGAATGCTGTAGTTTGCAAAGTGACATCACTTCTGTGTGCTCTAGAGCCGATGTGCAGTCGCTGGATCAAGGTGAGGTGACGGTTGCGCATATGGAGCTCTGAGATGATGAGCTGAAATTTCCTCTTTGAGCTAAGTGAGAATCAAGCTAGTGGCCATAAATAGTCTTGGTCAAAGCCATTAAAGGGGAAAAAAAAAGCTGGGAATTCTCTGCTCTTGACTTAAATTGTTTGTTTATCAGCTGGCGCCTAGTCTGGAGTCAAGAACTGGAGATTTCTATCTGTGACAGAACTTTGAAACTGGGGTGCAGGACACTTTCATTTTAACTTAAGGTAACCTGAGTTTATGACTTTGGCTTTAAAGATTACTAATGATTTACTCATTTCCTTACCATTTAACCAAAGTGGACTTTTTTTCCCCAGGAAGGAATCTGTGTTTATTTAGGGTTTTGTCTGCAGAGGGATTAAAAGGCAGCCCACCAGCATTGTGAACTTGATGGTAATAAAAGGTCACCAAAACACACCATAAAAACATTCTTGCCATGGAATTCATTACATAGAGTAATTTTACATAGCACGATGCGACAACCTTTATTCAACGTTTCTGAAGCATTTCAATTTTTGTCCTCAGACTAATATGGCACAGCATTTGTTTTCTTTGTGCCGATCAGGAGATGACTAACTTGCAATCAATTCTGCATAAATTTGGTCTATAATACTTTTGTTCATTGTTACTTATCGGTATGGTTGCTCAGTGGGATCCCTTGTCGTTTCTACTTTCAGGCAGGTTGCAGAAAAGGTTTGGTGCATCTTGTATTAGGGTATAAATCAGAGGCCAAGATTTAGGACTCCTTTTACTAAGCTGCGTTAGGGCTTTAACGCGCGGAATAGTGCGTGTTAAAATGCCCCGCGCTAGATGCTAACGCCAGCATTGAGCTGGCGTTAGTTCTAGCCGCGTAGCGCGGGTTTAGGGCGTGCTAAAATGCTGCGTGCGCTAAAAATACTATTGCTGCTTAGTAAAAGGAGCCCTTAAATTCCCTTTTATGTTAAAATCAACCCATTCTGAAATTGCGAAAAAAAAGGCTTCTCTTCTACCAGCAGGTGGCGCTTTAGAGCTAAGCATCCTTTTCGCAGCTTGTCCTAAAGAATTTTTGAAAAAGTGGATACACTATGCTTGCTTGTTCAGCTTAGAATTTTGAAGAGCTTTTGAAAGCTTACATATGTTCTTAGGAGTGGCAGTACCAAAAGAAAGAACACACAGGCTAAAGAAGTCTACTATTTCAGGTGGTTACAGAAAGTAGAAAGTTGTCAGCATGAGAATCCCTTGCTAAATAGCTTATAGATGATTGCATTCTGTGCCCCTCTAGCAGTAGCTGCAGTATTGCTGTGACAGTAGGATTGTCCAGAAAAACCTAAAATTGGGAAAAAAAACCCCAAACCTGTGCAGTTTGAAGTTTCCCTCATGAATTTGACTGTGTTTGATAAGTAAATTTTAAAAATCTTTTTAAAGCCTATCCTGGGGTTCCTCAAAGCCACTGATTACATAAAGCTCTGTTTTACTTAAAATTTGCTGCTGTTTTTTGCTTAATGGAGCAAATATTTTGGTATTATAGCTATAACTCTTATGTTTTCACACTCAGCAATGATACATTGATAAAAAATACTTTTTCTATCAAGTCTGTTTATTGGAAAAAAAACAAACCAGTACAGAAATAACACTAGAGTCTCAAATATGCTTATTATAACAAGTAGGGTCGGATTCCATAGAACCCCACCAATAGGGTGTTACAAGCACAAAAGAATAGGACAATATTTTCCTGCCATCAAATAATGCTAAAAAGACATTTTATGCAAAAAAAAAAAAAATAATAATCTAGCTGTATTTTATTAAATGAACCTTCAATATCTGCACTTTATTGTAGAAAATAACAGAAATTTAATATACTTTGATAATAGCTAAACATGTACGCTTTGGTGTAGACATCTACCAATAAATGCTTGCGTGTTTGGAATCCCATTGGCAGATGACTATACCGAAGTGTACATGTTTAGCTATTGGCAAAGTGTATTTTGTTATTTTCTACAATAAAGTGCAGATATTGAAGGTTCATCTAATAAAATACTGCTAGATTTTTTTGCACGCGAGCCACAAGTTCTAAAAATATTTTTTGTGTGAGCAACACCCAATAATTTTCCAGATTTTCAAGTATTTTTGTTAGCGACCATGTAAAATCTGTGAGCAATGTTCCTAGAATGTATGAGCAATTGCTCACATGCTCTGCTTAGAGAGAACATAGGTTATTGCTATCTGAGTCCTGGACTTTAGTGCTGCTTCATTCTAGCAGGTTTTCTATATAGGTTTGGAATGGATGCTTTGTGGATTTTGATTACTGGAGCTCTACAGGGATCCATCTTAATTTTTCTGTCTGGTCTATGTACATTCTCGCTTCTACCTATGCTCCCTGTTGCCCTGTTGAGCCATAATACTGCACACTCCTTTTCACTGAGCCCCCCGTAGAGAGGTGTATGATTATGCCAGATACGTGTACTGTATTTCTATAGCCGCATTCCATTTCACACCCATAATAAGAGGTATGTTGCAGTTCATAAATAATCTAGTAATGCACAAATTTATATATGCTTTTCAAGGGAAGTGTATCAATAACAATGGAAATAGAGACAGTCTTAACTTTTTAGCTGTCATCAAAACATCCCTAGTAGCTGTTTTCTAGATCCTCAGCGACACCATTTAGGACTCAATTCATCTCGCTGCCCTAAACTTTGTGCCACAGGATCAACAAGGAAAAAAGTGGCACAAAACCGTGAAGGCAAAATGGATGCAATGATTTTTTTTTTTCAACAAGGGAAACACCCAACATGGTCATGTTTTACCAAAAGAACAAAACAGTTGGCAAAAAACTTGTTTAATTTCTACCCTCACAAGCATGCACCTGTGTCTGTATTGATTAATTAAGACCTCAGTACTGGGGGAACTGTAAAGATATTTCAGTTTTTACCCCAGGCTGATGACTCATGGATGACGAGCACCAAATAACTGCCTAAATGAGTCTGCCCCATACATCATCAAGTCTTGTTAAATTTTTACTTGCTTTTTTTTTAGAAAATATAATTGTGTCTGTGAAAAATCTATTTAATATTATTTTACACATAGTGCTCTTCTGAGTGAAAAGAAATTAAAATTGCTTGTTGCAAATCTACAGACTGCTCTATCAAAAATTAATATTTTGCAATCATAAAAGTAAAGATAAGGCAATCAAGAACTTATCTGAGTCCCAGAGAAGTACTGTTACTGCTCGACAGAGCTCCGTTTCGCTATCTTCATCAGAAACATAGAAACATAGAAATAGACGGCAGATAAGGGCCCACGGCCCATCCATTCTGCCCACCTTAATGTCCCTCCCCTACCTTTGCCCTGTGAATAGATCCCATGTGCCGATCCCATTTGGCCTTAAAATCAGGCACGCTGCTGGCCTCAATCACCTGTAGTGGAAGACTATTCCAGCGATCAACCACTCTTTCAGTGAAAAAGAATTTCCTGGTGTCACCTCGTAGTTTCCCGCCCCTGATTTTCAACGGATGCCCTCTTGTTGTCGTGGGACCCTTGAAAAAGAAGATATCTTCCTCCGCCTCGATGTGGCCCGTAAGATACTTGAACGTCTCGATCATGTCCCCCCTCTCTCTGCGCTCCTCGAGCGAGTATAGCTGTAATTTGTCAAGCTGTTTTTCGTATAGTAGATCCTTGAGTCCCGAGACCATCCGGGTGGCCATTCTTTGCACCGACTCCAGTCTCAGCACATCCTTGCGATAATGCGGCCTCCAGAATTGCACACAGTATTCCAGGTGGGGCCTCACCATGGATCTATACAATGGCATAATGACTTCCGCCTTACGACTGACGAAACCCCTTCATATGCAGCCCATGATTTGTCTTGCCTTGGACGAAGCCTGCTCCACTTGATTGGCAGAAGCCTGCTCCACTTCATGTCCTCACTGATGATTACCCCCAAGTCTCGTTCTGCTACCGTTTTTGCTAGGATCTCGCCATTAAGGGTATAAGACTTGCATGGATTCTGGCTGCCCAGGTGCATAACTTTGCATTTTTTGGCATTGAAGTTGAGTTGCCATGTCCTAGACCATCGCTCCAGTAGGAGTAGGTCGTGTATCATGTTGTCGGGCACTGAATCTTCGTCTGTTGTGCATTTGCCCACTACATTACTCAGTTTGGCGTCATCGGCGAATAATGTTATTTTACCTCGAAGCCCTTCTGCCAAGTCTCTTATAAAGATGTTGAATAGGATTGGGCCCAAGACTGAGCCCTGTGGTACTCCACTAATCACCTCCGTCATTTTGGAGGGGGTGCCGTTCACCACCACCCTTTGGAGCCTACCTCCAAGCCAGCTCCCAACCCATTTCGTCAATGTGTTACCTAATCCTATAGAACTCATCTTGCTCAGTAACCTGCGGTGTGGTACGCTATCGAATGCTTTGCTAAAGTCCTGGACACGATGTCCAGGGACTTCCCCGTTACCCAGTCAAAGAAGCTGATCAGGTTGGATTGGCAGGATCTCCCCTTAGTAAATCCATGTTGTCGGGGATCCCGTAGATTCTCCTCATCCAGGATCTTATCTAATTGGTGTTTGATTAGAGTTTCCATTAGTTTGCTCACTATCGATGTTAGACTCACTGGTCTGTAGTTTGCTGTCTCCATCTTTGAGCCTTTCTTGTGGAGTGGAATGACGTTAGCCGTCCTCCAGTCCAACGGGATGCTGCCTGTACTAAGGGAGAGGTTGAAGAGCGCGGACAGTGGCTCCGCCAAGACATCACTCAGCTCCCTAAGCACCCTGGGGTGCAGGTTGTCCGGCCCCATTGCTTTGTTAACCTTGAGCTTTGACAGCTCACCGTAGACACTGCTGGGCGTAAACTCAAAGTTACTAAACGGGTCAACTGAGCCAACCCTTGTCTGTAGCTGAGGGCCGAGCCCTGGCGCTTCTCGGGTGAAGACTGAGCAGAAGTATTCATTTAATAGTTGGGCTTTTTCCGAATCCTTTTCCACATAGTCTCCGTCTGGTTTCCTAAGACGTACAATCCCGCCTGAGTTTTTTCTTCTATCACTGATATACCTGAAGAAGGATTTATCTTCCTTCTGGATATTCTTTGCCAGAGACTCCTCCATGAGGAATTTAGCCTCCCTGACTGCTGTTTTGACGGCTTTTGATTTGGCCAGGTAGTCTGCTCTAGAGTCCTGCTTCCCTGATTGTTTGTAAGAGATGAATGCTTTTTTCTTCTCCAATCAGGAGCAAGAATGGGTTCATCTTTTTGAAAAAAAGGAGGACAGGCAGCAATCCTTCGCTGCTATAATATTCCTGTCGGATCTGGGAGAATCAATTTCCCAAAGTATTTCACAGCTTTCCCCAGGTAATACTGGACTGTTTTTTGGCCTCGTATTTGGGGAAATTTACCTAACATGTTTCACCAAAACAGACTACATTGTAAGAGTGTGGCGCAGTGGTTAAAAAAATAAAGATAATGGGCACAGTTTTGTATTGTTTCAATGACACAAGATTTTGTAAGAGTTCCAATATGTTGCTCGTCAGAAAAGTAAAAATGGGCTGCCAATCACTTAGGGGCTCATAATAAAAAAAACAAAACCCATCTAAAAAGTGGCCTAAATCGGTACTTGGACGATCAAAAAGCCAGATCGTCCAAGCCGATAATCAAAGCTGGTTTTAGATGTATCTAAAACCGGTTTAGGCCTTTCCTCTGCCTCTAAACGCAGAGAGCGCAAAGAGGCGGTTTTAGAGGAGGGAAGGTGGGTGGGAGGTAGGCCAACCTAGACTTAGTCGTACAGCAGGTATAACCAAAAGTTTGAACAGGTTGCCTAGTCGGCACTTATACATTTTGACTTAGACCAAGTCAAAACAGGTATAAGTGCCGAAAAGGGGCCGCTGAGCTGATCGCGGCTGCTGCAATCAGCTCAGCAGCCCCGGCAACCTGCTCACCTCCCCACCCCCCACACCATTCGCGGCAAGAGAGATGCCTCATCTCCCATGCCATGATCCTACCCCTGAAGTGCCATGGTTTGGGGGGGTGGATCGCCATCGTGGCAGAGATGGTCAATCTCTTCAGCCGAGATGTGACCAACCCCTCCTGCCCCGGCGACCCCCTGATCCGATCCGGGCAGGAGGGAGCCCAACCCCTCCTGCCTCCAACGCACACACCTGAACCGATCCGGGAAGGAGGGAGCCCAACTCCTCCAGCCCCTGTGACACCCCACCCACGCCCGATCGGATCCGGGCAGGAGGGAGCCCAACCTCTCCTGCCCAGGACAAACCCCATCCAATGACCGCCCCCAAACCCCGATTGGCCTTCTAATTCAGAAAAGTGTGGGATGTTAGTAGTTTTCTTTTTTTTTTTTTTAATACATATTTTTAGGCTTTCAGTCAGACAATTATGTCATACTGAACTTGAAACCACTTCCCCAGGGCATCAATTAGGACTAAGTTGAGCATTCTTGATTTAATTGCGGTGCATGTATGCTGACAAAGGGAAACCTGCTGTGGAAACAGAAGCACAAAGACTACTACTCCTAAATACAGGTGTAACATTTTCTGTATTTTCCTTAACCACTGTCATTTTTATGTTATAGTTCAGGGCTACATTTTCTTGATGGCAGTAGCATGCTTCTCCAATGAGCCTATTTTTAAATTTTTCTATTGGTGGTACTATGATGAAGCACAAGAGGAAAACTTGTATTTTTGACTTTTGACTCGCCTGCTTTTAGCTGCCAGGGCCCTGTGATATGGTTTGTCTGGAGACCTCCAATTGCCATGAAACTTGGCATACAGCCCTAGAATTCTTCGACAGGAAAAAGAAAGCTACTCGAGCCTCTGTGGTTTGAAACTACTCAAAGCTCCAAGGAAAGCACACAGTTAATACAACTTACAGTGATTTGAGCGGCCAGAAAGGGATTCTGCTTGCTCTGATGAAGCAGTTATTACCTCAGTTGAACTGCCCCTTTTGAAAGATATAGAGCAGATGGGAGCAGGAGTGCAAGTTTTTGAGATACTGTATTTTTTGCTCCATAAGACACACCTGACCATAAGATGCACCCACCTGTAGAGGAGTAAAAAAACAAGAAAAAAAAATTCTGAACCAAATGATGTGCCCTATCTGCTGTCTCCCCTCTGGTGGTCTAGTGGTAGGCCGGGATAGGGTACAGGGCACGTCTAATGGCAGCCAGCCCCAAGCCATCCAGCCATCCAGAAACCCCCCCCCCCCCGGTACCTTTTTAAATCCCTCTCTCCCTCTCTAGACAGCTGTCTCAGTATTTTTATCATCCCCCCCAGGTAACTTTATAAAACACCCCCCTCCAGGTACAATTTTTTTAACCCCCCCCCCTTGCACCATTTAAAAAATCCCCCCCTGCAAGCCCCTTTTTAAAACATCCCCCCCACACCTGCCGCCACACCTTTTTAAAACATCCCTCCCACAAACACCCGCCTCTGCACCTTTTTCACACACACACCACCCGCAAACACCCGCACCTCTTTAAAACATTCCCCCCCAAACACCCGCCGCTGTCGTACCTTGTTAAAAAACATCCTGGTGGTCCAGCATGATTCCTCCTTCGCTAGCCGTCTCCTATTTCCCGGACAGGAGCAGCAGAGATCAGGCGCGAGCTTTCCGCGCTCCTGCCTGGCCCTGCACTGCTTTCTGATTAGTTTCTGTCAGCCTGCAAATGGGTACTGAGGCAGTGCAGTGAGGCGCTTGGAGCGCCTCTGGGACTAAGACTGCAAGGTCAGGCGCTTAGATGTGGCACAGTCACCACGGGTCACATAAAATGACCAGGCAGGCCGGATTCGGCCCGCAGGCCTTGTGTTTGACATGTGTGCTCTAGAGCACTGTTCTTCAATCGCCGGTCCGCAGGAAAATTTTTGCCGGTCCGCACAGGGCCGGCGAGATTGACTCAATTCAATTTCCTGCCGGTCCACGCAGGGCCGGCAAGATCAACAGCTGAAGACCGCGCTAGGCCAGAGAGTTCTTGGGGAGCCTCCAACAGTAGCTTTCTCCCCTCTCTGCAGCTCTACTTTACTTCCCAGCGCAGCGATTCACGAAGGCAGCCTCGGGGCTTTTGCTGAGTCGCGGCTGCCTCTGATGATGCAACTTCCTCTTTCCTCAGAGGCGGCGCGACCCAACAAAGGACCCAAGGCTGCCTTCCTGAATTGCTGCACTGGGAAGTAAGGAGAGCTGCTGGGAGGGGAGAAAGCCACTATTGAAGTCTGGGAAGCTGCTGGGCAAGGGAAAAAAGGGACAGCTGCTACTGGAGAGGGAGAAGGAGAGATGCTGCTGGGAGGGGAGGAAGGGAAGAGAGTTACTGCTGGACAGGAGGAGGAGGGAAGGGAGTATGAAAAAAGGAAGGAAACAGCTGGCAGGGAGATTAGAGGAGGGGAAGGGGAGAGACAGGCATGAGAAAGTAGAGAGATTGATGATAGGAAGGGATCAGCAGAAAAATAAGCAGAGAAGGACAATGATGGTAGATCTGGTGTAGGAGAGATAAAAATGAAGAGAGCAGTGAAGCTGGAAAGAATCATGTAAAAAGGAGAGAGGGGCGCAGGCTGGATGGAAAGGGGAGAGAAGCATAGAAAGAAGACAGATACCATATGGAAGGGGGAGAGGACAGACAATGGATGGAAGGGGCAGATGCTGGATTGAAGAGACAGAGAGAGCAGACGCTGGAAGGAAGAGAGTGAAAAAAAGATGAAAGCAGAAACCAGAGACGACAAAAGGTAGAAAAAAATAATTTTATTTCTATTTTGTGATTAGAATATATCAGATTTGAAATATATATCCTGCTAGAGCTGGTGTTAGACATAACTGGGGACTGCAAAGCCCAGGCAGTGCTTCTTTAGCTTCCAGCTGGCTTAGGGCGCTCTCTGACCAGGGGGCAGTTGCCCTAGTTGCACTCCCCTAAAACTATTCCTGTCATGTGTGACTGCAGTATTCTGTTAGCATGATATTTCTGTGTAGCATTGTGTAATAATTTGGCTTGTTCCGTTTTCTTGATAGTAGAGAAGATATATGTGAAGGGGAGGGGAGACGAGGTTTTGTTGATCCTTGCTCTGTATTATTTGTATTTATAAAATGACAATTGTACAGAATATTGTTTCTTTTTATACTTTAATAAAATACATTCAATATAAAATCATAACTGAGGCTTGTGCGGATGGAATCAGATGGTTTGCGGGGACCGAGCTCGCGGAGATGGGGCGGAAAAGGGGTTTTTAAATTTTAGTCCTAGTAGTTTGCCGGTCCACAAAATAATTATTTTATTTCTTCCGGTCCACGGGTGTAAAAAGGTTGAAAAACACTGCTCTAGAGTATAAATGGCTAATGTTAGCCATATAGTAGTAGTTAGAAGGGGGGACCGTCCTAGCCCACAATCCCACCCCATTGATAATCATCTAAATATGCATAAGAGAAGGATACAAGACCTCTGTAGACCCTGGAGTCAGATCCTTCTGGCCCCACCCCCGAAAAAAAACAAAATACAGAGAATGAAAAAGGTGAAAATAAAAACAAAAAGAAAGAGAACATTGATGCAAAATGAGAAAAAGATAATTGCAAAAAATCCCTCCCTACCCACCCGTACCCCTAAAATAGTCCCTCCCTCATACAATCCCAAAGAAACATATCCCTTAGGACGAGGGCAGCCTTGAGCTACCTTTGTACCCCCTCTCTTCTCCAATAACAAGTTGTGACCAATGAAGCTTTAAGGGTTCATAATCAATTGTAAACCAAACCCCAATATCCCAGACGTAGAGCTTCAGTGCCCCATCCGGCCTAAGAGCCACATGCAGAATATATAAATCATCCTTAACCCTCTTGTGGCAAATAGAGTTAACCTTTAGAGCCAGAAACGTATATCACCGTTCCATCTTTAAAATTCAGTCATGTGATGAACCCACTTACCACCATCTGTGCTGCACTCACATCACCCCACATCCTCCATCATCCTCCCCTCTACCCACCCCAGCTAAAGAACCCACAGCCCCCTCTCATACAGCACAAATTCACTCCAAACAGCATTCAGTCGTCAGGCAAACAAATAAAAGTCCCATGTGCTTCTTATCCAGCAGTCGTCAGTCGTATGATTAAGTCCATGGCTTATCTGCTGAAAAACAAAGGTTAGAGCTGGTACTGGTCAAAGAAACTACAGCTTCATGTCCAGGGATCAGAGGATCATCAAGTGGAGAATGGTTATAAATCAGATCCAAAAGCCAACATCCAGGAGATCTAGAGAACAGCTAAGAAGTGCCACCCCATTGTGGTTGTCTCCTGCTCCACTCACTCATCCATGAGGGTCCTTGCCAAACTATAAATAGGCTGAGTGAATAAGGTGGAAATCTTAATAGAGTGTTCAAACAAGAATCCTCAGATCACCATATAATATAGAGCACTCAAATGATATCAAATGCACAATAATATTAACACAGAGGAAAAAGATTTCAAAACACCCCTGGAGTCTGATCAATAGAAGGACACTGATTTGGGGTTAGGGTATCATCATTGATCAAAACCTCTGTGAAAATTTGTCAATATCTCAATAATTTAATCTATTTTTGATTATTTTTAAATAAATTATTTTTATAAATATGTATATGATTTCAAATATGTTTCAACAAATTCCTATTTCTCTCGTATGGATAGGAATTTAAAAAGCTGGCAACAATCACAATGTAACAAAGGACATAAAGTCTGGCATACTTTGACCGACAACAAGCACCTATCTTTTAAGACCCGACGGAGGCCAAATCTGTTTCACACCAACGGGCTTCTTCAGGGGAAACACTATAGCTTGAGTTATGCCAGTTGTCCAGTTATATGTTACAAAGTTGCCACGAACAAGCTCTTAAAAATAGATTAAATTATTGATATTGACTAATTTTCACAGAGGTTTTGATCAATGATGATACCCTAACCCCAAATCGGTGTCCTTCTATTGATCTGACTCCAGGGGTGTCAAACACAAGATATCATTTGAGTGCTCTATATTATATGGTGATCTGAAAACTATAAATAGGCCACATAATAAAGAGCCCTCCAAAATCTCTTAGAAAGTCATCCCAAAGTCAAGGACACTAGTATCCAATCCAGTAATTAGCCTGTGTCAAACATAGATTGCCATAACAAGCAACAGTAGGCTAAGGCAGCTCAGCTGTATGTGGGCCCAGCACAACCTCCAATGCAGAGGTATATGGAAGCATCTGGATGGCCTGCACAGTTCCCCATACAGAATCCCAAAGAAAAGATCACCTAAGGAAGAACGGTTATTCAGCCTGCAGTTACATAGTCACAGAGCTAGTAGATGGGATAGCCATCTGAGCCACAAAATGGGTAGCATATTCCAGCCTGTGAAAAAGATGAGGTTTCGACTAGGGTGTATGATAACAAGCAGGAATTCTCTTCATAATAAATCTTCAACTTGGTAGGAAAGAGCAATGCAAACTGTATATTCTTGTGATGTAAATCAGCGCATAATGTAGCATAGGCTCTGTGTTGCATGGACACCTTAGTCAAATAATCCTGGAAACAAAGTTACCTGCTTGTTATCGTACACCAGTGGACCCTTCGCCCAAATTGCATGCAGAATTTCCATCTTTTGTACATAATTTAAAAGTTTGAAGATCACAATGGATTACTTCTCTGCCAGCGCTCGTTTTGGGCCTAATCTGTGCACCCATTCTATGCACAGAGGTCCCATAGACGACAGTAAGGCTAGAGTCTCCACCAGCCATCATTCCAGGAAACTGTGAAGCTCCATATCTGCTATACTTTCAAGTAGTCCAACCAGGTGAATGTTTCCCCGATGTGATCTGTTTTCAAGATCATCAAATTTATCTTCTAGTGCTTGAACTTTATTTTGGAGCGTTGTTTGCAAGATATTCATGTCCTCCAGTGCCGACAATCATTGGCAACATGCAGAAAATTCACCGGTAAGTGATTCCAAACGCACATCATCTTCTAATGTGATTGTTTGCAAGTGTTAGTCTAAAGAGGATTTAATTGCTCCTTTAACTTCGGCATCGATCTCTTGCACCCAAGTAGAGCTTACCATAGTGCCTGCCGGCTCATCCCCATCGGCCATCTTAGGTTTCGGGTGTTTCCTTTTTTTTTTTTTTTTAGGGGGGGCACTTCACTGCCATAACGTGTGATCCAACACCAGATTTTGAAGCCCAAGGAACTAATCTTGGCAGGTAGGGCATGCTCAGATAAACTATGGCACAGAATGAGGGTTAAAGTTGCCGACATTGAGAGAGGGGTTCAGGAGCTTGAGACACACATGTCTGCTCACTAGCTCAGATCACGTGACCCCTCAAATAACCTTGTTTTGTTTAATCTCTACATTATACCCATCCTGGATTATAGCTTATAAACACCAAATCAAGATTCACTCCTTCGCCAATGACATCTAACTATATTTTCCACTAGGAAAGAACCACGACTCCCTGATTGTGAAACTTCATAACTGTCTCTCATAAGTCAAAATCGGTATGTCCACAAACAAAGTACAACTAAACATCTCAAAAACTGAACTCCTTTGGATCCACAAAGAACATTGAACCTACAACTGCCCTTCTCTTCTCTGGGAACCATCTACCATAACCGCCAAAGACCAAGTTCTCAGCCTAGGGGTACTTCTCGATTCTAACTTATTTACCAACCATATCTCACAAGTGGTCTTCTCTTCATTCTACTATCTTTGACAACTCCAGAAAATAAGAAACTACTTCTCTGAACTGACTATACCTAACTTCTCTATGCCTTCATCCTCTCTTGTCTCTCCTGTAGGGACTACTGCAACGCATTATTCAAAGGACTGTCAGCAAAATATCTTTAGCATTTCCAACTTGTACAAAACACAGCAATTAGACTTCTAAAGAACCTTTGCACCCATGATTCAGTATCCCTAGTGTCAACTCACTGGCTACCCATAGCCAAATGCTGCATCTTCAAAGATTTAGTACTTGCGTTCAAGTCCCTACACAACAAGGTGCCTTACTACATATCAGTCAAACTCCCACCTTGTGTCCCAAACAGACCCCTCCACTCCCAGGAGGAAACACATCTACAATTACCCCTTGGTCAGAGCCTCCAACTAGAAAGTACCAGATGAAGGTCCTACTCTGTTTTTATCAAAGCACTGGAATCAACTGCCTTCACACATCAAATCCCTCAAAGGGCTTTTGAGCTTTAGAAAAGCAATAAAAACCTACCTCTTCACCTAATTCTTCAGCCTAAGCAACCATACAGTCTGTAACTCAAACTAATGTATTCCTTATATATGTTGGAACTAGACTCTCTGTGCACATGCTTCAAGATGATCTAGCTACACGTCTCCCTCCGTATTCGTGGTTTCAGCAATTGCGATTTCGATTATTCTCGGTTTTTAGCTTTCTGGCTCCTCCCCCCAAATTATATTAGCTTGCATAGAGAAATTGCTGATTCCAAGCGTTTACAGAGAAAATTGCTGATTCCCAGCACTTTCTTCACCATGTTTTTTGCCTTTCCTTCAGGAGCAGGCCAGGTCTCCCATCATGTGATTCGCGGTTTCACCATATTCACTATGGTTTTTTAAAACATATGAAACATATGAAAAAGTTATTTGCGTTATTTTCTGTATTTTATTTGCGGGTTTGTTAATCCCTATCACAGCGAATACGGAGGGAGAAGTGTATACAGTATGTGAAACTAAAGTAAGATGAATTATCCATATGTTATAAAGCTTTGTGTCTGCTAATTCAGGATGAAAAACTGTATTAGACTGTAGCCTTTATTGCCTTAGTTTTCTGTATCTTGTTTGTTTATTATTATGTATGTTATCTTGTAACCCGTTGTGAGCTCTCTGGGGAGGATGGGCTATAAATCAAATCAAATTAAATTAATTAATAGCACTCCATGGTGAAACCACTTTTTGAGGATTGTATGAAATTCTGGTCATCGCATCTCAAAAAAAGATGAACTTGAAAAGATACAAAGAAGAACAGCCACAGTGATTAAGGGGATGGAATGATTACCATATGAGGAAAGGCTTAAGAGGTTAGGGCTCTTTAGCTTGGGAAAGAGATGGCTTAGGGGAGATATGATAGAAGTCTATAAAAGGCTCAATGAAGTTAAACAGATAAATGTGAATTGATTTTTTTACTTTTATCAAAAAGTATAAAGGCTAGGGTATATTCTATGAAGTTACATAGTAGTGTATTTTAAAACAAATAGGAGAAAACATTTTTTCACTCATCACATATAGTTAAGCTCTGGACCTCATTGCTGGATCAAGTTGTAAAAGAAATTAATGTAACTGGGTTTTTTTAAATGTTGAAATGATTTTTATTAAAGTTTGCAATAACAAAAGAACCACTGCCACATCAACATTACAGTGCAGAGCAAACAGCCAACAAATAAAGCCCCCCACCCCCAGTATACAATCATCAATCCTGTTATACAAAATGATATATCCAAAACCCATGACTCAAGAGTTCAAAATTCTACTGCGAGCACGAGGTGTAAGATCAGACCAAAACGGTTCCCAAACAGCACAAAATCTGCATACTTTGGCAGATTCCAAGTCCTGCTGTCCATGGTGTTCCAAAGATGCCTGAGTAATCAATAGAAATCTCTACTGATGACCCATCCGATTTCATCCAGGCCAAAAGAATCGCCTTCTTGCCCATCAATATCGCTCGGTCCACAAATGCTGTCATATTACGTGTTGAAGTCAGGGGCCGCCGATAGTAACCAAAGAGTATCTGTGGAGTAGGAATCCAAGTCTGGCTCCAGATGCAGGAGACGTAGCTACCCAAGGATCTCCAAAAGGCAGACACTAGCAGACAATGCCAAAACTGATGGTGAGGCGCATTTTAAACAACAATGTGTGGGAGTAATGTGCATCCTAAACGCTCGAATGGGAGAGACGTAAATGCGCAGTAAGAATTTTTGTTGAAGTTCCCAATGAGTAATGTCGAAGGTAAGTTTCAATGACTTCTTCAATGCTTTACACAGGTGAGGAGCTGTAATAGTGCAGCGTAAGTCAGTGGACCACAGATCCGCCAGTATATCAAAGTTTATTCCTGTCTGGCAAAGGAAATCGGAAAGGAATGGTGGCCTGCGCCGAGAGGCTAAACATTTCCGAGAGCGCCTCCCTACTGTTTTCTGTAAGATGTTGAGAATCAAGAGAATGTATATAATGCTTAACCTGAAAGTAATGAAATACATCAGAGGGCGGTAACTGATACAAAAGTAAATAACTCTCCCTTGTCTGTAAACAATTGAAAAAGAAATTGCAAACTCTTTGGCTTCCAGGAACGTAAAGGCTGGCATTGCCCTGAATTAGGCAAATAAGGAGAAATCCCAAAAGACAAACGAAGAACACGGCACACCCAACGCCAAGTCCTGCGAGCAGGCTGAAAAATGGGATAGGTGGCAAGAGGCTTATGTAGGGCCAGAGCATTGACATGAAGCATATAACTGTAATGGTAGAGAAGCAATAGTGAAATTTCCATTGGGGTATCAAAGAAAAAAGGAAGTGCCTCTAAACCAGTCATTGATATGGCACATTTGACAAGCAAAGGCATACCAATGAATATTTAACAGCAGGCAAGAGTGAGCATAGGGGAGCCGCACCCTCCGTCCAGCCCACAAAAACTTTTGAATTGCTGCAATTAATTTCAATTCTTGGTGTTTAGAAAGCAAAAGAGGTAAAACCTGAAAGTGGTAAAGCTAACGGGGAGGGAAAGGACCATATTATACAGTGCCATCCTACCTGAGATTGATAAAGGTTAAGAGACAAATTCAGCAGATTATCAAAGTTTTTAGCATACAATATAGAGGTCTCTGGGAAGAATAATCCCCAAGTATTTAAATAAATCAGGGGCCCAGGAGAAAGGGAACTCACCCTCCCAGGTCTCTTGTAATGAGGCTGGGAGGGCCAGCACCATAGATTTCTGCTTATTTAAAGAAAACCCCAAATAAAATTTAAACTCATCTAAAGCGTGCAATAAATGTGACAGAGACGATTGTGGGTTTGTCAATGTGAACAGCAAGTCATTAGCAAATGCCATTACTTTAATAGTAAATGCAGAAACAGCAATTCCAGTAATGTCAGGATCCCTCCTGATGGTGCATAGAAGGGGCTCCAAATAAAGCAAAAATAAGAGCGGGGACAAGGGACAACCCTGTCGTGTATCATGGCCAAGAGAAAAGGATTTAGTACAGATGTCATTGGCTAATGAAGAAGCATATAGAGTGTGAAAAGCCCGCAGAAACCAACCCTGCATTCCCATAAATTCTAGTATCCCAAAAAGATAATGCCAATCAACCTGATCGAAGGCTCTGGCCGCATCTAAGCTGACAATCAAGGCAGGGATATGGTGGGACTGAACATGAGCCATGGCAATGATTGCTCTACGGACATTTAAGACCGACTGTTGCCCGGAACGAATCCTACTTGGTCTGAATGGATTAAACGAGGTAAGTAGACCGATAAACGATCAGCTAATAATTTGGCCAAGATTTTAAGATCTACATTTAGCAATGAGATGGGCCCATAGGCGTCTGGATCCAGGGCATCCTTACTGAAGGAAGGAAGGTGCTTCTTTCGTCTGTAAGTAAAAGTGACTCTACTTAAACCAATAAGGAGCTACAACTGTAATGACCACTTTCCCCAGACCGGTCACACTACCACTACAGTAAACAAGGGATGTGAACCCAGAACATACTCCCATAACCCCTCCCCCGGCACCACCAGTGCCATAGCTTGAGCTACAGGATCTGCCACCAAATCTTTTTACTTAAATTTGATGTAATTATGAATTACACTTCCTGGGTCAGCATACACTCTTGCTTTTTTCTTTTTTGATACCCTATTTGCAAATTATGTAAACCATTTCTCACAGTAAAAATTATTTTTGGTCATGTAATCTTTTTTTTCTCCTTTATTACAAAATGTTTTGTTAACAAGGGCCTTTTTTTTTTCTCTAGTGAATTACATTTTTATGCAGACTCCTTGTAAAGAATAGTAGCCTGCTGTAGGGAGGTTGTATCATTCTGCACTTTGGCTGCTCTACTTTAATGATACAAGGGAATAGTTAAGCAGGAATAAATGAGGTACTTTTGGTGAGTAAAAAATGTGAACGGGACTGTCACTATGAGATTGGTTCTAGGAGCAGTTAGCCAGCAGTAATAGGGCACACTTGAGTAATTGAATTTGCATAACAAGGCCTGCTGATGATATCTGACAGGCACAGAGATTTGTCTGGCTAGAGATCTCCAGATGGACGTGACCACACAGCAGCTGGGTGGCACGGTGCTCAGCATGGTGAGCAACGCCCAGGCTGTCAGCTGGCCCATGTGACTACAGAGCCCTAGCAGACCAGCTGGTGACTTTTGACAGGCAGTGGCCCCGTTAGAGAATCTTTTCATACTAGCTGTCAGAGAACAGGACCTAAAGGGACTAGTGCTGGGCTTTAACAAGTCACCAGTGAGGGATGTTGAGAAGATTCTTTGAATCTGCTTCTATTTGGTAGTTGCTATTTTACCACAGAGACAGTTTGAAGTCTTTCTGTTCTTGCACAAGAGCAGGGAAGCACAAAAAAGTATTAGTTTTGTGAGAAATCTGTCATCCTGAGTTATAGATTGCCTGCACAGATATTAATTAGGGAGTAGTTTATGTTTGGCTTCTTTCCTGAAATTATTTCACTTTTCCTTGGACCTTTGCTTCTGGGATTTATTTGTCTTGAATTCATTAGTTGCATCAATTATATAAAAAATGATGTTGATGCTGGTAAAGTAAGTTAGAGTTGCTGTGTTTCATATTTGCTTGACTATAAGGGAGGATGACCATAACACAAAAGTACGTTTCCAAGACAGAAATGAGCTAGCAAATGCATTGTTTAGGTTGTGATCCAGGAGAATATGAGTGAATTGACCTCTGAGAAAACCTTGCAACCATTTAAAATTGCCAAGGTTGAAGCACTCCCCTTAAAAGGTACCTAGCGCTGAAATTTTACAGTTGCATGCAAACAGATGTCTCTGTGCATCCCATTACAGTGCTTAACTGCTTCAGATTATCTTGAAGTAATAACTAAATCTTAATTTGTGTTGTATATGCATCTATAGATAATGCATCCATAGACATTTGTGTATGTGTACACAGGCACTCGTACAAGGCCTGTTATATCTTATGTTTTCCCCTGTAGATGTAGAATGAAGAAGAAGGCTTGGTGAATTGGGCCTGTAATGTGCAGAATAGTGCAGTGCTTCCCAAACTGGGAATCGGGAAGCCAAATGGTATCCCAAAACCCATGTTTGAGGTCTCAACTTGGGTGGGCTCTCTATAGGTCCATCATTATTCTGTGCCTCTGAGGATCACACAGTTTTATTTGGCCTTTATCATGAGGAAATTGCCACAAAAAGATTGATAAGCACTGATGTAGAGTCTCCTTTGAGTTTGCTATACCCCTCTTACTTCTATGAACTGAAGATCAGGGAAGATGTCTATGTGGAGGATAATTTTATAAAAGCTCCTCCATGTGTAAAAGCCTTTTATAAAATTTGGTGGTAATATACACATGCATACATGGACATATATGTATGGAATGCGCAGCCTGGTATTCTACGATTGAAAACACAATTATTTGTCAATGCCTTCCTGTGCTAATGCTATTCTCTGTTCATGCCTTCCTGTCCTGTAAATGATTTTATGGGATTTTGTGTTTCCATCTTGTAGGATGAATTTAAAAGATTTTAATAATGATACCATTAGTTAATGTCTTTTTGTGTTTGTCTTGTTAATGTATGCATGTAATTTTGTAAACTGCATAGTTTTTATGCAGTATATAAATTTTTAAATAAATAAATATTTATTTATTTAACAGACCTACATCCCGCCTAAAGCCTAAGCAGGTTACAAAATACATAACATAAAATATACTAAAATTTGGAAGGATCAGGGCAATGTCATGATGTATGTATGTAGAGCATACACACATATTTACAGTATACCTTTGCTGGTATTTGCACACTGGGGTCCTTTTATTAAGGCTTGCTAAATGCTAAGGCACCCATAGAATATAATGGATGCCTTAGCATTTAGCTCGTGCTAATCTTTAGCGCTCACTAAATCGGTTAGCATGCCTTAATAAAAGGACCCCACTATTAGGACTGGATCTGGAAACTGTTTTTTAAATAAAGACAACATAGACATCTCTGTTGCCTTTATAAAACAGGCGTAAGTAAGAGCCCTTTTGTTTCAGGCACATAGCATTACTTTTTTTCTCTATGAGAAATTTAGTTTGTTCCCTTCCTTTTACCTCCCCTGTGTCCTCCACCACCCCATCACTGCTCACCTTATCCAGCAGCAGCCCTTCTCCCTTTGTTTTACCTCCCCCCTGTCCATCATTACCTCCTTCCTGCTCCCTCTGTCCAGCTGTAGGCCTTCCTTCATTTTTCTACCCCCTCCCCTGTCCATTACATGGGCTCAGTTCCATAGAGAGCAATGGAGAAACCATAGCATTCAAAAGCTGCTCCTAACAGTCTGGAACACAGTCCCACTACTTTTCAGACTCTGGAGCAGCAGGGGTCATCTGCTCCTGCCCCTCCCTTCCAGACAAGAAAAGGGGCAGGGAGGCTATGAACTGGAACAAAAAAGAAAACAGTTTCTAATCTAGCCACTCTTCTGCTGTTTCTGTCCCCTGGCCAAATGGCTGGCTGGCTGGCCTACTCCCCTGGATCGGCGTTCTGTGCAGGAGTTGCGGCCATTTTGAAGATCGGTCTGCCCTGCTCCTTGCCTTAGTATATTTTTAAGTTGAAAGACGCAGCAGCGGCGGCTCCTCTCAAGATCCCTGACTGCATCGGACTTCCGACACAGGTGGGGATCCTGAGAGGAGCCGCTGCCTCATCTTTCAACTTAAAAATATACTAAGGCAAGAAGCAGGGCAGACTGAAGAACAGCACGGCCGACAGCCGCCGTGTCCAACATCCGCCTCGGGGAGGAGAAAGAGTGTTTTGCGCGCATGCACAGTCCTATCTGCGATGCCCTACAGCGCATGGAAAACGGAACACGCGATGGGAGTGCGCATGCGCGGCTTAGGCTTTTATTATATTAGATAAAGACTTTATCACTGGTTGAAAAGACACCACCCTTGCCTTTGTTGTTTGACAGATATTTTCCATTATCAGAATGCAGTTCAGAATTCTAATAGCTATATTACAGTATACCGGCCCTGAAGAAAATGCAACCTTTGTAGTTTTTACATGTTGAAGTGCTCACAATGAAGAAGTGATGCACAAATATTTGAGACTTTAAAGGACTCTTGAATAGAACTAGGAAGACAGGTGTAAAACTCCTGAAGACTACATATCACTTTGATGTCTAGGAACAAATGTGTGATATCCTGAAAATCAACCAACTTCAAGGACTAGAACTCTACTTTCTTGCAGTAGGTGTCTATAACATTCCATGGATTTTCAGCAAGATAACTCTGATAAATATTTCTCCAAGTTCAAAATTGGCACTTGTGGAGCTACTATAAATATGTATGGGCTCCAACAATGCATGCAAAAAAAAAAAAAAAGTATTGCCAAGACCTGTATGTAGGTTGGGGGAGGAGAATGGTGCTTACAGATTGAGGTAAAACAGCATATTTTGGAAAATCCAATTGCCTGCCCACTGAAGCAACAAATGGTAAGGCATTCATGTAGGTAATTTTCAGAAGAAAGATACCAACACCTATTGGTCTTGTGGCTAAGATCAAGTGTAGTATAGTATCAATATAGTGTCCCCTTTTGAAAATCTTCTATATATTGCACATACCTTGCAATGCCATTAATTGTTGAAAATTGTCCAATATGCTTCTCAGGGAGTGCAAAAAAACACATTAAAGTCAAACCTCGGTTTGCGAGTAACGTGGTTTGCGAGTGTTTTGCAAGATGAGCAAAACACTCCCAAAAATCTTACCTCGCAAACCGGGCGCTGTCCCGATACACGAGTGAATTAAGCTGACCACTGGCCCGATAACGGAAGCAGTCTCCCCCTACTCCTGACGCTCCCTTTGGCAATTGGCAGGTGCTCTTCTCGTGCGCATGCACCTACGTTCCATGCAATCTTTTTCTTTTTCAACTCCCTCCCCTTCTACCGCTAGTCACACCCCCAGCCACGTGCGCTCACTTTTAACCAATGAGCGTGGGCCGGTGAGCTGCGGCTGTGGCTCTATAGGAGCATGCCCCAGAAATCAATGAAGAGGGAAGATGCCGGTGAGCTGTGGCTGCATAGGAGCACGCCCTAGAAATCAACGGAGAGGGAAGGTATCTTTTCCTCTCTGCCCAAGAAATCTACTGTTCTCCGGGTTGCCTGGCTGTGATAAAGGGCTGAGGAGAAGCGGATGGATGCACCATGGCCGCCAGCCCGGGGTTGTCCTTTCCTGCAAGCCTCGCCGCCAGTGGTGGCAGCAGTAGAAGAGAGAGGTTGGGGCTCTCGCTGACTGTGCTGCTGAGAGGGGAGGGGAGACGAGACATGCCGGTGAGGAACCGGTACAACCTGGTGGAGGACGGAGGAGATACATCGTCCTGAAGCAGGGGGCAGCAGTACGGGACCCCGATGGAAGGAAGTGACCCTGCTGAAGAGGTTGCGGCGCCGGACATCATTCAGGCAGGTACCCACCACTGGGCTACCATAGAAAACCTTGGTTGTGGAACGAATCGTTTGAGTTTACATTGTGGCCTATGGGGAACTTTGCTTTGATATACGAGTGCTTTGGAGTACGAGCATGCTTTTGGAACGAATTATGCTCGTAAACCAAGGTACCACTGTACATGTATTCCTTTTTTTTCTGAATTATCAACTATCAATTTTTCTGTTGTCTGATATTTCTAGAGACCCATATATTATTACCACACACTTTGAATTTTTGTTTTTTTAATTAATATGCATGAGCATCAGTGGCAAAGCATTTCCATTGCTTGGCAGAAGAAAATAGAATGTACATGAGCAGCAGAAAAAAAAGTATGTTTACTTTTCAAATGACCATTAAAAGAACAATAAAAGCAGTGCCTAGGAACACTGCTTTTGTAGACTTGCATTGAAAGGGCTTTGCATTTTGTGATTTTGAAAATGGAAACTGGTACCTTTAACTGGGCTCTCTGCAAAGGCCTAAATGCTGAATAGTGATGAAGTGCTATCATTTTGCCAACAAGAGTAGTGCCATTTTTCACCAGCCTTTCACATCAATGGCAGGTTGATCCTTTGAAGCCAAACATTTGAGATTATTAATTCTGAATTATTTGCTCTTTCAAGACATTCAAAGACCATCTGTTCTATTTTGTGTGCATTCTTACTAGCCTCCACTGATTTCATTCATGTTCGGTCTATTTTGACTTCAGCAAAGGTGGTAATTGCAGCCTAGTTTTATATTTTGAAGAGCTAGTGACACAAAAATGCATTTTTAAAGCATAGGAGCACAGAATGTGATGGTCTTTCTATTCTGCAAATATACAATACTCTTGTAATAGTGCAGAATAGTGCTGCCCGATTCATTTTTGTAAAAAATCGGCCTCACCGATTCGGGGCCCAACCCTCCTCCCCGTGCCTTCAGGTCTTTTAAAGCAGGAGCGGTAGTGCTGCCTTCTGCTGGCTGTCCACTGCTGCTGCTGCTCCTACTTTAGGGGGCGAGGGGGGATGGTCATTCGTCTTCAATGCAAGACCTGCACACCTGTCCGGAGCTCTATTCCACTCCCCTACGGGATCTGACACTTACTTATCCTGCTAGCTCCCCAGGAGCACTGCACTTGTTCACTGTCGGGGGCTGCAGGCAGTGTTGGAAACATGCTGTCTTTGTGAGCCCCGGAAACTTTTCCACTGCTCTTTGCCTGTGTTTTAGGTAAGCGCTTTCATTTTCTTCATTAAGGTGTGCTTATTACTAGGGCTTATGCTTATTTTATGTTCTTTTTTGAAGGCTAGTAGTATTTCTAAAGTTCATCATACGCTAGTTTGCCACAAGATGCTTTTAGTTTTCTTTCCATTCTGTCTCCCCTTCGTTTTGCTTATGGGGTGGACAGTTTCCCTCCCATCAGGTAGCAAGTTACATTATATATATATATATATATATATATATATATATATATATATATATTTATTTATTTTAGTTTTTGAGTTTGTAGTCCCCTGATAGTTTCTTTCTCCCATCGGATAGTGAGTTTCACTTTCTTACGGGCTTTTGTCTTTAGCATTTTTGCTTTATCTTCTCTCTGGGGATTTATATCAGATTCTGTCCCATCGGGTAGCGAGTTAAATTTTATATTATTCTCTTATTTAATTTGTAGTTGCCTGACTGGTTCTCTCCCATCGGGTAGTGTTTTTTTAGTTTTTATATTTTTGACTCATTTACTCTGGGGATTTTAGATTCAAGTTTCAAGTTTGTTTAAGATTTCATATACCACCCAATCAGCCTTCTAGGTTGTGTACAATGTCATAAAAACATGTATTGACTAAAAAACATATTTAAAATCACAGCACATTATTAAAAACAATAGTTCCTTGCTGATATTTCTTTCATGGTATTTTCATGTTTTGCCCTTTTCTGCTTCCCTTTCATTAGCAGCACTGGCATGCAGGGATGGCATAGGAGAATAGAGTTCTGGACATGTGAGCAGGCCCAGATGAGTGGGACAGGCTGGAGGGAGAGAAATTGACCGGTGGGGAGCTAGTCAGAGAAACTGCTGGAGTTTGGTTGAGAAATGTTAAAAAGAGAAGGGGAGGAAGAAATAATGGGTCTAAAAACAGAGGAGAGGGAGAGAGATGGTGGACAATGGGATTTATGGAGGGAAGAACAGAAAGGGAGAGAAGTTGGACACAACTTGGGAAGAGAAAGGGAGAGCTGGTGGACCCTGGAGTGGTGGGGAAGGAGGGAGAGATACTGGATGAAATGGTGGTTGAGAAAAGGAGAGATGGTGGATCTGGGGATGGTGGGGTCTATTGTTGCAGCTGTGGGAATGGAGATGAAAAAAGGAAAGATGCCAGACCTCTGGGGGAGGGAAGGGAAATGGAAGGGGAGAACAGAGATGGAAGATGGATGGTTAGTTAGCACAGAGAAAGAAGGAAACGACAAATGGGCAGGAGACCCTGGCAAGCGAGTTATCAGAAGACAACCAGAGCCTGAGACCAACATGATTTCAATAATGACCAGACAACAAAAAGTAGAAAAAATAATGCTATTTTCTGTTTTGTGACTACAATATGCCAGATTTGAAATGTGTATCCTGCCAGAACTGGTGTTAGACAGCAAATGTGAACTAGGACCTAAGAGAGGAAAAGTCTTTTCTGTTTGTTTATTTTGTTTACACCACAGCGCCATTGTGGGTAGGAGAGGGCAAAGAGGCTATAAAATAAACCCACCAGGATGTTTTGAAAAAAAAAAAAAAAATACCCAATTGGGCAGGAAAATCGATTCAATAGACTGAATCGAATTAAATTGAATTTTTTTTTCTGAATCGGGCAACACTAGTGCAGAACACTTTTTACTTAATCTTGGTTGTTATCTTGCTTCCCTGCAACTATGAATCCTTTCTGTCTCATATTTTCTTGAATTTTAATACTTTAAAAAAATTTCACTTTGAGGCTATTTTGTATATCCACCACCCTTTCTGTGAAGAAATATTTTCTTATTGACTTCTAATTCTCCAGCTTTAAGTTTCACATAGGTACCAACATATCAAAATGATTGGGCGTACCAAATACAGTTCTGTTACGTCCCTTCTCAATTCCATACTTTAGGTGTTCAATTCCTTCCCACAATCCGGGCGTTGCAGAAATTCAAACATTTTTCTGAGCATGTGCTCCTTCTACCTTAGAGAGAGAGTTAGAGCCACCTACAGTTTCAATTTCTGAATGCAATCCATGCAGAAGTCTTTTGATCTGCTCTGCATCTTTTTCTTATTTTTTTTGCTTTATAGTTTGTTTTTTTCGATGTCTTCAGTACCGTGAGACTCCATGTGGTGTCCTCTGCTGGAGGAAAGGATGAATCCTGCGGAGCTGGACTGCTGCTTCACAGAGAAAATTCGGTGAATCTGTGGAGTCAGCCTGCGTATACCACCCTTCTCAGACTCTAGGTTCATTCCCTTGGGAGTTTGCTTGCCTTCTGACCCTGGTAGGGGTTTAAATGCAGGCTGTATGCATCCTGAGTAAAATATCTCTCAGGGTTTCAGGGCGCAGGCTGTTTCCTGCCCCTGATCGCATGGATAGTTTCTGTGGGGGCAGAGGTTACAGTCGATGTCTGTCCGACTGGCAGTCTGAAGATCTTCAAATTTGGTCATTTGGAGTAGTTTCTGAGGCAGAAAATCCTTTTCCTCCATTCAGCTGCATTGTAAGAGATCCGGCAGACAGGCACTTCACAGACTGTAAATATACCTCCATTATTTCCTATGGGAGCTTCAGTGGTGGTCTATGGAACTTTGTAAAATTAATTTTTCAGAGTTTCTGAGGGTAGAGTTCAGGTCTTCCACCTCCCCAAACCCCAAATTGCTATTTTTTATTTTCAGATTTTATTTATTTTTGTCGTTTTTGGCACAAATTTGCTGGTGGTGGCTATCTTGGATTTAAATTAATCTTTTTTCAAAGCTTGATTTCTTCCTCAAAACCCCTCGATTTGTTGTAGATTGATTGGAATGAACTCCTCAGCCCTTAATCTGTCAACTGCATATATGAATTGCGCTAAATTGGGGGAGGGGTGGGAGCTTCAGGCTTTGCCTCCTCTGGGTCCTGCAGGGCTGAGGGGCCAGCCTGGATCCGTGTTTTGGGCTAAAAGTCACGCCCACTGGCCATTCTTGACACTAGTGCTAAACGTCTGCGTTCTGAGTCTGGGGATACTTTTGGCATGACACGGGCGCCTCATCTGGACTCACCAGTAACTACGGGGTGTGCATTTTCCATGGATTTCCTTTGGCTCTTTTGGAGAACATACTTTTCGGACCTGGCTCATTTGAAACATACGGCAGGTGCATCGCATTCTTCCAGGCTGGTTACGCTGCTGCTGTAGGTCCCTATGCGGGATCTCGATTGCGTTGTTTTTTTGCACAGATATTATGCCTATCCTGTCTCCTGACACTGTGTCTTTTGGATGCTGTTGCTGCTACCCTTGCAGGAGCTTGTCAGCACGATACGGATTTGGGTGAGGACCTCACAAGCTGCAGATTTTTTTGGTCTGTCCCTGTCCATTATTTCTTGCTGATGCCCTGAAAGGGTTTAAATTGGACTCTCAGCTTTCTACATCTCAGTTTTCAGTCATGGACTGTTCTAATGTGCTGTCATCCTTTATTCCATCCCACCTGCAGCTTTTTGGTCTGGTAAAGGGCCAGTGGGATTCCAGAAAGCTCTTGCCAACTCTAAAGCTATGGCTACACTTTCTACACTGACTCTTGCTATTCTGCAGTTTTGAGCAGCCAAAGGTGGATTCTGCCTTGGCACTGGTCACCCGGCGCAAGACCCTCCCTAGCAGTGAGGGGTGTACTGCTTAATGACTCCAGGATCACAGCGTGCTCATTATGTTGAAAAGGCTTTTTGAGGTGGCTTCTTCAGATATCAAGGCTGCAGCGGCAGCCTCCTTTGCCGCACACGCTTGTCTCGAGATTGCGCCATGTACCCTCTGTGGAGGAGGCTGGATGGTGTAAATTATGTGGAGGACACCCTTTATGATCCATTCAGTGTTCTCAGTAAGATCTTGGCTTACAAGGTGGATCTGTCATTGGGCTGGGGACTCTGCCTCCAAGGCCATTTTCGGCAGACTTCCTTTTCAAGGGTCAGCTTCTTTTTGGAAGAGGCCTAAGTGACCTCCTGGCCAGTGTTACTGACCAGACTAAGGGAGGGGACCATAGTACCTTTTGTCCCTCCTGCAGCTTTCATCAGGGATCCTCGGGCCCTTCCGCCCAAAGATATTCACAGGGATACCATCCCCGTTACTACACTTCCAATTCAAGATGTCCTCAGGAGTCTGGATCCTGTGCCATTGCTGCCCCTAAAAAAAAAAGTGATGCTAGAAGTCAGGTGGGGCTCCTCTGTTTTATCAGGAGTGGTCTCTCATATAAAAAAAAATTCATCATAAGAACATAAGAATAGCCTTACTGGGTCATGCCAATGGTCCCTCAAGCCCAGTAGCCCATTCTCATGGTGGCCAATCCCGGTCCCTAGTACCTGGCCATAACCCAAGGAGTAGCAACATTTCATGCTACCGATCCAGGGCAAACAGTGGCTTTCCCCATGTCTTTCTCAATAACAGACTATGAATTTTTCCTCCAGGTAATTGTCCAAACCTTTCTTAAAACCAGCTACGCTGTCCTCTCTTACCACAACCTCTGGCAATGCGTTACAGAGTTTAACTATTCTCTGAGTGAAAAAAAATTTCTTCCTATCATCTTACCAACATTCAGAAGACCTTCTTAGATACTCTTAGAAGTTACCTCAAATGCTAACCTGGTTTGTCACTTACGACATAGCTCACTGACACTCATCTGCTATGCCTCCTTTGTAAGGCTCATCTGCCTGTGGTTTGTTACCAAATGGGTATGTTACCATTGTTTTTTCAGGAGTCCTTTTACAAGAAGTTAAATAGTATTCTGACAAAATTTATTTGGCTGGGGAAAGCAGCAAGAATTTGCCTTAGTATCTTTACAAAAGCCAATTGTGGAGGTTGGGGTAAATTTCCCAAATTTTTATAGGTACCACTAAGCCTATATAATGCATCAGGGTATGTATTGGATCCTCCCTGAGCTCAGACTGGTTATGGTTGGAATGGCAACTCATGTCTCCACTGCGATTAGGTCACATTCTAAGTATCAAGTTACCTAGATTGTATAAGGACAATAGAATTTTACTAGACACATGGCAAACTTTAAAATTAATCAATAATTTGACACCTATTCCAATCCATAAATCCACGTCCCTTTGGCTGAACTCCAAGATTCTAATTGGCAGGTTTAAGGTCATCTGGAAACACTGGATGAAGGCAGGTGTACGTACCTTGGATGATGTTATAAGAACATAAGAAATGCTGCTGCTGGGTCAGACCAGTGGTCCATCATGCCCATAAGTCCGCTCATGCGCCCTAACTGAGACTAGCCCTACCAGCATACGTCCTTGTTATATTTGATGGTAAGCTGCTTGACTTTTCACGATTGCAACATAAATTTGGTCTTAACAAATCATAAATATAGATGGTTGCTGTTGAAGCAGTATATAAACTAAATGTACTTAACCCAAGTGGTCAGAAAATCACTTACTCATATAGAGAAAAATACCACTTAACATAATATATCCACTGTGTAAGAAACTTAGAGGAGGGCCTCAGATTCGGAGCATACGTGTAGTCCTATCACAGACTCAACTGTCAGCGTATTTCTATAGCTCCATGCTCATAGGCCCATACCCCAATTGAATTTTTGAAACTTTTTAATAAATAGACCTTAAGTGTAGTGACTAAAAATCCAGAACTCTTAAAGGTGAAGTTAAGATATTAAAATTCAGTCCTATTCACAGTGTATCCTTATTCAATAGGCAGCTAAATCACTTATCTCAATCTGCTTTTTCTTTTTCTTTTTTTCTTTTTTAAAGGCTTCCACGTCAAGTTCTTTATTTAGCCTATTTAATGGCTAAGCCGACGCGGCCAGCGTTTCGTGGACACCGTTGCTAGTCCACTGCGTCAGGGCCAATAGCCAACAAACATCTATAATAAAATATAGGCATTAATACCACATCAAAATATTATTTAAACAAGATATAGAACGGTACTTACTCAATACTTTATAACTGCCAGGTTTTACAAACAGTAGCAAAATGGCACCGGCATCCATTTTATACGTCTCCGACGTTATGCTTTGACACGTGTTACCATGGTAACACGTGCCCACGCATTAAAGTGACAGAATGTATATCAAATTAGAGGAAGAGGAGTAAACCGTTCCCTACCAGGGAAAAAAGCCATCACTTTCAACTATTAACCCAAGCATCACTTCTATAATGTTAATAAAAATGTTGCCACTCTAAACTACCATTTAAACCCTCAGGATCCACAGTATTTAAACGGTTTATCCAGCGTTGTTCATGCTGGGCTAAATAGCGTTTAAAATCACCCCCTCTATTGTTTTGAGTAACGACCTCTATTACAATTGCTTTAAGCGAGAAAAAATCATGATTTTTCTCACAAACCAATTAGGTTAGGCCAGCGACTGCTGCCTAACTTTTGGTGGCTTTTGTTAAATCTGGCCCTATTTTTGGGCTTTTCTAAGGGCAGAGTCAGCACTTGGCTGGTTAAGTGCCGATATAGCACTTAACCGAGCAAAGGAACTGCATAAATAGGACCGCATAAAAGTCACTCCTATCTTTATACAGTTTGCTATAACTGGTTAAGTACTGAATATCACACTTAACCAGCTGTGCTTTAGCTGGCTCTGTATACCTGGAAATTCAGCGCTGGATCACAGACGTGGACCAACATTGAATTTTCAGGTATAACGTTGGCAGTGATCAGCAAAATGCTGTGCCACCGACTGAATATCGACCTCTATATGATTTACATTAAAAATGTTTGTTGAATGATCCTAATTAGCTATTTTTCTGGTTCTGGTTAATTTACTTATGGATTGTGAGAAGGGATGGGGAGTGGAGAGAATGGATGTGAGGTGAATGGAAAAGAATAAGTGGGAGAGGACACCATATCTATAAAGCAGTATGATTGCCTTGTACCTATAAAGATCACTTCTTATAATGGTAGTGTGTGCTTGGAGTAGGGGAATAGCCTGATGGTCAGAGCAGCTGGCTAAGACCAGGGCAACTGGGTTAAAATCGCACTGTGACTTCTTGTGACCTTGGCCAAGTCACTTAACCCTCCATTGCCTTGGGAAAATACCTGCTGTACTTGAATGTAACTCACGTTCAACTATAATGGAAAAGGTTGAGTACTAAATCGAAATAAAGAAAATTAATTAAATAAATGGCATTATAATGGTAGTTTTAGTAGATGGCTGACATTTGCTTGGCCTTGGAGTGGAATTTAACTAGAAGTGACCAATCAAAAGAGAGAGCTATTGTGAGTGGCCATTTCCACTTGAGGAGCTGAGTAATGCTTTTGCTGCTTGCTATTTTCCTTGTCGGTTGTGGCTGGAAATAGCTGGGAGTTACTGCTGGACTCATTGGAGAAGTAACAAATTATGAATGTAAATATTACTGTGTTAGCTTTTGAACTGTTTCAGTCTGGTAAGTGCAGTGTGATTTCACTATGAAAGAAATTACTGCATAGCTGTTTGAGTTGCGAGAATGTGAAAACAGACAAGATGATCCATGCAGAATTAATAGAGCCTGCTCTTTGGATTGTGTACTACATGTCTACAGATGTACACAGAACCACCACCACCACCACCACCAAATGATTACCTTTGATCCCAGGCTTATACTGAAAACACTATTTTTATCATAAAAATTTAACTACGAGAGAGGCAGAGGAAATACAATTTCAAATGCTGTCTCTATTTACCCCAGCTCCCAATATTTAAAACTTGTGGTGAGCATTGGATTCAAATACCAAAAGTAGCATTACATCTATACTAGGCTGGCTGACTGTACACTCATTCTGCACCGGGACTAACTTTCCACATACACTAACTAAATCAGTTCTTATACCTTATTTAACTGTATAAACAACTTGTCTTGAGTTTAGCCCCTGTCTGTTTATCCCAGTGCACACTATACCATCCATCTTGTTTTCTTGTAATATCTGCATTTGACCCCTCAGCTATAAGATAAGCTGTATTATAGAAAAAACTTTAGAATCATTTACTATTCTATTGTCCATTGATACATAGTTTTTGGGAATCCATCTGGAGTCAAATAAATAATTTATTGGAAAATCCTGTGGCACTATCGTATGATACGGTATTATTTGGCACATCAATGAGAGCGAAGAGCCAAATATCATCTAATAATAATAAATTACTACTTATCATGATAGGGGTAGCCATACAGCATATTACAAAAAAATTGAAAAATTGGGATTGGCTAAGTTACAGTTTTTGGTGGAATTCTTCTTTATGTCACATCTTTAAAATGGAACGTGCTATAGCTATTCAACAGGGGCATTTTAAGAAATTTAAGGATGTTTGGGAGTCATTAACTAATTATTGTAAATAATGAATATCACTTATTCCCTTTGAATATACACGTCCAGGATGGGGGTGGGGGGATGGGGATGATTTTTGTTTTCTTATAATTGAAGTTAATTGTTTGGGTATTTGGGGGGTGGGATATTTGATTTGAATTAGTTTCTGTTAGAATATTAAGTGATCTTAAAGTATAAAATGTTTTTTTAATCTTATTTTGCATTTATTGAAAGTTTTAAAATTGAATAAAGAATTTATTAAAAAAAGAAAAAACATTAGAATCATATCTATGTTATTTGAATGTTCTGATTTGTGCTTATTACCATTATACTCGGATATAAATGTTTCTGGATATAAACCGAGATAACATTTTCCCCCTAAAATAAGGGGGAAAAAACTCAAATATAAACCGATGGTTTATATTCAAGCACTGGTACCAGGGGAGAAGCGACCCCTCCACCCTTCCCTGAGATGTCTTTTCTGCCAGTTCTGTAGCCAGACAGACAGTTGTCCCCATTCCTGGACCTGTACCCCCCCTTCCTGGACTCTCCCCTTCTTTCCAGACCAACTGCAGGCATCCAGTCCTGGTGGTACGGGGAGCAGGGTGGTGTGGGGAGCTGGAGCTACTGATTGATCCCTCATGCTGACTTTGCCTCTGTAATTAACCAGACCTCTCTCTCCCCTCCCGGTCCCTATAGGCTTACCTTAGGTCCCTGGTGGTCCAGCAATGAGACAGGGCCAGAGCGATCCTTCTACTCTCCTGCCTGGCAGTCTCTGTAGTAAATAAATGGCTGCTGCGTATACAAACCCCAAAAATCTCTGTTTATATTCAAGTGTGTATGGTAGATGCTTCATGAGTATTAGGTCTCTCTCTTAGTATGTATTAACTGTATATCTCTCTTATTTGAATTTCAGTGTTGTTAATAAGTATTTTTGAACTGTTTCATGGTAGTCCTATTAATAAGTTTAAATTTTCTGATTTTGACTTTACCTCATTCTTATTGTGCTTTTTCCTTCCTTATTTTAAAGTTCCTGTAAACCGTGCCGAGCTCTATCCTTATGGCGAGGATGCGGTATATAAACTTGAGGTTTAGTTTAGTTTATGTTTGTTCTTTTTAGTACTGTTATGCTGTTAACAAAATTGTAAGTTTTTTTATGTTAAATTATACCTGATGTACACTGCCTTGGGTGAATCTCTTCATAAAGGTGGTTAATAAATCCCAACAAATAAAATAATAATCCCTGATGTCAGAGCTGAGTATAGAGTAGCCACCACAAGTTAATCGGGTATCATTGTAATTTGCACTGGTGTCTGTTTTCCTTTCTTGATTTACCTGGTGGATACTGGTGCTGAACATTGATGGTATCTGGTTAATTTTTGGCTCTGCCTTGACTCTAAACCCTGGACAGCCCCTGACACTACCTGGATAGTGATGCAACAGTCAGATAGCATCTGGATAATGCTGCTAAAAATCCTGGTGAGTGCTCCTGTGCTGAATACTGGGCCTTTAGTTTTTTAGATTTATTATCAGCATTAGAATTCCAATATATTTGGGGGGGAAAAAGAGAGAGAGAGAGAGTAGCAAGGATAAGAGAAGCAGGTGACTTGAGAATAAAGTGGGATCTGTGATGACACAACAGGCAGGAGCAATGGAGCAAACTAAGTGGGCCTGGAGAGGTCCTTATCTGTTGGCAGCTAGGGTCAGAGTTGTGAGGCTGAAAAAATTGCTCCATGCTGTCTAGGAGACAAGCATGGACCACTAGAGGTCACTGTTTCGTAATCAACTTCTAATGAACCAGAACTGTCAGAAAGGCCGATAAATTACTCTGTGGATTTTTCTAATTATGAATTCCTATCTAATCATTCAATGACAAGTTAACAGTGGCACCGGTTCTATGTACTTTGCATACATGGATATGCTAATGTACTATTATATTTCTTGGGATTAGGGTCCTCCATCATTAGAACTGTTCATTAATGGAGGCTCTCTTATCTAATCATAATTACTGATTATGAGCAATAATTAACATTTTTACCCTTTTGATTCAGACCTTGGACAAAAGGCTATAGAGGAACTGTGTGTGTGTGTGTGTGTGTGTATATATATATATATATATATATATATATATATATATATATATACATATATATATATATATATATATATATATATCTTTGTGTGTGTGATTATATTTGTTAATTTGAAGTTTTACCCTCAACTCTTTGATTTCTATGTGCATAGTTTTTACCTTTTAAAAAAATTATATAAGTAGGACATACTATGCTGAACATGTGTTTTAGAGTGAAGAGGCAGTAGTCATTTGGAAAGAGGGTGGAGGGGATAGAGAGAAGGGCAAGGATTGAGCAGTAAAATGCAAGAAAACTGAAATAGATTGTGCTTTGTGACTGAATGGATTCTTATAAATTTATTTTAATGTAAAATCTTTAGGAATAGGGAAACAGCTATTTTTCTCATATAATGTCAGTGTGAAAGGGCTGTGAAATTTTGGGTTTAAGATATCATTGTGTACTTTGTTCTACTTTGCGTATTTCATGTAATACTGGTCTTATTCATTAATGACCGAATATTAAAAAAGACATCATAGTGGCCACTGCTATACAGATAAATCTCCTATCTACTCAATTTTAGCAGAACTTTACAGTTAGTGCTGCTGAAAACGTTTTCTGCCTTCTTTGGCACTTAGGGTGAAAAGGTTGCCCAAATATGGGTGCCAAAATGCAGAGTGCTGATGCAAATTCTATAACAGCGTCTGGATTCTGTTACCAGATATGCTGCAAGTCTACATTTACACACCCACATTTAGGTGTTAACACATATGACATGTAAAAGGCAGACACCATTACTTCAGTGTGTAAATTATCGTATTCTATATGTTACATGCAGAGCTGTTTTTAGATTGGGGCACAGGACAGAAATTAAGGAGGGAACCCCCCTGATTCCCTTTCCTCCCTGCCTCCTCCCCCCTGATCTCCCCACCTGCCATTATTACAACACATAAAACAACTTTAAATGACTTCTTTACACACAAAACACAGACAAACCTTTACCAAATACAGAACAAGGGATAACAAATAGAAATTGAAGTATAATCCCTAAGAAATTAAACTCAGCAAATATTACAACACTGTAAAAATAAATATGCACTTGTTTTTATACTGAGACCCCCCAAAATTAGCTACTTCCTTTGCTGTGGCTGGTGGGGATCCCAAAGCCTTGCCAGTTGAAAACCACCTCCTCTGCTCTGACAGGCAGAAATCTTCAAGTTCTTCAGCTAGCGGCACTGTCCCCAAGCTGTCACCAGCTGCAAAGTTTGGTGAGTTTATAGTTTATTTTTTGTCCATTTTTTGCAAAGCAGATCACAAAATCACATACATAATAGGCATAACAAACAACAACAAAAATACATCTTCTCTCCACCACGATGTCCATTATTCCACTATAGCATAAAATGGTTTTTCAACACCTGTACTTCATTTTACAAAATAAATACAGTTTTAACAATTTTTTAAAATCTTCACACTTCCTTGCTGCCTTGTATAGGTTGGGAGCTTGTTCCATTCTGCGAGACCTACGCATGAGAAAACACTTGCTCTAGTTGAATGTAATCTTATTTCCTTCCTTGTTGGTGTATACCTAAATCACAGAGCATAATTTTTGAAGGAGAGCATAATGTAAAATACTATCAAGTATTTTGGTGCTTGCTGATGAATACTCAGATAAATTAATTACAGTAGTTTATACTGCACCCTGTGTTCCATTTTAAGCCAATAAAGTTTGATATAATTCATATTTGATCATATTTACCTATCCCAAAGAGGCTCTGAATAATAGAATTTTATATAACCTGTAAGGCAGCATAATGGTCACAGAAACTCCTAAAAGTACGAAGTTACAGTAATCAAGGCTGGACAAAACAATTTCCTGGAGAACATGCTTAAAGTCACTACCAGAGAGATACGATCAAAGATTATTCAGTAGCTGCAGTTTAAAGTATACCTTCTTTATTGTTACCTCTATATCAGTGGTCTCAAACTCAAACCCTTTGCAAGGCCACATTTTGGGTTTGTAAGTACTTGGAGGGCCTCAGAAAAAATAGTTAATGTCTTATTAAAGAAATGACAATTTTGCATGAGGTAAAACTCTTTATAGTTTATAAATCTTTCCTTTTGGCTAAGTCTTACTACTAATATTGTCATTTATAGCAAAAGAGACATAAGATCAAGAAACTGGTTTATTTTACTTTTGTGATTATGATAAACATACCGAGGGCCTCAAAATAGTACCTGGCGGGCCATGTGTGGCCCCCGGGCCGCAAGTTTGAGACCACTGCTCTATATGTTCTTTAAAGGACATTGATTACACCCAAATAACGAAAGGTCAGTGATTACACCCAAAATAATGAATCTCAGATGAGAATTTCATTGGTGTGCCTAATATTCTAACAAAAGGTGGAATATTTAATGTCTTGATAGGCAAAGCTTGGAGAGTTCTGACCGTCAGACTGGAGGAAGAGGTTTTCAGCTGGCAAGGCTTTGGGATCTTCACCAGCGTAGGGATTTTTATTTTGCATGGGGAGGGCGGGGAGAAAATTTAGTGCCCACCCACTTTGGGCTGAGGGCCACTCTTCCCCTCCCCCAAACTAGCTATCTGGTAAGCCACTAAACACAATAAAAAGATCTGTGAAGCACATATCCCAAAGCTAACATATTCACAACAAGTCCCCTACATAGGAAAACACAGCTACATAAATACTTCAGTAGGACCTGGAACACCATTGTGTCTACTGGGAAAATGAACAAACTGAATTACTTCAAATCAAATCATACAAACTCTATCCAGAGTGCCTAGCCTCAACCCTGCTTCTAACTGGCAACCAGTGTAGTTCCAGAATTGGAGTGGCAAATCTTTTTTTCTGGGGTGGAACTTGCCAACCCTTGCAAACCTGTGTCAACACATATGTCTATTTTCAAAATCTATTTCTCTTTTCAGAGGAGTCTGGCGCGGCAGACATTCTCACAAGTTGCCAGAGGCTTCCCTGGAGCTGTGTCTCTACTGCGATCTACCCTTCTTTGATGCAATTTCCTGTTTCCACTTGGACGGATCACGGCAGAGGGAAAGCTTTGGGACATTTGCCAGCAGCTTCTGAGAATGGCTGCTGTGCCAGGCCCCTCTAAAAAAGGAAATTGATTTTGAAAAAAAATCAGGAAGGTGAAGAGAAGGAAGGAAGATGGACAGTGATGAGAAGAAAGGGATGAGATGCCCAGACTATGGTGGCCCTCTGAAGCTGAAGTGATGGGCACATGAGCAGAATAAATGAAAAAAAACCCCACAATAGCCTTTCTTTCTCTTTCTTTCTTTGCTTCCTGCTCCCCCTGTCCAGCAGTAGCTCTTCTCCTTTTCTTTTACCTCCCCCCTGCCCAGCAGCACCCCTTCCCTGGTCCCCCTATCCAGCAGTAATCCTTCTAACACCAGTAGCCCTTCTAACAACAGCAAGGATACGATCAAACTGAAGAGCTTCCTCATCTCTCTTGGTTTTCCCCCCCTTCACCATCCCCAACCCACGAAAAGGGACACACTCTAGACCTCATTATTTTCCTGGATCTTACCACCTACAAAACTTCAGCCGATGACACTCGCTGGGAACATGTCCCCTGGTCCGATCACTTCCTTGGGACCTTCTGCCTCCCCATTTTCATGTCGCATCTTGGGGCTCCTCTAATTCCATTACCTTTCGCAAAAAAATTTCAAGCGACCTGTTCTGGACAAAATTTCTCAAACAATTCTCCTCTGCCCCATAGCCTGCAGACTCTGAAACCAACTGGCATAACTGGACCGCTCTCTCAGAGTCCACCTACCACTCCCTCGCCCCCCATTCCATCAAATCCATCGCCTACCCTCGCAAAGCCCCTTGGTACCTCCCTTATCACAGAGAACTAAAGCAGAAATGTCAAGCCCTGGAGCGCAAATGGAAAAAATCTCCCCTGGAGAGCCAACATTAAGCTCTACAATTCAGCACTAAAAAAAGCAAGGAAGAACTTCTACGGTGAGAAAATCTCCAGATCCAACAACCAGAGTAGTACACTTTTCAACATCTGGCGCTCCCTAACCTCCAAAAAAGACTCCACCTCTCTCCCCTCTTCTTCCTCAGCCGAAGTTCTAGCAAAATTCTTCAATGAAAAGGTCACTACCTTACGATGCTCCTTCCCACCTGCAGTCTCTTACAACTCTCTGGTGCTCACTGACTCCAACCCTACTCTAATGGCCTCTAGCCCTATCCCAGCCGACAGATCCTGAGCTGCCTTTGAGCACGTATCCGAATCCCTCATCCTTAAACTCTGCCTCAAACTGAAATCTTGCAATTGTTCTTTAGACCCTTTCCCCTCCTACCTCTACGAGGAAATACCCACTCAGGCCATCTCTTCCATTACCAAACTCTTAAACTCCGCCCTACGTTCGGGCCTATTCTCCCTAGAAATGGGCCATATCGCCTTAACCCCTCTATTGAAAAAACCCAACCTCGACCCTTCCACACCATCCAGCTATTGCCCAATAGCAAATATCCCCCTCCTAACCAAGATGCTCGAGTCCATCATATCGACCCAACTCTCATCCTATCTAGAGAAATTCTCCATTCTCCTACCTTACCAATATGGCTTTCGTCCCAACTTCAGCACCGAATCCCTATTGACCTCCCTAATTTCCAAGGTTCAACAACTTCACTCCCACAACAAGTTTGCCGTCCTCCTGCAATTCGATCTTTCTGCCGCTTTCGACATTGTTCACCATGATTTTCTAATTTACCAACTCTCCGAGATTGGCATCACCTCTACAGTCCTTGAATGGTTCTCAAAATTCCTTCGTTCCCGATCCTACATTGTCAACATGAATGGCACCTCATCCTCCCCCTGGAAACCAATCTGTGGAGTCCCGCAAGGTTCACCTTTATCTCCTATCCTTTTCAACATTTATATGTCCTCTCTAAAACTCCTCCATCTATCCCCCCTTGAAACAATTTACACCTATGCTGATGACATCCTTGTCCTCCTCGAGACCGACTCGAACCTCACTAATCTCTCAGAAAACATATCCTCTTGTATCTCGAACCTCAAATCTTGGGCCCACACCGTCCAAATGAAATTGAATGAATCCAAGACAAAACTACTTTGACTTGGCCCAAAATTAGTTCAGCTACCCACCTCAATCCCACTGTCCTCCAGCTCCACTCTGCAGCTCGAATTCTCCAGCAAGGTCCTGGGCATCATCATTGATTCTACATTGTCCTTCAATGACCACCTCAACTCCCTGGTAAAAAAATGCTATTTCAGCCTACACATGCTGAGGAAAGTAAGATCCTGTTTCCATCAAAAACATTTTGCCGTTCTCGTCCAATCCATCATCCTCTCCAGACTGGATTATTGCAATTCTATCTTCATAAGCCTAACGAAGAAAAACCTTCACAGACTCCAACGGATTCAGAATGCTGCTGCCAAGCTTATCTTTGCAAAAAGTAAATTTGATCACATCTCACCGCTCCTATCCAAGCTTCACTGGCTTCCGATAATTTCCAGAATCCACTTCAAATGCATCTGCCTAACTTTCAAGATCCTCCATGGCATCCTTCCTCCATTAATTCCACTTTCTTGGAACTCCTCAAATCTTAATACCACCAGAGCTACCCAAAAATAGAAACTATCCTTCCCCTCATTAAAAGGCATTTCCCACCCAGGAAAACTAGGGACTTCCCTCCCCTTCAGATTCACCGAGCTCTGGAACAACCTTACCTCCCCTCTTCGGAACCTGAGTTCTCTCCAACCCTTCCGTAAACATCTGAAAACCTGGCTTTTCTCAAAAATCTAACACTCCCTCCTCCTCTGACATCCTAGTCCTCTAAACATTCTTCTTTCCTCCGATCTTCATCTAGGCCTTTCCTTGGAGTTCCTTTCTTACCACAATTCCTGTAAACCGGGCCGAGCTCCACGACTATGGAGATGGTGCGATATACAAACCTAAAGTTTAGTTTAGTTTCTCCCTTCCTTTTACCTCTCCTCTGTCCAGCAGCATCCCTTCCCTGCTCCCCCTGTCCAGCAATAGTCCTTCTACCTTCCTTTTACCTCCCCCCTGCCCAGCAGCACCCCTTCCCTGCTCCCCCTATCCAGCAGTAGCCCTTCTCCCTTCCTTTTACCTCTCCCCTGTCCAGCAGCATCTCTTCCCTGCTCCCCCTGTCCAGCAGTAGATTACTTTGTTGTCACGTGCTGAGAATAAGGGTGTTGTGCATCTTAGGGGGAAGGAGAAGACATCTTGATTAGTAAATTGAACACTGTCAGCAATACTTGAGTCTTGGTTATAACCACATATCATCTCCATCATGTTTGTTTGCTTTCAGCTTATAACCCTACTCTCCTCTGTCCTCTGCTTATCAACCTAGCCAGCAGTTTAACCATCCCCGCTAACTGGCAACCTGTTTGTCTGTCTTGATTATTTAAATTGTAAGCTTATTCAAGCAGGGACTGTCTCCTTTGTGACTCTGTACCGTGCTATGTATGTCTAGTAGCTCTCTAGAAATAATTAATAGTAGTAGTAGTAATCGTACATGGTTGTATGGTAGAGACTTGATGATGAGTGTTTAAGCATGGATGATTGGGGCCCGTGCAGAGTGGGAGGCGTGGCTCTGGCTACCTTGTTGGGTAGGCCAGATAAGCCATGTGGGTCTTTATCAGCCTTCAGTAGATGCATTAGTGTTAAAGTGGCAGATAACAGAGAACTGTTCAAGTCATCTCAAGAGATGTTGCTAACAGTGGGGTAGAGAGGGTGAGAGGCGCCTGTGGGGTGGCACCCCTCCACCCTCTTCTCTGCCTCCCTCACCTCCACATGCTCCTTCAACCGACCCTCCTGCTGTGCATACACTACTTCCCTTCCCCCATACCTCTGTAACATTCCTGGTGCAAGTAGGAACCCCCAACTTGCTGTTGCGCCAGCATCGGCTCTTCGTCTGATGTAACTTCCTAGACGAAGGCCCAGGAAGTGACATCAGATGAAGAGCCAATGCCGGCGTGACATCTGGTTTGGAAATGCTGCTCTCGCCAGGAGCATTACAGAGGTATGGGGGAAGGGAAGTGGCTCCAAAGGGGGGAGGAGGGGGGATGGGTGTCTGCGCCCTCACCAAGATGGCACCTGAGGCAGACTGCCCCTCCCCCTTACTACACCACTGGTTGTTAAATACATCTCTCGTTTATTTGTCATGAAGTTAATGCATGATAGCAACCTTTTCTTTCTATTAGACCTCTCAGTTAACTCAAAGGTTTTACAATTGTTGTGCATTAATTTTGGCAATTACCATGTGGTAACTACAAAATCATAACTCACCTCCATTAAATAGGCCCATCTATAAAGCATGCAAGTCTCATGGCACTCACAAAAGGGTGATAGTTTAATTTTTACAAAATAACTCTAATCATAGTATGAGCACTTGTTGCATGCCATTTGTTTTCTTTTTTCTCTCATAATTGTGAGGTATATTTTTACTTCACATAAAACATTGATTCCATTTTATAGCATATGCAAATTATTTGATGTTTTATTGCAGGTTTGCTCTGCGCACATGTCTAAGTTCAAGCTCTAGTCCCTGTGGAATTCTGTTCAACACTTCTCTTGAAATCATAAATCCTCTCATTACTGTGGACTTTCTAGTTAACCAGTTTTTCATCCTTAGGCTTTCAGTGCTTTTTAACTTAAATGCATTCCTTGCACAGTTCAAATGGTAGAGGCAGAATAATCAAGCACCAAAAATAGCGTTGATTTATTTACAAGTGCTCCTTTGCCCAGAGGTGCATTTGTTCACTGTTAACAACAGCTTTCTGTTGCTGTTTTTCTGGCCTGATCACGTAATAGCCTATCATTTGATTTGTGCCACACAGACTGGGGTTGCAATGAGCATACCTCGAATGCTATAAAAGATTCTGACTGACTTGTAAAAGAAATCCCAGCAAGAGAGAGGAGCTGAAAGGTTCTGTCTCTTTTAGTCATGGGTCCCTTAGTTTTGTTTAAGTTTAAAAAGGAAAATGCTTGCTCAAGAGGATTAGGATTACACTGAGCTCAAAACAGAGCATTTTTATCTTATTTTGTAAACTGTGCTTTAAACCCAGATATTTAAGGTTGTTTGGATATGCAGTAATCTGGGCAGTGCTGGGTGACAGGAGGAAGGTGGGACAGAGGGTAAGAATGTGAACAATTTGTTCCAAAACCATTCATCGAGAGAGATTTTTGTCCGTCGGTTCTATAGATTTCTTCACAGCACTTTTAGCTGTTAAGATGGAGAGGCCCATCCTTTACTGCTGTTCTGTTGTGCTTTCAGCAGAAGCTGGGCTATTGTGATATTTATCTGAATTCAAACCAGGCTAATTAAAGAGCTGCTGACAGTTGTTGTGATCTGACTTTGACTGGAGCTTGATGGTCATTATGGGTAAATAATGAACCAGGTCTGCAAATGTAGCAGCTGCCAACTCGGGACTGAAGAACGGCTATTGCTTCCAATTTAAGAAACTATCGACCGCCTCCCTGTTCCCTGCAGATCATCTGCAGGAAACGAATGTTTTCTGCTGCTGTGTATTGTGGTTTCAGCTGTTTCAAATACAGCTTATAATTTCCTTCTTTAATATTTAACTTAGCACATTATTAGGCTTTCAGGATTAACAACTTTACCATGTTCAAGAAGTTGAGTTTTTCTTTTCTTTATATTGTATGAAGGCAAACAGTTTTGATTATTCAGTTTGTTTTTATGGAGTTATGACTTTAAGATTCAGAAAACTTTATTGGTATCACAATTTTAAACAGATTTAAAATAATTAAATTTATTTCATTTGTAATATTTCTGTGGTACAGGAAGAACAGCAGCAGGGTTTTTTTTCCCCCTAAATGAGTTACATTGTTCACTTTTGAACAGGCAAGTTATTTGGTTGCATCTCAGATTTTATTTTTATTTGGCATTTCGGGGACTTGTTAACAATATTCAGAGCTGTTTGTTAGTATTGAGAAACTGCAGGGCTATCCATGAACCTGCAATCCAGCTAGCTTGTCACACACACAACAGGCTTTGCCTTGTCCTGTTAGCATACAGAAAAGATTGACCTGAGGGGATAGAAAAGCCAATTGCAACTGTAGTTCAGTGGCCCTCGCTTTATAACCTTGCATCTACACCTGATGTTTGTCTTGCGTGTGGTACAAATGACCAGTAATGTTACCGACAGAAAGATAAATTGTAATTTGGTTTTTGACTAATTTTTGTACATTTCTTATGTTTCTGGACAAGCTAAATAAAATTTTGTTGACTGTAGGTATGAACTGATGCTTGTGGGTGTCATTTGGGCACAACCATTTCCAGCTTGACCAACAATACGTTAACAAGGGGTTATGCTATGCTAGTTTATGTTAAATCGGATCATCCTCAGTGTAGCATGTGTGGAGCCATTCGTCTGTGTCACCAAGACCCAAGAGAACATCTGACATGGACTCTGAAACAGAAACAGTGATCACTTACAAATCAAACATGGCACGCTCTAAACTGATTGTGCACGGCAATCTTTTTCAGAAAGGGCAACTAATTGAACATGATAAAGTGTAAAGTTAATTAACACCCTTAAATTTGTTGATTACTTTCACGGGATTATATTGTTCGTGGAGTAGCAGCTTTCTGTCCCAGCTGTCGCCTTTTCAGCAAATGTCGTTGGTAAACAATAGAGACACCATAACAAGTCGTAAATGGTCCCTCTGACAGCAGCCCCTCGTGAGGCTGCATCTGTAGAAAATGATTAGAACAATTGCATTTTAAAGATGGCTCACATTGCCACCCGAGTCCCTTTGGGGCCCCCTTCTTTATGTCTTCTGATGGCAGTCTAGTTAAAACATTTAAATTCTTTTGAGTAAATTAAGTGATTTACTGTGTCCAGTGATATAACAATTGACAGTGTTCCATATGGGCTTGAGTGGCTAAGTTTTGGTAGTATGGAGACATGCATCATTTGTGTCTGTTTAGTGGGGGAGGGAGTAGGGATAGAGGTTTTGAGAATGAGCCCACTCTACTTTTTTTATTTTTTTTTAGTCTTCATCATTACCTTTCTTAGAAGCAGAGGAAAATGGGTCTGATGTCTGTTTTTCCATATAGAACTGTTGTAAATTCACTTCCTGTACCAAGTGAAGATGAAAAATGTTTTCAGCTTTCTTCAAAGCTTCGCAGGAAAAACTGATTATAGCTTTTGCTTTTGTTTTACCTGTTTATATAATGTATTGCAGACTATCGACATTGGAAGTAATTATTCCTAGTTTCAGCACTTAAAGGTTAAACAAGCCTAATTATCCATAAAAGAACATAAGGAGATAAAAAGCTTAATTAGTGAGGAAAATGGCCCTCTAAAATTAGTTTATTTTGAAATTAGACAAATACAGATAAAACAGATTTTTATTTTTTGGAATAGAGGGGGGTGACCTCACAGTTTCCACTTTCTCTTCATCTTCCTTTGGCCGCTTTGTTCTTTGGAACTAGACTTTGTTAATGTATCAGCATCTTGAGCCTTCATTTACAACAGTCATCTCTCAAGGCAAATAGGTGTTCAACCTCTGGCCTCAAAGGCTGTAGCCCAGTTGGGTTTTCAGGATTTTTTGAATGAATATGCATGAAATCTATTTGCATTCACTGACAGTATGCAAACAGATGTCATGCATATTCATTGTGGAAATCTTGACTTGGTAAGGGCTGAGATTGGACACTCCTGTTCTAGAGTCTTCTAGGAACACTTAGAAAATCTTTCCAGGTATGAGTGGAATTTCTCATATAATTATCTTGCTGCCCCCTAAATTCACTGTTACCTGTTATAGAATTTGAATATATTTTCCCTTGCAAGGTCTTTCTTCCTCAGCAGAGCCTTCAGTTGTTTCCCCCATTTCAGTCTGTCACTTAGGTTTTGCAATACTTCAAGGTTTTTGGTATTTTGAAAAAAAAATGGATTAGCAGCTAATTATTATGCAGCAAGCACAGAAACAACTAGAAATTCTGGTAGAATGACAGATGCTTACTTAGTTGGGTCTGACTGGCAGACTCTAAGAATAGAATTAATTAGCAGGTAGGTCTGCGTGGTGCAGAAATGTTTTTGTAGATTACGTATTATTCATTCTCTCTCCAAAATTCTTGAACCGTCGTCCGTAAATATCCTGATCCATTCACTGGTGATTTCCTTCATTGATTATTGCAATGCTCTTTATAAATGTATAACAAAAAAGGAAATCAGACAGCTACAGATCGTGCAAAATACATCAATCAAAATAATCTTCAATGCTAAAAAGTTCGATCACATTATGCCATTACTAGTGGAGCACAGAATCACTTATAAAATCCTTCTATTAACATTCAAAACACGATCCAGTAACCAAAATTTGTCAACAGACTCCTTATTCCTTATACTCCACTCAGGTCCCTGCACTCAGTCTCACAAAATCTTTTCACTATTCCATCCCTAAAACACATCAATATTATGTGATCCAATATCTTCTCAGTTACCGCTCCCTCTCTCTGGAATTCTACACTAAATTATTTATGTGAAGAAAAAACCCTAAACTAGTTTAAATCAGAACTAAAAACATTTCTGTTTACTGACGGTTTTGGACTATAACTGTTCTTATAAGAACAATACGATGCACATTCCCCTATCTCTCGTCTTTCCCCTTTATGTTCCTTTTCTCTCTATATTGTAGTTCACTCCCCCCTTCTCTCCCGTGGACGTACGTCTCTTCAGTCTGTCTGGTGTATTAATCCACCCTAGTGATGTTCTACCTACTAATTTAGTTATTTTATCTTAGTTTTAATCTACTTTATATACTACTTCTATTGATGTACCCCGCCTAGAAGAAGTCTGATTAGGCGGTATAAAATTTTTTTAAAATAAACTTGAAACTGTAAACACAACAAAAGCTAGAAGTTCTATTGGAAATTCAGTTATCCAGATATCTTGGTTTCAAGCTATGATTTCTTCAAATTGACTAAGTTCAAGATAGTGGATATAATCAAGAAAGGCCATAGGGTCCAAGGTAGCCAAATACTCAAGTAGCACTAATGTTGGCATTGGTGGTTTATTGGATTATTCTTTGACTAACTGGTAGATACTGATAGATGTAGCATGCAGTCCAAAAGACTGGTTAGCTCCTATCATGCTGCTGGATTATTGTCTGTTTGAGAGTGAGAAATGCTTGATCCAGTTTAGATTTCCTTACATTTATTCAGTGTCTCCCAGGTTGGTCCTGGAGTACCCTCTTGCTAGACAGATTTCAGGATACCCACAATGAATATGTATAAGCACATAAGCACATAAGCATGGCCTCTGCCGAGTCAGACCATAGGTCCATCATGCCCAGCAGTCCGCTCCCGCGGCGGCCCCCCAGGTCAATGACCTGTAGTGATCTATTACTCAAGAGCATTTTGTCTTGTATAGTAACCCTCTAATTGTACCCCTGGATTCCCTTACCCCTCAGGAATTCGTCCAATCCCTTTTTGAAACCCAAAACCGTACTCTGCTCAACCACCCCCTCTGGAAGCGCATTCCAGGTGTCCACCACCCTCTGGGTAAAGAAGAATTTTCTAGCATTTGTTCTAAAACTATCTCCCTTCAATTTTTTTGAGTGTCCTCTAGTTCTTGTTGCCCCCGCCAGTCTGAAAAATCTGTCTCTCTCTACCTTCACTATACCCTTCATGATCTTATAAGTTTCTATCATATCCCCTCTAAGTCTCCTCTTTTCTAGGGAAAAGAGCCCCAACTTCTCCAGCCTCTCAGCATACGAGAGGTTTTCCATGCCCTTTATCATTTTTGTCGCTCTTCTCTGGACCCTCTCGAGTATCGCCATATCTTTCTTTAGGTACGGCGACCAGTACTGGACGCAGTACTCCAGATGCGGTCGCACCATTGCCCTGTACAGCGGGAGGATAACTTCCTTGGTTCTGGTAGTGATACCTTTTTTGATAATGCCCAACATTCTGTTCGCCTTTTTTGAGGCCGCTGCGCATTGTGCTGCCGGTTTCATTGTTTTATCCACCAAAACCCCCAAGTCCTTTTCTAGGTTGCCTTTTCCCAATGTCATCCCCCCCATCATGTAGTTGTACATCAGGTTCCCTTTCCCTATGTGCATAACTTTACATTTCTCCACATTAAAACTCATCTGCCATTTATCTGCCCACTCACTCAGTTTGTCCAGATCCCTTTGGAGTTTTTTACATTCCTCTACAGATCTAACCTTACCGGAGAGTTTTGTGTCATCCGCAAATTTTATAACTTCACACTTTGTCCCTGTTTCCAAGTCATTAATAAATATATTGAATAGCAGCGGTCCCAGCACTGACCCTTGTGGGACGCCACTTGTGACCCCTTTCCAGTCAGAATAGTGTCCCTTTACTCCTACCCTCTGTTTCCTGTTTGCCAACCAGTTTTTGATCCATCTGTGTATGTCCCCTTCCACCCCGTGGTTCCACAGTTTCCTTAGAAGGCGCTCATGAGGTACCTTGTCGAAGGCTTTCTGGAAGTCTAGGTATACTATATCTATGGGGTCACCTTTGTCCAAATGTCCGCTTATCCCCTCGAAGAAGTGCAGTAGGTTTGTTTGGCAGGATCTTCCAGTACAGAAACCATGCTGGCTTGTTCTCATCAGCTTATTTTTTTCTATGTGCTCACTGATACTGTTCTTGATCAATGATTCGGCCATCTTCCCCGGAACTGAGGTCAAGCTGACCGGTCTATAATTCCCCGGGTCGCCTCTGGTTCCTTTCTTGAAGATAGGTGTAACATTTGCTATCCTCCAGTCTTCCGGTATTACCCCTGTTTTCAGGGATAGGTTACAAATCTGTTGCAGTAACTCCGCTATTTCGTTTCTAAGTTCTCTTAGTATTCTTGGGTGAATTCCGTCCGGGCCTGGCGATTTGTCAATTTTTAGCCTATCTATCTGTTTGAGTACGTCTTCGAGGCTTACCTCCATGCACGATAATTTTTCCTCTTGGTCCCCCTTGAAGAATTTTTCCGGTTCCGGAACATTGGATGTGTCCTCTTTTGTGAAGACCGACGAGAAGAACGTGTTTAATCTGTCCGCCACTTCCTTTTCCTCCTTTACCACTCCTTTCCTATCCCCCTCATCCAGGGGTCCCACTTCCTCCCTCGCCGGCTGTTTCCCTTTCACATATCGAAAGAAAGGTTTAAAGTTCCGTGCCTCTTTTGCAAGTTTCTCTTCATATTCTCTCTTTGCTGTTCTGACTACGCGGTGGCATTCTTTTTGGTGCTTCCTGTGCTTTTTCCAATTTTCCTCAGTTTTATCCTTTTTCCATGTCCTGAAGGATTTTTTCTTATCTCCTACCACCTTCTTAACTTCTCTTGTTAACCATGCTGGGTCCTTTGCTTGATTCTTTCTGCCCCCTTTTCTAAATCTGGGTATATATCGGCTTTGCGCCTCGTTCACTGTGTCCTTAAAAAGGGTCCAGGCTTGGTCCACCGTCAGTGCCTTTCTGGTGCTGTTCTTGAGTTTTCTCTTTACCATGTGTCTCATGGCATCATAGTTCCCTTTCTTGAAGTTGAACGTTGTTACAGTGGTTCTCTTCCCCTTTGGCATACTTAGTTCCACTTTGAATTGGATCGTGTTGTGGTCACTGTTCCCTAAAGGTCCCGCTACTTCCACTTCTTGGGCAGGTCATCTCAGCCCATTAAGGATTAAATCCAGAATAGCTGCCCCTCTCGTTGGTTCTTTGACGAGCTGTTCCAAGTAACAGTCCCCTACAGCCTCTAGGAACTCCAATTCCTTTGAACAATTGGAAACTCCATGGCTCCAGTCTATCCCTGGGTAGTTGAAATCTCCCATAACTATGGTGTTAGCGTTTTTACATTCTCACCTCAACTCAGCTCTCAGTTCTTCATCTATTGCTTCTGTTTGTCCGGGCGGGCGGTAGTACAGCCCCATCTTTATCTCGGTTCCCTTTCTTCCTGGTATTTTAACCCATATTGATTCCAGTTGTTCATTAATTGTTGGTGTGTCCACTCTGATCGATTGAATTGTATCCATTACATAAAGTGCTATTCCTCCTCCTTTCTGATGTGTCCTGTCTCTTCGGTAGAGCTTGTACCCTGGTAGTGCTGTGTCCCATTTGTTGTCCTCGTTCCACCATGTTTCCGTGATTGCTATGATGTCTAGGTTCTCATCTTTGGCCCTGGTTTCTAGTTCCCCCATTTTGTTTGTCAGGCTTCTTGCATTAGTGTACATACAGTTTAAGTCTCGATGGATTTGTTTTCTTGTTGGTTTCCCTTGCGATCCATTTTCCTTTCCGTCCCCTTCTTGTTCTGCAGACTTTTGTTTATTGTCTCTCTTGTCTTCCTCCTGTGGGGCGTGGTGTGTTTCTTCATTACGTTCATTTTCTTCTTCTTGCCCCTTGTTGACTTCCCCATGTAGTAGATTCCTCCTATCCCTTTCCTGATTTGTCTGGCTCTGCTGGTATTCCATTGCTTGTTTGACGTTGTTGGTGTCTTCCCTGCACTTTCCCCACTCAGTATCCTTTTGGGATACTGTCTTCCGAATCATCAACATCTGGTTGACTGTCGGCTTTCCCCTTCCTCTCAGTTTAAAGCTTGCTCTATTCCTCTCTTGATGTTGCTTGCTAGTAGTCTAGTTCCCGCCGTGCTCAAGTGTAATCCATCTCTCCTGTAGAGCTTGTTCTTGCCCCAGAACGTTGTCCAGTTCCTCACGAATTGAAACCCTTCTTCTTCACACCATCTCCTCAGCCAAGCATTTATTGCTTGTAGTTCCGTCTGCCTCTTCACATCAGCCCTCGGTACTGGTAGGATCTCCGAGAACGCTATCCTCTGTGTCCTCATCTTCAGCTTCCTTCCCAAGATCATGAATTGTTCGGTGAGTGCCTTCCTGCTGTAGTCTCTCCTGGCGACATCGTTCGTCCCGACATGGACCATCACTGCCGTCTCTTCCGTCTCTGCTCCCTCCAGGATCCTTTCGATTCTGTCGATGATGTCCCTGGTTCTTGCTCCTGGGAGACAGGTCACCAGCCGATCCTCTCTCCCTCCTGCTATGTGACTGTCCACCTGTCTCAAGATCGAGTCTCCCACCAGGATTGCAGATTTCCCTTCTTTCAGTCTCCGCTGTGGTCGCATATCAGTGTCTTCGGTGGCACTCATTTCTTCTCCCTCTAGGTTCTGGTAGGATCCTGCTTCTTCCTCCTGCGAGTACCCTCCATGGGATCCTTCCTCGTTCATGTCGGATAGCTCGTGTCCTTCGCTCAGCTCATCCTCCTTGTGCGTGCTATGCTCGGGTTCTTCTTCTACTCTCCTGTAGGCATCCTCAATGAACTTCTCAAGTTCCTTGACCTGTTCCTTGAAGTGCCTCTCTCTCGTTGGGAAATCGGCTGTCAGGAATGGGTCTTCTGAGATGTAGAGTCCCTCTAGTTCCTGGATCCTGTGCTTCAGGTGACTGACCTCACTCTTCAAGCTCTTCAGTTCCTGACATCGTCCGCACACATACAACTGTCTCCCCGAGGGGAGATAGTCGTACATGTGGCAGTCCGTGCAGAACACTGGGAAGCTCAATCCCTGGGCTCCTTCAGCTTCCATGCTTGTCCGCCTTCTAGAGGTTCGTATGCTCTTTGCTTGCGCACTCACTCTTGATCCTGGCTCTTCTTGATCCTCTTTGTCCTCTGCTTCCTTCCGCCTGTCCTGTTCTTCGTAGCCCTCTCTGCCTGTCAGAACCTTTTTGCTTGAGTTTGTCTTTTCTTAACCCTCCACCACTGCCTTCAGCTTTTGTGAGTTCCCCCTGTTACCTCTTGGGTTTGTCTCTTTTATCTGTCTTCTGTTCTTACTGCTACACTCTTGTGCTCTCTGTGCCTGTCCTTTATCTGTCTTCTGTTCTTACTGCTACACTTCTATGCCCTCTGTGTCTGTCGCTACTCTTTTGTTTTGTGTGGGTGCGGCCTCCCTGGACCTACCTATTTTCCTGTCTTCAGTGCCTTCTGTCCCTCTTGCTTCTCTTGTCTGTATGCGGCTTTCCTCCTGTGCCCTTGTTACCCTTTCCCTGTGTGCCTGCTATCACTTACCGTGCTGCCTCTCCTTGTGTTCTAGGGTGTAGCGGTCTGGCTCTTCTTACGGCTCTTCGCAAAGGCGCTCTCGCTAAGGCGAGCGCCTTTGCCGCTCGCCTTCGCTGCGCGCCGAACGGCTGTGCACCGCTGGCTCCCTTCCTGTTAAGGGAGTCCGGCGCCGACGCTGGTGATGACGCGGTGCAGGTGGGCGGAGCTAACTCTCGCCGCTACCCGCTCCTCGTTCCCACCGTGTCCTGCTTCCTCCTGCTTGCCTACCTCTCTCCCAGCTCTCTCCTCCTCAGCTACCGCCTGCTCTGCCTGCCTCCACGCGGTCTAGCTTAGTTCTTCGCGCCGCTGGCTCCCTTCCTGTTAAGGGAGTCCGGCGCCGACGCTGGTGATGACGCGGTGCGGGTGGGCGGAACTAACTCTCGCCGCTACCCGCTCCTCGTTCCCACCGTGTCCTGCTTCCTCCTGCTTGCCTACCTCTCTCCCAGCTCTCTCCTCCTCAGCTACCGCCTGCTCTGCCTGCCTCCACGCGGTCTAGCTTAGTTCTTCGCGCCGCTGGCTCCCTTCCTGTTAAGGGAGTCCGGCGCCGACGCTGGTGATGACGCGGTGCGGGTGGGCGGAGCTAACTCTCGCCGCTACCCGCTCCTCGTTCCCACCGTGTCCTGCTTCCTCCTGCTTGCCTACCTCTCTCCCAGCTCTCTCCTCCTCAGCTACCGCCTGCTCTGCCTGCCTCCACGCGGTCTAGCTTAGTTCTTCGCGCCGCTGGCTCCCTTCCTGTTAAGGGAGTCCGGCGCCGACGCTGGTGATGACGCGGTGCGGGTGGGCGGAGCTAACTCTCGCCGCTACCCGCTCCTCGATTCCACCGTGTCCTGCTTCCTCCTGCTTGCCTACCTCTCTCCCAGCTCTCTCCTCCTCAGCTACCGCCTGCTCTGCCTGCCTCCACGTGGTCTAGCTTAGTTCTTCGCGCCGCTGGCTCCCTTCCTGTTAAGGGAGTCCGGCGCCGACGCTGTATGAACTTGATTTGCATCCACTGCCCCTGTTATATGCAAATCTCTCATGCATATTCATTTTGGATATCCTGAAATCCTGACTGGCTAGGGTGTAATCTAAGACTGACTAGGGAAAAACTGGTGTATGTTATATTAGTTTGCCAATGTCCTAACAGAGTCTACAATTATTATATTGCTAAAATCAACCTTACTCATTTGTGGATCTAAATTGACTCTCTTGAAAACCTTTCCTCCTCTTAATTGAAGATTTATAAATCGAAGAATGTGCATGAAGGTTAGAAGGAATCAAACACCATTGGTCATTACTACTTTATAAGAAAAGTGCTCTCTCACCTTCCCAAAACAGGGGAAAAAAAACAACTCATGTGACAAGGTGTTGGCTGCTGCCAGAAGGATGCTGGGTTATATAAAGAGAAGCGTAACCAGTAGAAGGAAGAAGGTGTTGAGGCCCCTGTACAGGTCATTGGTGAGGCCCCACTTGGAGTATTGTGTTCAGTTTTGGAGACCATATCTGGTGAAGGATGTAAGAAGACTTGAAGCGGTCCAGAGGAGGGCGACGAAAATGATAGGAGGCTTGTGCTAGAAGATGTATGAGGAGAGACTGGAAGCCCTGAATATGTATACCCTAGAGGAAAGGAGGCACAGGGGAGATATGATTCAGACGTTCATATACTTGAAGGGTATTAACGTAGAACAAAATCTTTTCCAGAAAAAGAAAAATGGTAAAACCAGAGGACATAATTTGAGGTTGAGGGGTGGTAGATTCAAGAGCAATGTTAGGAAATTCTACTTTACGGAGAGGGTGGTGGATGCCTGGAATGCGCTCCTGAGAGAGATGGTGGAGAGGATACTGGTGACTGAGTTCAAAGAAGCATGGGATGAACTCAGAGGATCTAGAATCAGAAAATAATATTAAATATTGAACTAAGACCAGTACTGGGCAGATTTGCATGGTCTGTATAGGAATGTTTGGGGGAGGATGGGCTGGAGAGGGTGTAGATGGGCTGGGAGTAGGTTTTGATGGAGATTTCGGCAGTTGGAACCCAAGCACAGTACCGGATAGAGCTTTGGATTCTTGCCCAGAAATAGCTAAGAAGAAAAAATTTGAAAAATTTAAATTGAATCAGGTTGGGCAGACTGGATGGACCATTTGGGTCTTTATCTGCCGTCATCTACTATGTTACTATGTTTTTCCTCAGTAGCTCAAGACAAGTTACCATATTTTTCACTCCATAAGACGCATCTTAGATTTAGAGGAAGAAAAGCCAAGAAAAAAATATTCTGAACCAAATTGTGCCTCTGAATCCAGCCCCCTAGAAAAATAGACAAATATACTGCAGCAGACAGATTTTGATCACTAAATTGAAATCCTACCTTTGGTGATTTCTGGCTGCCGCAACTCCATGAAGAGAAGGGCCGGCGGTGTGCAATCCTCCTGCTCTCTGCTTTTTTAATGTTATTTGCTAAATTGTCCATCTCTTTTAATAAAACAAAAAAAAAGTAGTGGTTAGTTCATAGTAGCCCCAAATAACAACTGTGTGTTAAAATCATGCATAAGAATATAAAAATTACTGAAGACTCAATTTTATTCAACTGCTTTTTTGTTAGCCATTTAGCCTGTGTTGCACAGCCTAGGGCCCTGATCCGTGAGATCTTGACTTTATCCAGGTATTGCATCATAAAACAAGCCTCTTTATTGCTCTGCTCAGAACAATATGGTGCCAGAGCTCTCCTCTTTGCAGCAGCTTTGACAGAGTAATCAGTGAACAGCAGCAATGGAGTGCCGTTGTAGTCCAACCACCCCTTCTTCTTATACAGGGCCATTATGTTCTCCTTATCTGCAAAGTTGAAAATGCAGGCAACCACAGGTCTAGAACGTGCGGCACTGTCCTTTTTGGAGCCTACTTGATGGATCCACACCATCTGCACATATGTGTTCGGCGCCTGGAGACCAACCGCCTCCGGTATCCAGGATTCCATTATGGATTTCAACTCGGAGTCCTTTATGGTTTCCGGCAGCCCCACCAACCAAATATTGTTTCTCCTGCCTCTATTCTCTTGGTCCTCCAGAAGAGAGTGCAGCACCTGACATCGCACCTCCAATTCTCGGATCTGCACTTTCATGGCAGCCGACCTATCTTCTGTTTGTGAAAGCCGTTGCTCCGCTTGGGTGAGGCGACTTCCTGGCACTCTAACCCTTCTTTAATGTCCTTCACTATCGCCTGCAATTTCGACAAATGGTTATTTATTACTGCTGAGCGATTTTTTTGTAAGTTCTTTAACAGCCTCGTTTTGCAGAGTAACTATTGGAGTTGGAGGTGGTGTCGCTGCCATCTTAATAGGATCCTCTCTGCGCTTCTCTCTGCTCGGCCTCGGAGTTTTTATCAGCATACCGCAGAGACTGGAGCCAAAGGACCCTCCACCTCTCTAAATATGAAGCTGCCAATGTTCCAGTATCAAAAGGTATGTTCTTATGCTAGTTTAGATAGAAAAGAACAAACTAAAAAAGAGGCACTGGCGATGTCAAGACCAACCTGCAGTTACAAATGCTTTATTAATAGTTTGTACCAAAGTTCAATGGTGAATCCTTAAAGTGCAAAACAAAAGTAGCCCCGACTAGGATCCAAGTTTCGGCAACACTGTCGCCTTCCTCAGGGGACAATTATAAACTAAAAAATATAACAAATTGACATTTTAAATTAATATATCTACAAACACTAAAATTTGAAAAAATACAAAAATAAAAGTGGAAAAGGAACAAGATGGAGTGATTAAAACAAATAAATGCATAAATGTAAGAAGACCTCAATTTGTGAAAATTGCTCTTGTAAGTTAAAACTTTCCTTCCATGAAAATGTAAATACTTCAATTAAAAAGACACAGAATTAGGTTAATGTGAAATAATTGCATGAACTTGATAATAACTTTATGGTGATCCAACAATTATTCATCCATGAAATAATGTCATTGAAGTGCTGAAATTTGCCACCTTAAATAGGTGAATTTGATGGCTTAGAAAAGACCATAGATATAGTAATACTTAGTCGGCGAGAGTCAGGAGCTGAGGTGAAGAGCCACCACTCAGCCTTGCATCATCTCTTCACCTTCCTTATTAGCGCTTTGCATTTGACTTGACATTCCATGTGTTGTTTACAATTATTTTCAATAGGATCCTTCTTCCACTTTTTGAAGGATTATCTTTTAGCTCTAATAGCTTCCTTCACCTCATTCAACCATGCTGGCTGCTGTTTGATTTTTCCTTTTCTCAACAGATCTCTACTGTTATGCAGAAGTCATTTTTTACTTTCAGACAGATCAGGGCTGCCCGTTCACTTTTTAATCTAGTCACTTTGCCTGTTAGTGCATGGTTTAGTAGTCTCCTGACTTGACTATTGCAATACCCTTTTCCATGGTCTTCCACATTACCAACTACATTGTCTATAAAAATCCAAAATACCGCCGATTTTCGAAACAAATATTTTAGACGTCTTGCAGAACGATCGCTCTCCAGGACATCAAGTCATAAAGAAACATAGAAACATAGAATAAGACAGCAGAAGAGGGCCGGCGGCCCAACAAGTCTGCCCACTCAAGAACCCTCCCTCCCTGGTGTACCCATCCTTTATGCATAACTCTGTAGCACCGCCACCTGTTTGTCCCATCGACTTTTGAAGGGACGTGTTAGAGGTATGTTTTGGGTGGGCTTTGTGTCAGCTAAGTCTTGGATGTCTTGCAGCGATAATTGAACCTTTCATAAGACGTCCTCAACCGAACTTAGATGTTTTGACCTAGACCTATTTTAGAAGCATCTAAGTGCCAAAACGGTACCCAAACTGACCAGATGAGCACTGGATGTATAAGGTATGACTCCACCCAGTGATCCCTGACCCCTCCCACCCCCCAAATATCTGAATGAAACAGTGCATACCTGTTTCTAAAACAGCAGCACCTGGTATTGGAAAACCTAGTAGAACAACAGACAAGTGTCTTAAGTAGCTGAGCTAGTGAACCAGAAGGAGCCAGACCCATCCTTAGCGAACATCAATCAGGATTCAGAAAAGTATACAGCACGGAAACAGTTATAGCTTCCATCCTAAATCACCTATACGATCTTTTCAGCAAAGGTAAAAGTGCCCCGATTTTGCAACTTGACCTTAGCAGTGCGTTCGATCTAGTAGACCACAAAATTATGCTACTATGCCTAGACACAATGGGCCTCACGGGAAAGGTAAAGAAATGGTTCCAGGAATTCCTAACCAACAGATCATACCGAGTAGTCAGAGAAGGAAAATACTCCAAACCATGGAAAAACCCCTCAGGGGTTCCCCAAGGCTCCCCACTATCTCCCACACTATTCAATATCTAGATCTCATCCTTAAGCCATCTATTAAAAAATTTAAGCTTAAACCACCATATGCAGATGATATATCCATCCTGATCCTCCTAAATGATATAACGAAACAATAAATAACCTTTCTCACATAATGACCGAAATTGAAAAATGGACAACCAACTTCAAACTGAAGCTAAACACAGAAAAAACAAGTCTTCTTGGCAAGCCCCAAGGACAAAATTACCAGAACATCATTAAAATTAAACGGCCACGACTACCAAATCTCCAAAACCATAAAAATACTGGGTATCACACTGGACACACACCTAACCATGGTAGACCACATGAACTTAGTGATGAAGAAATGCTTTTGTATACTCTGGAAACTAAGGACCATCAAAAAAATACTTCAACACTATGTCTTTTAGGCTACTGGTGCAGTCCCTGATCCTATCAACGCTGGACTACTGCAACATTGTTTACCTAGGTATCCCAAAAAAAACGGTACAAAAATTAAAAATAGTGCAAAACACAGAAGTTTGTCTGATCTTCGGATTGAGGAAAAATGACCACATTACCCCTTACTACAAAAAATTGCACTGGCTGCCAATGGAGGCGCGCATTCTGTTCAAATTCACCTGCATTTGTTTCAAGCAGGTCTGGGGTCTAGCGCCTTCCTACCTGCTACCACACTTCATATTTCACAACCCCATAAGACCAACCAGAAACCGAAACATAGTTACCCAAAAATCACAGGCTGCAAATACAAATCCTTTCTGGACAGGACTTTCAAGTTCCAAGTAGGCAGACAGCAGAACTGGCTGGACAACTACATAAACAGAGCCAGTTTGACCTACGGCGCATTCCGAAAATCAATCAAAACCATTCAGTTTGACAAATTCATCTCCTAAACAGAAACCTCCAGATGATATATTCTCCCTCTCTCTACCTCGATGTAATTTCGCTGTTTGTTTGTTTTTTTTTTCAGTTCCTTTACCTAATTCTTATGTAACCCTCTCTTCTTACATCCTGTATTTCGCTGATTGTCCAGCCTTCTTCGAATGTGAACCGCCTAGAAATCTTTCGACTATGGCAGTATAGAAGAACAAAGTTATTACTAGTGTTTAAGCCCGTTACATTAACGAGTGCTAGAATAGATGTGTAGATTTTTAGCACAATGGGGCGCTGAGGCGTTTCTTTCTTTCTGTCTGTCTTTCTTTCTCCCTGCCCCCTTTCTTTCTTTCTTTCTCCCTGCCTTCTTTCTTTCTTTCTTTCTTTCTTTCTTTCTTTCTTTCTTTCTTTCTTTCTTTCTTTCTTTCTCTTTCTCTTTCTCTTTCTCTCCCTGGCCCCCTGTCTGTCTTTCTGTTTCTTCTCCCTTCCTTTTACCTCCCATGTCCAGCAGTACCCCTTCCCTGCTCCCCCTGTCCAGCAGTAGCCCTTCTCCCTTCCTTTTACCTCCCCCCTCTCCAGTAGTACCCCTTCCCTGCTCCCCCTGTCCAGCAGTAACTCCTCTCCCTTCCTTTTACCTACCCATAATCAGGCTCTCATTTCCCCTTTTACCTTCCCTATTTCTACCTTTTTCCAAACTTTGACAGTGCAATACAATTAATTGAACATAAAATATTGCATAAAACGCACTATTAACTACACAAATAATACATAAAACACTCATTTTCTCCTACCCTCCTCCCAATTATTAATACAATATGACATATGATGTGATTACAATATTCTCTAGAAGACTACACTTATAGATAATTGAGCAATATGGCTAGTCTGAGAATGGAAAACCCAACTATTTATCCTAAGGACTGGTTGTTATTATGGGGCTCAGTTTCTAAAATGGCATAAAGTGGCAGGTAGATGTTTTTGGGGCAAAACTGCAGTTCATCTAGGGCAGGCTTTTAATTTGTGATAATGGCCAAACTGCTGTAGGGATAAAGACATGACCCCCCCCTTAAACCCCCAATGGTGACTTACCCCTCTCCCACCCCCCCTAAGAGGCAAACGTGATAGTACATTCCAGGCTCTATGACAGCTGCAGCTATAAATGGCTATTCCTCTTGCTTTTGGGAAGCCAGATGCGTCCTCTTGCTTTTGGGAAGCCAGGCTTCAGCCATCTTTCGCCGTGACCTGCAGCCGCCGCAGCCGACATCTGCCTCGGGGGATTCTTGCGCATGCGCACTCCTACCTGCGGTGCCATACAGTGCACGGAAAATGGGAACACGCAGGTGGGAGTGCGCATGCGCGCTTAGGGCATTATTAGATTATAAATCATGCTAACCACAACATTTATGGTGGAAAGTATGAGCCCACCAAAACCCTATTACATTGTCATATGTAGGTGCCACCTGCAGTTATAAGGGATATTGGGATGGTAGGCAGGTGGGTATAGTAGGTTTGGGGAATTTTGGAGGGCTTACATAAATTATAAGGGGTATATGGTGTCCTACTGCTCTGTTGGCATGTCTATGTGGCCAGTCCATTAGAATGCTGGCCCCTCCGACGTCTAAATGGTGCTAATTTGGACTTTTCTAACTTGGGACATTTTTGTGGTTGAAAATGGTGAATAAAGTTAGACATCCTGGTAATCTAGATTTTTGAGTGGCCAAGATGTCCAAGTAGGTGATTAAAAAAAAAAAAAATTTGGATTTCCCTATTGAAAATGGATGTTTCTCCATTTCCGATTTTGGACATCTTGTGGGAAATGTCCAAATTTGGACTTAGATGTCCTATTGAAAATGTTCGAAAATGACCCCCCACATCTTTTTTCAGATACATGGTGACCGGAATTGCACACAGTACTCAAGGTGATACAGAGGCATTGTAATATTCTTTGTCTTATTTTCTATCCATTTCCTAATAATTCCTAGTATTCTGTTTTCTTTTATGGGTGCCACAGCATACTAGGTAAAAGATGTCGGTGTAGTTTCTATGATAACACCTAGCCTTTTTTTTTAATGGGTGCTGACTCCTAAGGGGAGGAACTTATCAGGTAACTATGATTTGTTTTAATTTTCCTAATGTGCATCACTTTACATTTGTCCACATTAAATTTAATCTGCCATTTGGATGCCCCGTCTTTCAGTTTCCTAAAGTCTTCCTGCAATTTTTCACAGTCTGCATGCATTTTAGCATCTTTGAATAGTTTTCTGTCATCTACAAATTTAATCACCTTACTCAGCATTCCCATTTCTAGATCATATATAAATATGTTAAATAGCAATAGTCCCAGTACAGATCCCGGTGGATCTGGATTCCCATTTGGTAATGAATTATCCTAAGCCCTATTTTTTTATCAGAAGATGTACAACAGCCTTAAGCTCTACAACACATGTGTCAAAAGTCAGTCCTTGAGGGCCACAATCCAGTCGGGTTTTCAGGATTTCCCCAATGAATATGCATGAGATCTATTAGCATACAATGAAAGCAGTGCATGCAAATAGATCTCATGCATTTTCATTGGGGAAATCCTGAAAACCCGACTGGATTGCAGCCCTCAAAGACAGACTTTGACACCCTTGCTCTACAGGAACACTAGCTTGTGAAAATCTAAACTAAACTAAACTAAACCTTGGGTTTGTATACCGCACCATCTCCATAGTTGTGGAGCTCGGCACGGTTTACAGGAATTGTAATGAGAAAGGAACTCCAAGGAAGGGCTAGAAGAGATCAGAGGAGAGAAGAATGTTAGGGGGCTGGGAAGTCAGAAGAGGGGGGAATGTTAGGTTTTGGAGAAAAGCCAGGTTTTCAGATGTTTACGGAAGGGTTGGAGAGCACTCAGGTTTCGAAGAGGGGAGGTAAGGTTGTTCCAGAGCTCGATGAATCTGAAGGGGAGGGAAATCCCCAGTTTTCCTGGGTGGGAAATGCCTTTTAATGAAGGGAAGGATAATTTCGATTTTTGGGTAGGTCTGGTGGAATTAAGATTTGAGGAATTCCAAGAAAGTGGAATTAATGGAGGGAGGATGCCGTGGAGGATCTTGAAAGTTAGGCAGATGCATTTGAAGTGAACTCTGGGAATTATCGGGAGCCAATGAAGCTTGGAAAGGAGCGGTGAGACGTGATCGAATTTGCTTTTTGCAAAGATAAGCTTGGCTGCGGCATTTTGGATCCGTTGGAGTCTGTGAAGGTTTTTCTTCGTTAGGCTTAAGAAAATAGAATTGCAGTAGTCCAGTCTGGAGAGGATGATGGATTGGACGAGAACGGCAAAATGATTTTGGTGGAAGCAGGATCTTACTTTCCTCAGCATGTGAAGGCTGAAGTAGCATTTTTTTACCAGGGAGTTGAGGTGGTCATTGAAGGACAGTGTAGAATCAATGATGACGCCCAAGATCTTGCTGGAGAATTTGAGCTGTAGAGTGGAGCCAGAGGACAGTGGGATTGAGGTGGGTAGGTGAGCTAGATTTGGGCCAAGCCAGAGTAGTTTTGTCTTGGATTCATTATTTTTGTCTTGATTGATTATTGTCACTAAGGCAAGTTTAATAAGCTCTCCTGCCATAATTACAGGCAGACCAAACAAAGTACCCTTATTCTGTACTATTAAAGCTGCCTTTGATACCCCAGATTGTGTGATCAGTCTGAAGTTATTTATGTAATAGCATTAACTACATCCAAGACACGTTACATGCCTTAACTCATGCTTTTGTACTATCTAAGTTGGATTATGGCAATTTAGTATATGCAGGAATAACAGCAGAGTAATTAAATCACTTACAAGCTGTACAAAATATGATTGTTAGGCCATGCACATATTCGTGATCATGTGACTCCTTTTGTATTTGAAATTCCACTGGTTATCAGTGGAATTTAAGATCAAATTTAAGATTTTGATGTTAGCACATAGAGCATTGTTTGAGTTACAACCATTATATCTTTCTAATTTGGTGTTATTCTATGTGCCTAGGCGTTTATTAAATCTTTGAACAATAACAGAGTAGTTGTACCTCATATTTCAAAGGTTCATCTTGCCTCGACTAGAAATTGTGCATTTTTAAATTTAGTCACCATATTATGGAACAGCTTGCCTGTAAAATTGAGAAAGGAAGAATCTTTTCAAAATTTCAAAAGACATTTAAAGGCATATTTTTTTTGTAACTGTCCTTTTCAAATTGACAGTATATGAATTTGGGACTGCAATCTGCATTTATACATTTTTATAATTTTTAATTTCTATTAATTAACTAATTTTAATTTAATTTTATTAATTTGGATGTTATATAATATGTATTAAAAATGTTATTTCTTCTTCTTTTCTTTTTTCTATCTAAATGGATTTTTTTTTTCATAATTTTCATTGAATTGTATTGTAAACCGCTTTGATCCTTTTTGGCTGTATATGTGATATATAAAGATTTTAATAAACATAAACAATCTGCATCAAGATTCAATATTTGTGCCCTGATGGAATCAACCTGAAGAGCAGTTTTTCCTGCAGAAGAAATTTTAATATAGTCAGCTTTAGAATCATGTGTGGTTAATCTTTATACGTATGAAAAATAAAGAACTACTTCTCGGAATCTGATTTACCCAACTTCTCTATGCTTTCATCTTTTCCCACATGGACTACTGCAATGCACTATTCATCAGTGTCTCAACAAAAAATAAACACCAATCTTCAAATGTAAGAGAGGAGTCTAAAAGATTATCCAGGACTTTAGATGTTTTATCTACTTGAAAAGTAGAACTTGATTGAAAACTGTTAGATGAAGGAATAGAAAGTAAAGAGTTATGAAACCAGAGAACCTTCATCTTATTTGCATTCAGTTTCAAGTTATTAGTAAAAGATCAATCTCTGATACTGTTCATGCAATCTGTAATCTTAGCTGAAATAGCTACCATATTTAGATTCCGCGGGATTAACAGAAAAATATCATCAGCATAAGATAATAAACAGCTTCAACTGGTAAACATACTTTTTGCAGTGTACTCATGGATATATTAAAAAGCATAGGGGAAATTGAAGAACCTTGGGGTATCCTTCAAAAAGAAACCATTTCCTAGAAGAAATCCCATCCTTCTACACCGCATAGTTCCGATTGTCTTTCTTTTTGCCGGCCGTTTGTAGCAGTACCGCGGCTGATCTTAACGCCGGCCCTGGAAGGGAAAGGGGAAGAGATGCCTGACAGGAAATTTAATTCGTAGATCTCGCCGTGTGCCCAAACGTAACTGACATATCATCATAAATTTGGTCTTGTTCCTTTTAGGAAATATTTCATCATTACTCGGCACTCTTGCAGTGAAATCTCCATTGTGTAGCACCATTTTCACTTCAGATCACAAAAAATATTACTAGTACTATCCATTCTGTCATATCCAACCCTTGGATACTTTGTAGGC